>NW_027526361.1:147545169-147825149 GCF_048455015.1 Haemaphysalis longicornis
CACCATGCCACACTAGCCTCGCGCTCACTCAAACTCAAACTCACACGTGAGTTTGAGTCCAAATGAGTCTGAGTGAGTGGACTCATGAGTGAGTTTGCCGACCTCTGCCCAGGAACCCCAAAGCTATGACCTACTCAGCAGCTGTTCGTTGACCCCGCCCTGCTCTAACACGTCGTCAAGAGGCCCCGCCGTACCACCGCTCAAGCGGGATTCACACGACGGAGAAACCCTCTCTTTTTGGCCCGCGGGTCCCGCTCACGTGACCGGTTTTAGGCTCCGCCCCTCGGTGGGGATAGCCCACCGTGGCTCCGCGAAAGAAAATGCCTCCGCATGTTTTCGCTCGACGGCGGTGGCCCTCGGCGGGGAATGAACCTGTTCTTCGGCGCTGTCGTCGGCTAGTCACTCCGCGTAGCTCCGCACGTGTGGATACGCCGCCAGGGCGGATAATCCGGTCACGTGCTGTTGACGTGACATATCCGTCCGCCTCCGTGAGAAGGTTTCTCCGTCGTGTGAATCCCGCTTCACTGTCGGCCGGCCGACCTCCTGTAGTCCGGAACCAGACGCTGAGGAAGACGGACGTATAGTGAACACCGGATAATCGTCCTCTGTGCTACCGCTGCTGAGAGGCCGATCACATCTATCGTTGCTGCCCATACAAGAGACTCAGACTCCGTGGTTCCTGCGTCGACGCACCTCGACATCTCCCTGGGCAACGACCACGTGAGATCTACGACGACCTGTCTCAAACCAGCCGCGGCCCATCCCGTTTCAACCGTTCGCGTTCACCGTACCCATACCAGTCGAAGAGACGCCGTAGCAATGCTGACTTCGCATGTGGAAGGTCCCCAAGCCCACGTAGGGGAAATTAAAAGAAGCAACTTTTCTCGAGGTAAAGTTGCACCATGGCGGAAAAATGAAACCTCTCCAAGGACGCAACCACTCCCGATGGCCATGATTCACGACACACCCTCAGCCCGAACACCAGATCTAACCCTGATGTGACTCCCGAACACGGCGACAACGACATGGCGCGACGGGTACCCGACATGACCAAGCCTGCCACCGAGAAGACGACGACAACAACGAATAACAATGCCCCACAGCCAACACGCACAAGTCGAGATACGACGCCCCGACGCACCAGAAACTCGAGGAAACCAGCGTCCCACGTCCAGTTGTCCATCGACGGCTTTGATGTAGTCGCCCTCATCGAAACTGGATCCGACAAACTCAGTGATCACTGGGTCATTCGCATCCAAGCTGAAGAAAGTTACGACAAGATGGGACTGCCCGCACATACGCACAGCAGGAGACCATCTGGCCTGCCCTACCTGGTTCTATATATGAATATCTCATTCACCATTGTTAGTTTAACTACTTTGATTTATGCCGTATTTCTAAGAAATGAGACACTTCTCTGAAGTTGCTTTTGTTCCCAACAAAACAAAGTGCCCTTGTTCCTTTTTGCAGTAAAGGGCTTCAGGTGTGCCGTTTTCTGAGCGCATAGTTAAGCTTTGCGCCTGAGGCTTTATTAACTATGTTGTTTTATTCTTATTACAATAAGTCTAAATCTCAAGTTTTTCTCTGGGCACGTGTAATTCCCAAGACAGAAAACCTCTAGCTCCTCAGTTTCTTCACAGGCGAAATTTACAATTTACAGTGAGTGGGTGCCGGTTTGAATTGTCAAACCCCAAGATGTGAGCTTAGGCCTAACGACCTAAACATCAAAAATGGGAAGTTAGGCCAAACGTTTTGTGGCTGACAGCCTTACGGCACGCCGAGCAAAGCCGTTCTTCTCGTGACAGAGTGTTTGGTTGTCGTCTGAGTTTTCAAACCCTTTTGGGCATGTCAACATGGAGCAATCGGATAGAAGCCACCTTCATAACACGAGGTACCCAGGTTTCATTTTGGCCACAGGAGGAAGAGGGAATAACTTTATTTAGTCGAAAGAAGAGGCCTATTCAGGCCCGTGGCGCCTTAGACGACGGCCAAGATATCTTGACTCCTGGCGGCGTCTTCGGCCCTTTGGACGGCCCACTGCAGGAAGCGTTTATTTTCTTTCACTTCACCCACGATCATTCATCATCATCGTCAGAGAAAGTTGGCTGTCCTGCAGGCCGTATTGGCGTACTACGCCAGCAGTGAGGACACTTAAGTTTCGCTTTAAAATTCGTCATACATTTTGGCCGGTGGCTGAAAAGATGTGCAGACAGACGCACAGACAGACAGACAGACAGACAGACAGACAGACAGACAGACAGACAGACAGACAGACAGACAGACAGACAGACAGACAGACAGACAGACAGACAGACAGACAGACAGATCAGTTTGTTTTCGTTTAAGCAGCCCAAGAAAGACTATCGCCTTAGATACAGCGGCACCGCTTTGGGCAGAGAATGTTGTTTTGATGTCAGTACATGCGGAGGCGACCAGCCTAGAGCAGCTTTTCCATGGACCTCTATTGGCGGTGAGCGCGACCACGGGCCGGGCTGCGAAGCGCGCCTCTGTGACGTCGGCTTAGGGATTCTCGCATTTGTTGTCTGCTTCACTCGGGCTCGCTCTCCCTGCTGTTTCTTTGCGCTCGGTTGACGTCTGATGCTTGCCCGCACTATATTTGGCATGCGCGTTACTTTTTATCACAAGAATAAACATAAAATCCAGAAAATAGCTCAAGGCTTGAGTTAAAGTGCAGTTTTGTATACCACTACGGAAGAAACATTGCCGGCGTCACCCCATTTCTTGTGAAGCCGGTCCTATGCGGAGCGTGAAGACTCGCAGCTTGGAGTCAGCTTCTCCATTAAGCAATCTTTCGAATAAAGGGAATAGCCAGCTGATAATAACCGAAAAAAGCGAAATTGCAAGGCCAAAACAAATACCAGGCCTTTAGTGCTGTCGGCTTTTGCAAAAGGAATTACGATTCCCGGTAATCTATCTAAGGTAAAAGATTTCCCAATATTGCCGAACGCTCGAAAGTATTGTATCACATCACTTTACGTTGTCATGGCATGAAAGTATGCCGACATGCATTATGGGGCTGCAAGAACAGTAGGTTAAGTTCCGAATGACCCACTGTGTATAGGCGCATGCTGGTTTCATACCACGCTTCTAGCCCGTATGGAGGTTGATTGAGCAAAACGAGTCCCGTCTAAGGTAAAAATCCAGTAACACTATGTTTTTTGAGAACTGGAGGGATATTTCTGTACATTCCCTACAGCCATGTCTTCACAGTATTCAGATTTGCGCTATAGGAGAACTGTACTCAAGAGGAGGAGGATGAACGGCAGGAGGAGAAACCTCTATTTGACGGTAAAATAGAGCTGATTAGTGGTACGGGTCCTCAGTCCAGGAAAAATTAGTAAGAATATTTTTTTTTTCAATTCATAGATTGCCATCCCTGGTTTGTTCTTTACGCCTCGAAGAGTTGAAGAGAGCTTCTTGGAAATATTCATCGGTTTCGATTCTTGCAATATATGCGCATATACTATTTATTGCGTTCATCAGTTAGTATATCAAGCCTTAAACACCATAATCGTGCCATATTTATGGGGTAGGGAGTTCTTTGGTTATGATAACAATAGTTACGATAGACATTCGGAGCATAAAAGCCGCCTTTGAGTACCCTGGTCAAAGTTGCCTGGGGCGCGATCGCGGGGGCGTAGTAAAAACCTTCTCATTGTATTTGAATGTGAATAAACAATTCACGCTGCGGATTGGCACTTTCTTGCAAGTAGCCAAAACGAAAGTCAATTTATGAACAAGGGGATGTATGGCATGCATACAGCCTCAAGAAATTATCCTTACGATCTTTGTGAGCCTCCCAAACATCCGCAAACCTACTAATAAGGCGTTTGTGGCTCTTATTATTTAGTAATTAATTATTATTAAAATAATGCGTTGGGTACAGAAAAAAAACATTAATCTGTACAAGTTAAAAAAAGGAAAAAATAAATAGAAGACAGCCGCTATATTTCTGGCTGTGCGATGCGCGTGTACATAACACTAGACTGTTGAGTAGTAATAAGAGCATGTCAAAAATACTGCAGGGAAGGCAACGCATTTTGTATACTTATCTGCGCGCTGAACCTCGGGAATAAGCTTGAAAGGACGGGTTGAACCCGAGCTTCTCACCGATGCTCTGAAGAAAGTTGTTCTTTCTCTCCTCGCGTGTTGCAGACTTGTGAGGGGATACAGCTTGAAATTGTTTAGTATGTCCGAAGCTGGCAAAAATAACTGAATTACTAAAAATACGCTTTTTTAATGCACTAAACCATCAAAGCGGGTGATTTCGAGCACAGGCACTGCTTCCCCTCACAAGCAGAGTGTAGCAGACGACAGCGGCGCGAGTCCCTATGCCGACGTCAGAGCCAGGGGGCGCCACTCAAACATCTCACCGCCAATAGCCTTTGTGCTTCAGTTCTTTAGGTGCCGCAGTGAGTGTTTGACTCTCTTCCTGACATGCTATTTTTCAGCAAAGCTGTATATTGCTATGATACATCAGATCGTCTTCTATTACAGTGCGATGTATATTGACAAGAATCACACGCGAGCGTAGCACCACGTTGCGGCGCACACTGCAAGGCCACACTCGTAAAACTGGGCGCCACTCGTTCAGCGCATGGGAAAAAATTCATAGGAAAATGAAGTCATAGGGCCTTCATGTTTTTCAATAAGATGGCATATTGTTCACCTAAAACTGGTCTCGCCAGCAACGTAATTGTGTTTACGGGTGAATCCGACCTTAAAGGGATTGTTGTAAGCTTGGGCTTGATAAGATGGCTTACCCCACATTGAGTGTTGCGCAGTCAGCATATCCATCTTCAGAGGGCGTAACATTAGCGAAAGGAAAAAAAAAGGCAATGCAACTCTTGCTTTATTGAAAGTATCTCGATACAGATTGCATGACAATAAGAAGCTAAGTTGATTATAAAATTACGCCGAGTTATATTTGCTTTTCAAAATGAAAGAGTTCACAGTCAAGTTACAAAGGTTGTGCCATTTCTGTCTGCTGTCAATACATAGGCTCCTACTGGAGGGAAACGGGCCGGCCCATGTTTTCCGACTCGAATAATATCCTAATTCGTCAAACATTCATTCGGATAATTAAACAACACGCATGCCCAATCGCAAATTACAATATAATGCGGTTTTCTTCGTGCATTCCTTCAACGCGGTCAACTCATATTGTAGTTCCCGTTCAGGCTAGACCCCACAGATTTGCGGGCCATCGTACTTCACAGAGTAGAAGGGAGCTGTGTTTTTATTTTTTAGAAACCACCACTGGTTTTCTGTGCTCCGTCATTTCTGACAAGGCATATTAGGCAGCGTTCAACCGCACTGCTTGCTTAGTAAGGGGTAAAAAACTTTTTTGGCGTTTCCAGCTCCGCGTTATCTCCTCTCGATAAATCGCGTGCCCGCTCTCCGCTTTTGGATCGTCCGGTCATTGCACACGACCATTTCTTCGTTGCCTGCGTTCGTTTGGCCATTGCAGGAGGGCCGTGGAGCACTGTAGAAAAAATATATATATTCGTCCGGAATGTGACTTGTGTTCAGGCGTGCTCTCATTTTAGAACGCTTCAATATGTATAGGTTTATGCTGCCCTTAGATTTCCTTTCTTTTCTGTCCCCGCGTTTTTTTTACTCAACATTTTAGTCTTTTGCGTTGAGGCTGATCTTCTCCGGCTCAATTTGTCTTCGTTCTATCTTTTCCTTATGCCTTCCTTTCTAATCCTGTTGCCTTTATTTCTTTTGCGCTTTCTGCCCTCTTGTTTTATTTTGCGACTTCTTTTTTTCGGCTTTTTTGTTTTTTTCTTGTAACGTTTTTATTTTTACACATCACGTGATTTTAGGTCAAGTTCGGCTTTCCGCCTAATCTCTATTTCTTGAGAGATTCCTCCAAGGTTACTGAGCGTAATCCAATCGGTTATTGCCCGGCTTAGCTTGTTTTCTACGCAGCTTCAATTAGAGAACGCGGCTATCCCTAATTCCAGGACAATGGAAATTTTCGCACCGAATTCTGTGTACAATACTTTCTGGCTGCGAAGTGTAGAAAGACTATTTAAATTCCTGCAATTCATTTTTGTGGTGTCCATATCGGTGTCGCATCTGTGCTGTGCGAAAAACACTTTCAGCTACGATTTTCCTACGTTCCTGAGCGCTTCTCATTTTGAGCCTGAAAGCTGGATACATTAGTAAGTATTTATTCTCTGCCCCAAAATATATTACTCTTTTGGTATTTCTTATTTTCGTCCTGCTAGCTTTTTAGCATCAAAAGCTGAGCGACGTCATGAGATTATACTAACTCGCCATTCCTCTTCTGTGGCTCAATCGCTAAGTTGTTGTGCGGTTGATCACACAAATGCTGGTAGGATCCAGGCCTCAATGCCGTTTTCCAGTAGGGGCAATATTGTACGCGACTTTGCAACGGTCCACATTATATCTCAAAGTCATTAAAAGATCAATAAAATGCACTTCCACTCCCTTTCAGACGAGGGGATGCTGGTCTATTCTAGTTTTTCCTGTTGCCGTGCAAGCGAGTAAGGAACAATAATTTTTCAGGCATAGTGCGCGGAGTATTTTTTGATATTTACAAATTTCCCAAGTGTATGTTAGCAAGTGTTGTTTAATAGTTGTGCTTTTTCGCATAAAAGCCCATCAATTGATTTCTTCCCATCCGTATTATCTAGCTACATTTCCCACGCATATATTGCACTAGCGGTAGCGCCGTCTGATATTTAATGCTCGTTGTTCTGGAAGAGATGTGCGTACACCTGACGACCAAGTGGTTCGTTAATGTACAGGTGAGAGCCAGTCTTGGTAATTTACATGGTGAGTCCCGAATATAAATGGCGGGATTCAGGCGCTCGAACTCGCTCTACAATCAGTGATAGTTCATTGAGAAAGATAACTATCATTATTTTTCCTAGTTTGAACCACAGCCGCTTTCTCGCGGGTTATGCAGATCATGGTAATTTAGGCATTCCAGCATCTCATTGCCGGATTTTACTCACACTGCGCCTAATAAAAGTACTTCGGCTGCAACATGAACGTGCTATTTAAAACAATAAAACTGACCACGTACACTGCCTTAAAATATTGGCGACCACTGTTTGAGAGATAAGATTTGAGAGACAAGAGAGATAAGATAAGGTGAGATAAGATAAAAATAGAAAAGAAAAAGAAAGAAGGAGGTAGAAGAAAGGCATGAAAGTTAACCTGGCCACGGCCTAGTTTGGTATGCTACTTGCGGGAAAATTGGCCTAAAAGCATATTGAACAATGACTGCTTTAGGCAAACGTAAACGCATAACGTGTGTTGACGAAGTGTCAAACATTTGGCGAATAGAAATTTCTAGTAGACTAACACCACATGTGCTCTGCGCCATTTAGGCAGTAAAATTCGGGAATGCTTCAAAAAGCCATGGTGTCCAAAAAAATTATGCGTAGGAGCATGAAGGCCCGAAAAAATGCGCTAAGCAATTGTAGAATAACGTAGCGCTGGTGCTGCGTGGCGTGTCAAAATTTGCTAACAAAAAACAACACCTTGAAGCCAGACAAACTCGCTTTAAGATGGCTTCTAGAAAATGTCAAGCTAAACGGTAGTTAAGAGCAAAAGCGTTGTCTTAGTGTAAAACTCTTTTGCACTACTTCACACGGCCGTGCGAAGACAGCAGGCTGCTTGCTTTGATGAGCTTAAGCACAAAACTTGAATCTCAATAGCCCCATACGGGAATTAAAGAATGAAGCTGGTACGCCCCGCTTCTATGAAAAGTGAATGTCTAAACTCTCTATACTTAGGCGAGGAATAGTCATAGTGTAAATTGAGACACGCGCGATAGGTCGTTTTAGAGGTAGCCATGCATGTGTTTTGAAGTCGCTCTAAATAAAACTGTTTTTTCTGCACTTTCTCCCGTTTTCATTCATTTGGTTGCCGGTATCTAATTTTGGCACATTCATATCTTGTTATGCTTTCGATAGAAAAATATGACATGAAATTTTAATGAAGCGTGTACAAAACACATCACACTAGGTTAACAATAAGCCCTATAGTAACGAAGAAAATATTTTTGTTATCCTGCTCAAAATTACCAGAACCATAAAGCTGCTCCTAACAGCTTCTTACGTCGAATCGATATTTGCATACTAGTGACTTGCTTCCCGATTATAATCCTCCTTAATGTTACACACAAACAAAACGTGATGATTGAAACTTCAGCATTGCAACCACGCTAAGCTCTTTACGCTTCTGAGGGGCACGAGAATACTTCTATCTGTAGGTGTCGTGGGTGTCGTTTGGAACGCCATAAGAAGAAAATTATTTCTTTATTTTGACGTAATTGCACCTTTGGAAGGCGTCGATGTTAGGGGCGACCTCAAGGAGCTTAAAGTCCGCGGCTTCTCCATCACTTCAGTGTTTTTTTTTTCAGCTTAACGCGCACACTGAGCTTATCATTGGAGTCCTAGAACCAAGAAACATGCGCGTTGGAAGGCTGTGCAAACAACGCGAGTTTGAAGAACTTTCTTCGTCAAGCTTTCGATAGTTGAATTATCGGTTGTGTGAGCGTCATTATCATTCGTTTTCTCCTACGGTGGAACAAGTGTTCAGCCAACCAAAAATAAATAGCCTTTAACGTAATTTATATTAACCAGTACTTCTGAAGCATTAGTGGGATCTCGTATAATTTATGACTTTGTGCTGAATATTGCACATAATATGTTTATAAGCGTGAGTACACATTTTTTATGGCGGTAGTAAACGTTCAAGGAAGGACTTCTGCTGAATAACTTTCTATTATACCGGAAATATCACGTTTTCGTTGCTGTCTCAGCTTGCGTTCTGCTACGAACGAAGCCCTATTTCCTGAGAAATAAAGAAGATAGGTGCCATCTCAGCTTGCGTTCTGCTGCGAACGAAGCCCTATTTCATGAGAAATGAAGATAGGTGCCATTCCTCTCTATCGTTTTGCTTATATTCGTTCAGGGCTTTAAAGCACGCATTTAAAAGCCCTCTCCCATTGCAACTCCCGCTCTTCCTCACCCCCCCCCCCTTCGCCTTTCGGGAGCCATGGCCAGACATTAGTTTACGTTCCCCATCGGTTGGAAGGCTTGTCCTTGGAGTATCCTAATTCGTTACAATTCTACGCAAAACACAAAGAACATTTGAAGCCAATTATGGAAGGTTCTGTGCAGGCTAAGACAGCCATTATGCAACGTCCTTTTATGCCACTCATTGTAAAATTGCAAGAATGTGATACCACCAGATGGAATGTGCAGAAAATACATTCACAAAATTGGCTAGAAACGAAAATGTGTGGAGGTCGCGTTCAGGTTTCTATCCGACCGCGGATCTCTGCAATCTGCGATTACTGTTTGACTGCGCTTTCCAGCTGAAACTAACACATGTCCGGCAGTACACGGAGTGTAGTCCCTGACAGTTGATCCACTTAGCTTGCGTCAACTCTCAGAGCTCAGGTTCGGTGCACTTTTCGCCGGTTAGTTGGCCACGGCAGGAATTACTGCTTTACCCGAACAACTGGAACTTAAAAGAGCAAGGTGGCCTCCGACAAAACACCGTGTGAAGCGTTCAATAATAAATTCTTGAAGTCGGGCGCAGTCGTCTTCAGACTACTTGTTTCATATGAATTTCTCACTTTGGCCACGCCCTTATCTTTAACGCAGTCAAGAAGATCGGTTTCTGTTTCATTTTCTTCTTCTGTTTTTGATATCACACTCTGGGAGCTGCTGGGGGTTCGTAAGGTGCGACCATGACATTCATACAAACATCGTGGTATTGGACGAGGAGGTTTGCGGCTTGCTGATGGTTGGTTACACCGAAAACCGCAAAGGACTCTGGTTATACTGACAAGGTGTTAGTCAGTTTTTGGGTTCTTTGCCTTGTATGAGTTACCAGTGGTACGTTCAAGAAACTTGGAAATACGAAATGCGAGCAGGGAACGTATAGGATTCGCGTTCTCAACTACTCAATTGTCCACAAAAGGATGTAGTTGTCGGACTTTGTGAAAAAGCAACCAAGCAGTGTTAAAAGAAACTTTGGTATTACAATATTTTAATCCCTATGCGGTCGCTTCCGAGTTGTTTTCGATGGAGAAAGCCATCGCGGCTTTGATACAACCAATACTACTCAAAATCTCGGTGGCGAACAGCTAGAAAAGAAAGCGTTATATTCGGCGTGTTTGGAGCTCCGCACTGGCGGAAAGCGATTATGACAGTGCGAGTTTTCACTTACGCTGGAGACAAGAAATGGCTGATACCTATAGACGCACTTGTAGTGGACACCGTATGCGCCGGACACATTCCGCTATTCATAGGAAAGGCTATAAGGGAACAAATAGGATGCACCAGGAGAAGCAGGCTCTCTGTACAGGGGCACCTTCGGCATAAAGTAGTTTGAGTCCCCTCATTTAATTAATTCCCACCGAAAGGCGAAGACAGAAAAGCGAAAGAGATGCAAACAAGATTTGTGAGTAAAAGCGCCTGATAATTATCCGCTCCTGAAATTGCAATTCCTTCGACTTCTAAGCACGCAAGCACGCATGCCATAATAAAGTTGATCTTTTTAAACGGGAGTTTCCAAGTAAACTAATAACTAAAAACTTATTAAGAGGAACGGGTTCCTTGCGGACATGCCGATCAAAAAGAAAGGTTGAAAAGCCGGTAAAGACGCATAGAACAATCTCTAAGCTTTACATTAGCCCAGCAATATTTCCATTCACATTAAAACCTGGCGAAACCTAAATACCAATACCAAGCTTAGAAATTCTCATAAAATAATTTCCCGCTGACAAACCTCACATTCATTTAAGCACTACTGATTTGACATTAACGAAGTCTAGTTACACCTGAGCAGTTTACCGCTGTATTTAAAGTGGCAATGTTGCAGTTCACGTCGCATATTTGTTGTGATTTCTATACCTGTTACTGTTAGCCGACAAATCCTGCGATTAAGCCCGGGTCGCGGTTTATATCATCTCGGTAAACACGTTCTGAAAATAACACATGAAATATACATTTCAAACCATTGTAGGTATTCATATCGGGCCACAGTGCCTTTGGTTCCAGGTTGCAGATTGTACATACAATTGCAAGCATCATACGCTCAGCTTTATCACGACTGTGTGCATGCTGCCCTATTGATTAGCACGATGTATCTAGATATTCATTGTAAATTTGATTACGAACCTGTCGCCATAGATATAAAATGAATAACACGTATAAAACGTTGGCGAAATATTTTTGAATGCATTCACAATCTTATCTTACGTTTCAGTTTGTGCAAAATTAATATAACGGCGCGGGATATAGCTAGAAGACAAAGGTTTGCTTCAAGCTGATCGTCGTCAGAAGCAGATGCCGAGACTTCCGTATCAACAGCATTGATAAATCGCACTAAAACATATACATGCTCAAGTTTAAATACCCTATAATCTCCAATGGCCAAACTATTGAGCAATACATTAGGGAAACCAGAAGGAACAGCTGAATCCGGGAATCATTAGCAGCTGAGCCCACTTCAACTGATCGTATCGATGGGAATAATTTGGTACGGCTATCTTTTTGAAGAAGTGGGACACAGTGCCTGATTGCAACCGCGTAAGCAAAGCGGGCAGAGACCCTAACGATGCATCGTCTCTTGATTGCTTACCACAAACATTCACATGGAGCAGTTCTAATCATTCGTACTGGGAATGTCGACGGGGCCCCCATGTTATAGCGACTGCTCCTTGGTTACAGCAAAACATTCGGGAATCGTTTGCAGTTTCTGCGACTACAGTAGTGTTAAGGCTGTAGCTTCTTCTTGCACTATACGTCTAAAATGTGCACTAGAAACATAATAAAAGTATAAACGTTTCCAGGAAATATCGCTGAAATAGCTTTCGTTTACACCCCGCTATAATCACGGTTCTTAACTGGGCTGCGAACGTCGCGCCCTAATGTGTTAACTGTGCGGACCTTGAGTTAAAACATAAATACTTATCACGTCGTGTTTTTGATTGGTGGGGTGGAACCGCCCGTCGACAGGTTGAATTTTTCGTCTTCCAACTGCGTAGTTCATCCAATTCCTATCACCATGCGTGTGCTGTAGGGAAAGTGAGTGACCCCGTTTTTCTGTAAAAACAACAGCAACAGCTCTTGCCGACGGAAAAAGTACAGTGAGAAAACAGATGTAGATATTGATATGTTATAAAAATCATAGGCAGTATTCACGTGATGTTGTTATCTTAAAGGTCAGAGAATTATTGGACTACCCACCGCGGTGGCTCAGTGGCTAAGGCGTTGCGCTGCTGAACACTAGGTCGCCGGTTGGCTAGCCGGCCGGTGCGGCGGCTTTGCTGATGAAAAGCAAGATCTCCCGTGTGTACGAGATTTAGGAGCACGTTAAAGATCCCCAGGTGGTCAAAATTAATCCGGCGCCCTACACTTCGGCGCGCCTCATTGTTTGCGTTGCATCCGCGCGTTAAACCCTACAGTCAATTAATCAGAATGATTGGGTTCGTCAATATATTGCGATTGGGACAGGCACACATACATGTACGTGTGTGTGCGCGCGTGTGTGCGTGTTTGTGTGTGTGTGTGTGTGCGTGTGTGTGTGTGCGTAGGCGTGTGTGTGTGTGTGCGTGTGTGTGTGTGTGTGCGTGTGTGTGTGTGCGTGTGTGTGTGTGTGCGTGCGTGTGCGTGTGTGCGTGCGTGCGTGTGTGTGTGTGTGTGTGCGTGTGTGTGTGTGTGTGTGTGTGTGTGTGTGTGTGTGTGTGTGTGTGTGTGTGTGTGTGTGTGTGTGTGTGTGTGTGTGTGTGTGTGTGTGTGCTCGCACACACGCACAGTGCCTGTAGAGTTGTAGTTACAATAGTCCAACTTCCGAACAAGGCCAACATTGTACAAGGCCATGTGCAAACAATGCCAAACAAGGCACAAGACCATATACGTATGCGGCGTGTTGGGCGAATAACTATTAGATAGGAGTTCTTCACACAAAATAATTGTTGGAGGTCCAGTGACCGTCCATGCGCCTTGTTTATCCTCATTGTGTAGTGTTTTTTTACTGGTTTCTTCTTAACCAAAGAGAAAACCATTGAAGAGCCGCATTCGCCTTCGAATGAGTTTTCTTCATTTCTTGTTTTATAGCCACTACTGTTGACTCTTGACAGTAGTTACAGTTGTGGGGAAAGAAATTTATACCGAACGCGTAACACGAGTTCCGCTTTAAACAAGCAAGTCATTCAGAAAACTCGTCAGCTTACGATAAAATGATTTATTTGTGTCTCTGTGTTTGCGTCGGCATGCGTGCGTGCTCGCGTGCATGTGTATGTGTGCTGGTGTATGCGTGTTTTTCATTAGGCACACCCTTTGTGAAAATTTTCTAGGTCAATCCAAACAATCTCTTATGACACACTTCTCTTATATTGTATGACACTTGGATAGAAAAGTGTTTTCTCTGGCTTTCCATGTTAAAACATTTCAGCTTCGCTAGGGACGTAAGATTGTACATTGAATTGTTTTCGTACTGTGCACTTTAGGCTTGGCCTAGAAAATTTTGACAAAGGCTGTACATCAGCGTTAATGCGGTTCCATGCGACCGCAGTATTCGCAGGAAAAGGCAGTTTGAAGACATCAAACGGGTGGCTCATAGGGCATCAGAGCATGAGGGTTCTGGGTAGCGGAAGCACAGCCCGCAGCAAGCTCGATTTATTTCTAATAATTTGGTACTAGAAATTTATCGCGGCTTTTTTATGCGCAATGGGGGTTCGGGAAACAGGCAAGGGATGAAAATGCAGTTACGAACAGCATTTGTGTGGTAAGCACTGAAGGTAAACCCCGACGACAGTGCATGAACACGTTCCATGTTTGCAAGCTCACTTGGTGCAGCTCCAAAAATGGATTTCTGTGAAGCGTAAAATATTTTGTACGCCTTGAGAATAAACATCTTTGTAGCGGCTTTTACATTTCACCTTCACAGAAAATATCTGCGTTGAGCAAATTTATAACAGTTTATAATAAACTCGCTAAATTTAAAATTATGGGCGATTGTGACCGTGAGATACTTAAGCTAGCTAGCATGCCGAAAATAACTTTTATTTACTCTGTAAGTAAAAACCGCGGGGGTTTTCTTGTTATATACCAGCATATAGGCGAAACAGTTAAACTAACTTTAGGTCCAACGATAAACAGCTGTCGTATACGTTTTGCACGAGTTCTTGGGTCGGTATTTTATTCCGGACATTTTTAATACTTCAGTAAGCAAGACAACCGTACGTAAATACAAGTGGTCAATTTTTATGATGGAAGTACTTAGCAATGTCATATACATAGAACAGAAAGAATTGGTCCTAAAAGTGAACCTTTGGCAACACAAAACGTGGGGTACATTACTAAACAACGTTTCTTTAGTACGAATTATAGGTTCTTCAGGAATGCCCGATAGCCTTGTCCCTTCGCTGACACAGCGTGAGGAGAAACGCAAACACAACATGCTCGAGCGCCACCCCAGCCACATGTATCCCAGACTATCCCTGGCAGTGCTCGCCGCCTGTATGACATCACCTGTAGCATCATACGATTTCAAATGAAAACAGTCGGAACACCTAACTCTAACGCTAATCTACCATGTCGCGGCTTCCGTATATTATGCCGCAAAGTTGACGTTCAAATGGATTCTTACTGCGAACCTTTGCTCACCTACGCAGAGTGTCCCCTCGCGGAGGCTATCGAGGGGGAGAAGCAGGACATATCAACAGCACACTCCCATCGACTGGCGTCCTAATGTTGGAAACTCCAGTCTCTTCGCTCTCAAATCACGCTATCTCCACCAGCTGCATTCATGGTATTTTATATGTGCGCACTTGTTCACTCTATTACAGAACAACATCGGCGGACGCGGGAATGTTCCCTCGTGTCAATCTAGCACACAATACTAAGCATTGCAAAAGATGCAGGAGCAGAGGCACCCAGCCTTAGGTATAGGTTTGTGCGCACAAATTTTGGAAGCTTTCGAGAGCTATTGACGTGTTGGATTCGGGTCAGCCGTATGTAAAGCTAATGACGGCGTATAGTAACCTTCAGCGAGAAGAGGAGGGCGTTTTTAGCGCTGCAAGTTCGCCCGAAATTTTCTGATACGTTTGCAGGTTATAAAACAAACCATGTCATTGCTCGACACCTTTGCCTCACAGTGGCAGCATGGTAACTCACGCTAGTCCCTCGGCGTGTCTGCCTTGCACATCCACCACCGGTAGCTCTCCAGTGTGAATACGTTTGGTTTACTCATAATAACGATAAACCGTTTCTTTGGGAGTTTGAAGTCAAGAAGGTATCAGTACAAAAATGTTTATTACAAGGCGCAAGGTATATAACTGCTGTTTTTGATATAAAAACAGTGCCAAGCTGTTTGTGCGCGTATATTTTAATCTCATTCACGATATAAACGTCGGCAGTCGCAATCCATCAAAATCTGGCAACGTCATTACAATACGTCATTTTGACGGCGCTATTGGGCGGAATATATACGGCGCAACATTCTGCTTTCAAACCTGTGGAGATGTAGATTTGTGAAAAAAAAAACACGATTACAAAGGAATAGGGTTATATGCGGCTAACAGTGTAGTGGCAGTGCGGGATTGTGATTACAAAGAGGGGAAGATCGCAACGTAGAGGAAACACAATTACAAAGTGACAACCACGAGCGCTGTGATTGTCACTTTGTAATTGTGTTTTGACTATGTTGCAGTGTTCCCCTGTATGTAATTATCTGCCAACTCGCCCAAGCTTTCAAAATTTATGCATGTGAAGTATACTTTAGCTTCTCATTCCCTTGAATCCGCCTGTACAACTCAAGCAACTGCAGTATTGCAGTTTACAGGCTTTCACCATTCCCTGCACTGTCCTCTGCTCCATTTTTTGCTATTTTTCAGGAGTGCCCCAAAGTGTGTATGCTGTTTTCCCCACAGTTCTTGATTCCGCCTGAACAACTCACGCAACTGCCGCATTACAGTTTACAGGCTTTTATCATTCTCTGTACTGTTCGCTGCTTCATTTTTTGCTGTTTTTCAGGAGTGCCCCAAAGTGTGTATGTTGGTTTCCCCAGAGTTCTTGACTGTAGGTGACCAAACGTTTTCCCACAGATCAATTTTCCTCGGCGTAGGGCTCTTTATCAAAACAAGAAACCTATATACTGAACAATATATATTAAAGCGACGAATAAATTTCATTTGATACTACACTTAGTAAATGAAACATTAACGTCCTGTGTGCATCCCATGTTTTTAAATAACTACTCTGGGTAAGAAAACTACAATTCAAGATGCCTTTGAAGGCGATAATAATTGCCTTGAATATGAGCTTGGGCAAAGGGCGCATAGTGTTAACGTAAACGATCCCACTTAATTATTGTTGCTCAGACATAAATAAACACATCTGTCACGAGAGAAGTCACCGATTCTATTTACGTCGGGATCAGAGTGTAGTCGCAATAGTTCAGCGTACTCGATGTTTCTTGTGCTGTATATCCAACAACACAGTGAAGGCTCGAACACTTTCCTGCATGTTACCGAGATGTCGAATAAAAATCAAGGATTATGGAATGCATGTGCATAACACGTAGCCCAAAAGTACGAGACGAGGGTATTGAACGGGCAAAAACTCAGGGCTCATTGCCGGCTTTATTGTGTATACCACGCCACATCTAGGTGGTAATATTACCAAGAAAGGCAACTGGTAGTCTTGGAGAGAAAAAACATACGAGCAGTTCTGACGCCTTCATCCGAACACTGATCAAGCTAAGAAGCCGGCCACGGACATTTTTAGTGTAATAGCAAAATATGCAAAGGTCCACGTGAATAGGGAAAGGGCGCAGGAAGCAGTCGCATACGTGGGATCGCAACTTTTCATATCCCTGGTTTAGAGATTTAAATAAATACGAATGGAATTCAGAACCAGGTCAATGTGACGTACTAACCGAATACGTATCCGCAAGGTCGCTCCTACTACCGACGGTAAACTGGGAAACGAATGTAAAATTGGTTCGGAAATTTCCCGAACACGAGTCGCAAAAGAGCTGCCCAGTATTCAGGCTGGCTATTTATGTTAAATATATTTGCTGTAAATGGTGGTGACGTCCATAGGGTAGCCTTAGCTACCATCCGCACTAAGAGCCCTATAAATGCAAAGGGAGCCGAATTCCACTTCCAATCAAGCACAGCCCAAGCGAAAACGATAGCTATTGTAACTGAGTCGTAAGTAGTTCGGAGCATCTTGCATGGAATGAGTACAATGCTATATTACAACCGCTCTCCACAAGAAATGTCTGCGTTTCTCCATTTTCCAAATAACAGAACCACAGCCACTCTAAACATTTTATTTAGTTCATTGTGATGCACGTGGATCCGCTAGAGTATATGATGTACGGTTTAGTTTCGGCGTAAAGAGGATTATAGTGTGATCGATTACAAATCTCATCACAAGTGCCGGTCTGCCATGCTTCTGTGGCTTACGAAACCTTGTCTTGCGGGCTTGGCAGCGGGAACGATGCCCCTCCCTTAAGAGCATGTTCTTGGAAAAACGTGGAACGTATAAAACAATTCACGCCTCTCACGAAGTGAATCATGAATTGTGGGCGAAGCACTGGAGATCGTTCTTAACGTAAATCACCCGTTGCATTGCCAATTCGCGCATGTAAATGAGTGACAACGCGTTGGTACAGTGTACAAAATTCCAGTGCAATCCGATACAATTGAAGTTAATCCAATCCAATCAAAACCAATTTATTGCTTCTCGCGCATATGCAACACTGTGTAGCCGGACGCAACTTTGGACAGAGCGAGGTCCTAAGGTGCGTTGGCCCTAAAACGAAATTCAACACACTGAGTTCCGATAAAATGGTGATATAAGCCTGCAAACTAACACCTCCGAAACGGGTCGAAGACGCGCAGGAACAACTCGCCAATAAACGAGCAATGATACCTTAAAATCCAACTGTCGAACGTTGCGTACAAAATGTTGTTAACCAGAGTCAAGTAGAAATCTGCAAACCAGTCCCACCGGGTACGACAAACACGAGTTTTACACCAAGCAGGCGCCAGGCGCGCATGCGCAGTATACCCTCTGCCAGCCTCCACTGACTTCAGATTATAAGGCTTCGTTGGCACCCTCGCAATTGTACCGCCCTAGGTTGCCTCGATGCACGCTCTGCTCCGTTTGAAAGGCGGCGCTTGCATCGAGGCACCAGGTGTCCCACCAATGCCTGCTGCCACCTGTAGGTGCTTGTCCCGAGATGCATCCTGCTGCCCCCCCCCCCCCCCCCCGCTAAAGGCGCGGTTGGCCGTGCGTCCCTCCGTGCGTCCCTCCGTGTCGTGCCATGGCTGATTATATGGGCACGTCATTCACCCATGTACGCTTGAACCAAAGAAAAATCTTGGCGGTTAATAAAACGGTCTCATAAGGGCATTATGGTTGTGAAGTGCCTCAAAAAAACTCTCAGTGGTCAAGGCGCTGACCGGTGTATTTGACAGCAAGGGTGACAATTTACCTACGATTTTTTGCTAAGGCGCGGCTTATCCACAAGTGCTAATCGCCATGTTTTAAACGCGACCCAAGACCCTCGCGCATATTCCCATGTTGAAAAAAAGTTCTACTGTGCCACCCTATTTTTCTCAAGGTGTAACTCAAATGCCTCTCCCTTACACCTTTTATCCGAAAGAGAGCCACACAAAGCCAAATAATTGTGTAGCGTAATGCGAGAGAAGAGGTTGAATGTTGCCGGTCTTGAAAGCAAAGAAATTGCGTCTGACGCCAAAATAGCCGCGATACATGCCACGCTTAGCATTGATAACGCGGATACCTCTGGAAATTCAAAAACCACACATGGCAAACAGTGCAACAGACAAGGGATGCTCTGTGTGCTGCGAAGGAAAAGATACTGCTCTACGACATTTCCGCGTTTTTGCATCCGAAAGCACGCCTAAATTCCTTACCAGATGCGCGGAAACTCCAAACAATTGCCATCATATATCAGCCCGACAAGGAATTGACAAGAATGACTAAACACTGGCCCACTATAATTTTATGCACGAAACCCCTTTCGCGTCCCGCTAACAACGCACGAAGTGGTGTGACATGCTGCGCACCCGTTTATTTCAACAGAACACAACTGGGCCTGTCAAATAAATGTGAAAGCGCCGTATAACCGCTGAGAACCTCTCGCATTAACCCGAAAAGCGAAGGGTCCACATGGGTTTTGCACTCGCCTTACCAATTGTAGCGGATGTCAGTATGCCGTCAACACCCAGGGACATCCCTCTCCTGCCCGAAATACAGACTCTTGCCCCATTGCACAATTTGCGAAGTGCTGGTGCGAAACGTGCGGCAATTTTCGGGAGCTGTTATGCTCTGTGCAGAGCTATCCCTTTCTGCTTCTCAACGCGATCTACGCGTGTGCCGTATTTCACCTCCTAACCAACGACTGCCCATGTGCACGCTCGAAAGAGAAAACGCAGAAATCTCGTCTCCAAGTTCCTGAAGTAAGGACAGCTCTTACGAAAAATATACTTCTCTGGGAATTTTTGTTACCAAATAAACCGCTACCATTTCCGACGTCGAGAACACGACAAGACCACAGGGAAAACAGTAATTCACAAGTGCGGCTTTTCGAAGAATTGCGCGAAATAAACGAGTCGCCATTTCCGCAGACGATGAGGTTCGTCGAACTTGGAAGAAACTCTGCCTCAGCTGCACCAGCACACAGCGGAATGACAATACCATGCCCAAAGCGGTAGCCTTAGGTCAAACACGTGCGTCGGTAGGCGAAAACAACAAACAAAAGAACAGGAGTCAGGCGAAAAAGAACAAATTGTACGCGTGATAAAAAGAGAATTAGAAGAAAGCACCGGGGGTTTTTCAGGCATGGCATGAATAGCATTTACCCCTCAGGCAGGCTAAAATACTTCAAGACAACAGCCTAGCCAATCGTAAAAATCTGCTGCAGGGTAGAAGAAACCCGTTTGCGAAACAGAAAATTTTTCGGAGGCAACCAATTTCACGCTGGTGCGTTCCCTCGCGCAGAGTGCTGTGAAAAACAGTCCTTGTAGACAGACGTTAATTAAAAATTGTTTAAAACAAAAACATCTTTTTGAATGCTTGTGGCCACGAGCACTGTCTGTTGCCTATCAAGGTGTATCTAGAGAAAAGTTTATCACGACAAATGGTGTGTAAAAAGGCTTTAGCCGCAGCATTAGACCCCTTTGTTCGTACCGTGTACGTATGTGAGCAACGTATTGGGAATGAGAAAAATGAGGGAAGGCAAACATTGAAGTTGTGACGAACGATACAGCCAAAGCTGCTGAAAACAGATGCAGGCAGGTTGAAGCGAAATTAGACGATTACCGTAACAGTTTAGTCCAACCACGTCTAATCCCCAAAGTATATAACTTTGCAAAAAACAATTTTTACAAAATGTGCAGTCAATTGGGAGACTCACAAGAAGAAAGTATATTAAAAATACCAAGAAATAAGATCTGACACCTGGGGCCTCGGAATAGCAATATGTGAGATGACTCGATTATTGGTAAGATAGCATCTATAACAGACTACCAAGAAAAATACTGAACTTCGTCTAGGGCACCAAGATAAAGTTACATGAACAGTGCACACATGGCGCTGTATTTGGTAGGGTAAATTTCACTAAAGCCACGGTCAAGTAGTGTCAAGTACACTAAACGAGCAAAATCGCCTCAATAGCACACACTGGTCGAGTACAGTCGGCAAAGCGCTTGTCCATAACGCTCGACCGGAGTGCTCCGGACTACGCTGGAGACACCTGGTGGTAATGCCTGGTTTGAGACCAGTAGAATGTGAGCATGCACGGCCCGTACCAGCACGATGGCTGTGCTCCTTGTCGCTGTGCTCGTCGCCTTGGCTTCTGCAATAATTTGACTCCTTTGACCGTGATGAGATCTGCATGCCAGCGCTGGCGCGCAGGGAAACAACAGCGGAGATTTCCCGCCTTGGTGCGCGCTGTGCGAGTTTTCTGTCCGTATTGGCTTTGGTGCGAGGCTGTTCATTGCATCATCGTTCTGCCAATGGTCTGCATAACTACCGCGTACACCACTATCCGGTTTCTGCGCACGGCTTGTTGCACGTCATGGCCGACGGGCTAACGCCAGAGTGCATACCTTCACGGTCCAATATCTGCTAACTTTGGACATCGGCAGCGATGCGTTTTCGGCTATTGCTAGTTTTGTCGCAGACAGAAAAAAAAACACGTATAGGCTGTATTCGTTGAAACGTTTAGTGGTCAATTTCTTCGATTGGCCACACTGGAAACGGCCACAGACATCGCCGATGCGCCACGGACACGGCGCAGCCTGGGCCACTGCGGCCGCACGCCGAAAACAAAAAAAGACACCGGCGTGCGTCATCTCCTCCGTTCCAATCCGATTCTAAAGTGTGGCGCCAACAGAGATGTTATTAATCGCAATCACAGTGAACTCGACGCAATAATTTGCGTTCGGCAAAAAGTTCGTAACGTGAAACACAGTCATGTGTATCCCAGTCATGCTTAGCTGGACAAGTGCCGCCATCCCGCGGAGCCCGACGTAACGAGTGACGGAGCACCGTGGGCGCACTCACACGGTTGCATGGAGGAGAAGAGGGGTGCCTGATCTGCGGGCGTGCTCACAACTTCACCCAGCAACAGACGCTTGGCCACAGATATGGCGGCGCACACTTGGTTGCCTGCATGCATTCCACGCAATTGAATGCCGAGGATAAATTGCGTAGGGCGCCACAAAAATTAACAGCTGCAAGTAGTTAAACGCAGCCAACGCTTACTAACAGTCGCTTATCTCCGCGTTTCTTTGCCAGCCCGGCAGTGCAGACAGCGATTCTCACGGCGAAATAGGGTACGGAAGCTAAGGCTACTGTCACAGCGACAAGGGCAACAGCCATCACGCTGATGCTGTTCGCGCATGCTCACACCCTACCGGTCTCAAACCAGACGCCATTTCTTATTTTTTTTTCAAAAGAGTCTTGTTTTAGCGGAATAAAGTAGAAACGGAGTTGATGCTAAAGTTCCGGCCCCAATGAAGCAATGTATGGATATCGGGGACAGGTCTACTCCAGTGTAGTTCCAGAAGTCTGTCTTCCTTTCCCAAACGTCAAAAACTGGCAAACAATAAAACCGTATTGTTTGAGTGAAACGAAAGTTCATCCTCCAAACGTTGGGCAGGTGCTCTTTACTCAGGATACACAAGCTAATGAGGTCGTGGATCGACGCACTAAAATATTCCTATTAAGATCTGAAATAAACTTACGTTAATTTTGGTAGCACTCATTCATCACTGTGCACCCAGACGTATTTTCCGCAAACCAGAGAATATGGTACCAAATCTTCCCCAAGCGCAAGCGCGATTCGAGTCGACAACATTAGCGCTAACAATAACATATCAAGGCCGTATGGGACCTTTGAACGCACCGCATGTTTACGAGAGGCTTTACCCGCCCGAACACCGCAGTTTCCGTCGACCGTAGACCTCAAAGGCATAATGGCAATCGATTGTATGGTGTTTTTGGGAGAGGGTGTACACACTACCTGTCACCACCTAAAATACTATGCGTCAGCACTTTAAAGAAGCCTGTTCATTGGGACTGCATGTCTTTGTTCACTGGAGTTGTGGTACCGAAACGTAGAAAGCAAAGAACTCTGTGTGAACAATTTTGCCAGGCTTTTTTACAAACAATAAAGGTGGCGGCAACATCACAATAAAATCTATCAAGCTTGCAAAGCTTTGTTTGGAATGATACCTTGGATCAGTATATTTAATGACAATAACCTTCTTCCACCACTACCATGTGACTGCCTCTCCTCTCTCTCTCCAACCTCCCAATCTCCTCCCCTGCTGTCTCGTTCTTCCCATGTAGGCGCAACTGAGGTTTGCAAAATCGAATTGCATTTTCTCTTGTTCGCACTTACCCATTAGTTTGACTTTTTTGGTGCTGTTGGACTTGGGGTACCGCCAGAGCTCAACCCTTGTGCGTGAGTCTTTTTTCTATATTTTGGATAAACGAATGCGTTGTGCGAGTATTCTAGTTGCTATCGCGAAAATCAAGCCAACGTCTACCTTTGAGCTAAACAACAGTGCTATTATCAAATATCTGTTTGTGTGCTGCCTCAAATATGTCCGATGTTTTCTTTTTGCTGATTACTGTTTACAAGTATGAGGTACACTACCGTAGTTTGTAGTTTTGAAAGGTTTTGCGCTATACATACTTCTAGTTGAAACTTTTGGCCGGGCTTGAAATCAAGGTACACAGACAGACAGACAGACAGACAGACAGACAGACAGACAGACAGACAGACAGACAGAAAGACAGACAGACAGACAGACAGACAGATGGAAATACATTTTTGTGTTGGAGTAACCCAAGAAAGAATATCGTCTATAAAAATCGTTACTATACAACCTGTGGGTACGCGCTAGTTGGTAGTCCACAATATGCCTTTCAAGGGCCCAAATATTTAGACAAAGGGCGTAAAGAAGAAGATAATTTTGCGTCCTTGACATCATACTTTTAAATAATTTAGCTCTTACAAACCTTATCCTTACTATAGTCATTGTTAATTTCGTCCTGAATTAGTAACTGTTCAGTGGACAATGTCCCTAAAGGAAGGAATCATAATATGCAGTGCTCCTGTGCATCACGGCTCTGTTCTCGTTCGTACCTTTTACTGATGTTCCGGTGTTTCTACTGTGTGTCATAATCAATTCAGCTTGTTGGTAATTATAAGAGGCAGTGACACATTTTCAAGGATTGGGGGAAAGTTACCAGCATTGTGTAGAAGTTTTACTCCATATGTGCATTAAATTTATACGTAGCATGAAATGTGACCAGCACGTTTTTTAAATACAGGCAAAATATTCTCTTGTTTATCTTTGATGAGAAGAGCCGAAATGCAATGTGGAAGGGAGAGCGGGGAACGGTGAAGGAGTGGAATTATTCTCCTACAAGCTGTCATAGCAGTAAAGGGGCAAGTGTGCGAGCGCGGAGGCTCTTCTTTTTCATAAGTTTATTGAAAATTGGTATTTCAGAAACGCGGTCTTTAAATTAAATATTTTAAACCATGAACGCTGTGTTTTGTGACCTCAATATCCTAACAAAAAATATATGGTATGCTTTCGATAAGGAAGCAACAGACGCAAAGTATGTGCTTTGAAATTCAATATAGAAATGCCGAAATTATTTCTTCCATACTCCGGGCGTGTTCGCTATGCTTTCTATACATGGGTCTTTTCAAAACATAAGTCTGCACTGTCATTTACGTGAGAAAAAAAGGCGTAAGCTGTCCGAAAAACAGTGTCATTTGATACTTCCACCTGCACCCAAACAGCTTCAGGAGTTGGACTAGCAAGAACTTCTAAATGTTTGCAGTCCCTTTGCAATCATTCTGCAAAGCGCTGCAAGGCAAGGGACATGGCATTATCAGAAAATGGCTATAGGCTGAACGATACAAAATGCCAAATTTTTCTGCATATGCATGTGGTAGGTAAAATTGGCTGATATTTGGCAGGAAGTGCCTGAACTGCAGAAAATAAAATACATTTGAGCTTTAAATAGGAAAGTTGTTCGACTGTACTCGTACTGTGGTTTATTTGTAACGCCGATGATCCTCTCTGTTCACTGCATTAACAAAAGCTTTCGGTGCACAGTTTAGATACTTCGTTTATAAGATTTCCGCGTGTTACATTCTTTTCATTTTATGCTGGAAGCGCTGTTTAAATGCATTTTGCAGAAGTGTGTACCTACGCGATCAGCTTATGGCAGCATGCGTCTTTTGCGATTGTAGACTTCCCTATGCGATCAAAGGATCAACTGCTTTTATGAGGATTTTTCTTTCAGTGTTTTCTGTCGTAGGCCACTAACAGCCACGAGGGCATACGTTATTGTACCTTGAGGAGCCGGAAAATCTTCTTAAACAGTGGGTGGTTGACCTGTTGTCATGACCTGTTGCGGCGTGCAGACGGGCACTTTGTAACGATGACTCATCCCTAACCACACAACACGAGTACGGTTTGTTGGCTAAGTGTAGCAGTAAACAGGAACTGCTTAGATACAATATCAACCAACATATAAAAAATTTATGAGACCTTGTTTGACCCCTCCGGAAAATGGTCTTTTTATTCCGTGAAACATTTCCGGAAACCTGTCACGCAATTGCGCTGCACCGGCCCACCCTGTCAACATGCGAGCATAAGGGCTTGGCTGCACCACACCGGGTCAAGCCAGAAACCGGCGACACGACATTCTGTAGCGATAATAAATGGACCGCGACCGAATACTCCCCTAATTGCCATTGTCGTCGCACGTCCGGTTTACTGTGGACGTGCACCTATTGCGTGTCAGCACTTCCTGGAGCGTGCAAAGCGTGACGCTGCCCCCTGGCATTTACCCTCGCTGGTGAAACACATTTTATGCTTTGTAATTACATACCAGTAAAGTTATGTCTTTAAAAATTACTATGACACCTAAACAATCTTTATTATATAGTGTTAGGAAAACCGTTTGTGCTCAATTTCCGGAGGTTCTGTATTGATATTATTATAGAGCTTTAGCAGTCTGTCTGTTTACGTAGTGTGTTAACCGGGACCGACTTCGCCTGCGGGCGCAGGAGGGCGGAGGGAAGAGCGAGGACTCGCACACCACCATGACCAATGCACGGCCTTGGCGAGGGCCGGCCCACGGCGCTAATCCTCTTACCGCGACGATGGCACAAGTTCCCCAGAAGGCTCCCTTCCAACACAGTTACCACGTACAACACGGAACATACGGAGTGCTAAAACTCAATTATCGCGCTTCTCCTCTTGCTTCTTTTCCATGTGGTTACGGTTGCCGTGATCCGCCACTGCACCTGTGTTTGTATGGCCACAAAGAGGTAACATTTAGGAAAACGCACATTGATGCAGATGTAATTGGTACTTTTGCACACTTGTGCTTATGTTATGCACGTAGACCTTAGCGCTGAACTCACCTTCTCAACTCAAGGATCACAACACCTTCAGTGAGTTCACCTTACTTACTTCGTTTTGAGTGGCGTCGGACCGTACAGTGAGGATTTCACCAGACCGACGTGCAACAACTCCACTTCCCTCGCGCCTCTAAAAAAATGATACGCCTGGCAATATTTCGCTCTTCCTTAAGAATGATAAATTAAGTTTCCCTAAAACACAAAACTATCCGAAGTCATGAACATTATAATTTAGGTAGCGACCGAAAAAGTAAGCCAGGAAAGAGCCGGACTACAACCACGTACCAGTCTTTGGTATTGGGAATCAAAGGCGAAGGTCTCTTCCCCACAGAGGCGTCTTTTAAGCGGAACTTTATTGTCCTCACCGCTCGTTCCATTGCGTGGCAGTACGCCCTGCAGGAACGCCAACGTTTTCTGATGGGAAGGTGAATCATCATGGGTGCAGCAAACAAAAACAAAACTGTGATTGATTGCTCTGCCGTAGAAATCAGTAAAACGCCAAAGTGAAATTTGCAGCGAAATCTGCAGCTGAGCATAATTTGCGCTTCGGCGACTGTCTCATGGGTGTGCTTTGAGAGCGACGTCCTGCTTGCGGGTCGCTTCGGCAAAGGTGTACTGGCGTCGTTTCGGCGACGGATACGACGCTGGCGGCCGACAGCAGACACCCAGCAATACTGCCTCCGGTACAGCGCGGCAGATGAACCAAAGAATTTCAAGTTTCGAGTGAACATTTATTATTGAACAGGGTAGCTGCTCATGGGCAGCAATGAGTACGCCCCCGCCACGTGATTGTTTTCCATCCTTCCGGAAAACAACAAAATCTGGTAATTCGGCCAGGAATTCATTGTCTGTGACGTGATCTGTCAACCACGTTTCTGTCAGAACGAGTATGTTGCTGTCCGATGTCAATACAAGATTTGGGGCTACCTAGCGATTTGGAAGGTAGCTGCGTATATTAATAAAGATTACAGAAAAGGAAAGGCTACACTGGGGCCATGTAACATTGACACGGTTTGTTTTTGTTAATTTATGTGACAGATGGGGATGTTTCGTTGAAAGTGTATCGTTTTTTAACAAGAAACAAAGTCTTGTACAGCGGAGAGAAGGGTTCTGATTTGGTACGGGAAAATGCGAAAAGTGTTTCCAGGCTTTGGGAATGAATTAGGAAAAGGTTCCCAACACTGAAGTTTGTACCTTTCAGTTTTCGTCCATTCGAGAGAATTTCTTCTGTGATTTTAAAGAAGGTGAATTTGGCTATTATTGGCCTCTGGTGAACATTCCTGTGACGTGCAAGGCGGTGAACAGGCCGAATTGTTTACGGTCAAGAGTCAAGTTTAGATTGTCACGACAGGGGTTTATGACTATTTACTCAGAATCTCAGAATTTGTCGGGAGGTTTTGGGGTGAGAGAGGCCGTAAAAGATGAGGTTGTTTTTTCGGAGACGATTTTCAGCGTCGTCAACTTGCGTGTCCCCGTCGTAGATTTGACGAGCGATTTCTGCGATGTTACCATTGTTTGTTTCGATATCCTTCCTAACAGTTACAAGACCTCGGTAGTGAGTTTCAAGATTGGTAATACGCTTAGTTAGCTAAGCCATAGCTCAGTTAGTTGTTAGTAGTTCAGATTTAGGTCCTTGCACTTCGGCGAGCAGTGTCCACTGACCTGCAGATAACTGTTGGAATTCGAATCAATTGCGTTCAACGGGGAGGGGGTCTTGAGGCGCAGAGTTGTCAGGGCCGGGGTTGGACTCCACGTCCCCAGACAGAAGCAAAGGGCACGAGCGACATTTACACATTGAATGGCACGGTCACAACAGCACTACGGGCTCGGAGGTGTACCAAAAATAATCGCTAGGTTTTTAGTGAAGAGGTCATGTGGTACACCAACCGGCATTGCGAAGACGAACGGGTTAGTGGACCGTGCGATGGCACAGCCACAGAGCACACAGAGCTTGACCGGTGGTTGCTGACAATTTATAGTTGTTCTCGCTGAGCTGGTCGATGAAGGCGGTGATATGGTGATGACGTCGGTGATCCCATCATCTGCCGGTGGCGTAGCAGGACATCCGGAAGCGTTTACAGCGCGCGTGGGAAAGACGGCCTCATTCCAGATGCTGCGTCACTCGCAGTACTCTGGAACATCCGATGAGGCAGCCAGCCGAGCAGGAACCAGCAACTCTGATGATAGGGGCGAGCACCTGCATTTTGAAGACGAGCGGGTAACTATACCGTGCGATGGCGCAGTCAAGTAGAATTGAAAGTTGCAGTGCTGGTTTTAGGTAGTGATGAAGGATACATGAAGGACTTGCAACGCCGCAGTAGAAGGGTAGTTCAGCCCTGGTGTTCCTTTATTTATGCGACTTTGTCATTTGCCAAAGTTTTTGCAGAAGCTTGCAATAAAGAAACAGTTGTTTTCATCTTCGTATAGAGATGTAGGTAACCATGTCTGCACGCCGAGAACCTGCAAGAAAAGGGTAACGTTACGGTTTCGGGTATGTTCATATGTTTAGCGCATGTACTTCGGATAGAAGTTGTTGGTATTTTTAGGGGCGTTGAGGGTGGGGAGCTATAGAGATGACAGTACGCTTGCGATACTTATTCACAAACATTTTGCTCTGTCTGTCTGTCTGTCTGTCTGTCTGTCTGTCTGCCTGCCTGCATGCCTGCCTGCCTGCCTGCCTGCCTGCCTGCCTGCCTGTATCTCTGTCTGTCTTTCGATTCATCCACCCGGCCGAAATTTCAATAAATTCTTCAACAACAAGTTTATATAGGCCAAACTTTCTCACACCGCAAAATCTGAAACCACATCACGCTTGCAAACATTTTTCAGCTAACAAGAAACATTGGACGTTTTTAATGCAAAACAAATACATCGGTAGTATTTGAAATGTTTATGTAATAAAAAGCATATGGCTGTCTAATTCTTGGTATGCCGATAAAAGTATGCTTTAAAAACAACGTTTTGACCCCAAAAACGCAAAACGCGATCGCTTCGGAGCCTGACCCATGTGGTGAAATTCCAAGAAGTACAACAAAAACCCAATGTTCGAGCACATGCAGCTCGAGCAGTGAACCGCCAAGAATTGAGTTGACGTGAGGACACCTACCGTGCTTATCATAGGAGGAGTGATAGGGCAGGGAAAGAGTACTAGGCAGAGCGGCAGAAGACTGCACTAGACTCCGTCGTTAATCGACCAGATTTAGGGAAATACCCCCAGGGGGAATAAGTTGCTACGAAGGAAAGTTTCGCATCCACCTCAGTGAAGCCATACGGCTGCAAAGGAAAGCAATACAGCTTTCCGACGTTTGCAGACAAACGAGCAAATACACGGCCAACTTTTTTGGCGTCATCACGCATGCCGTTGTACGTCAATACATCCTACAGAAAATCCAACTTTCTTTTACTATGATTATAAAAGTGGGTGGAGTGAACGAGCGAAGTGCTTCCCCTGGCCGGAATCGAACCTGGATCCCTCTCGTTATGAAGCCGGCGTCGATTGTAGTGATCCATTTCGACATGGTCGAAGCGAACGCAAAGCATCTGGTACCGATTGGTGCCGTACGCCCCAAACCCAAATGGCCAACGGAGTGCACCCCTGAGAGGCGGAGTGGGCGGAGAAAAGTGGTGCGTAGCTCCAAAGCTCTGGCGCTGCAACGGCGAAAGGAAAGCCAGCGCCCCTCGCCTCCCGGCCCCCGCGGGGGTCGAGCGGACGGCGACGGCACGGGCGATCCGAGTAACCCGCGCGGCCGCCCGGGCACGACGCCTCGGGCTCCGCCCGCTACCTAGCGCAGGTAGTTAGACGAGGTGCGGCGAAGCCCTGCGTGGCCTGACCCGCACCTTTCTCGCAGGACGAATCAATACAGGTGATTTCTCTCTCTCTCTCCAGAGTAGCACCCACCCGCAGTGTGGTATTGGCCAATCAAAGAATCTATCACGAGAAAGGAAGCTTTGCGTTCAACCTTCGTCGTCGTTAGTTGGAACGGTGTGTCATTTTTGTATATGTAGTGAGTCTGGCCACGTTTTATAGTGATGTTCTAGTAAAACGTGTGCTCCAATCACTATAAAAACAACAGTGGGCCGGTGAGGGAGAGACGCAATTGAATATCACAGCTGGTGTGTATTGTACAGTGCGCCGGTACTGTGAGATCTTTGTACGCTTCTGCAATACAAATCCGAAGTAAAAACAGTGCCATGTAACGTTCCAACTCACAGATTAAGTCCCCACTTCACATTTTGCGGGGAATAGCAGTTTTATTTGGAGCAATCAAGCTCCTAGTATTCTGTTTTTTTCTTCAGGTGTTGCCTAAGAATGCAAACCGCTCCAAGACATTACACATCGGGAACATACAAAAGGCGTTTGCAGGAGTGTTTATTTTTGGTACTACTGAATTCATCACAATTTTTACACAGAGGTACTTGTTTAAATTAGGTGAGGTTTTATTCCAATCGGTATGGTTTGTTGGTGCCAGCAGTTCATACGCATGCTACCAAATTTTATGTTTAGAATTGCGAAAATCATCCTGGCGGTTTCGCTCGTTTTTGCGTCTGCTGTCTTCGGCCAGCTATAAGATGTGGGATGCTTGAAGTTATCACTATCCCTTCTTCCTCTTACGCTTTCTACCCTCAGAATTAAATTAACATTTACTTGTGCACCACGGCATCCTTCGCCCCGTCTTTGTCGGCACAGAGGGCGTCATCCTTTTTAAGTCGAAGAAGGGGAGAGGGAGTGAAAAGTAACATATGATCATAAGGATCGGCAGCCCACGTGTAGGGATTGTTTTTAATGCTGAAAAGAAAAAAACGCCATGCGGTGAGAGTTCAACCCACGTATATACCCCGGCTAGTTCAGACTATTTCGCAGCCCTCCACACGGTGGCCTCTATAGCATAAGCTGCACCGTCGACTCCTAAAACTCCAACCTTTCATTTTTGAGGGCGTAAGGCGCGTGATAAAAATGTTTTGGCCGCAGTCAAGCTAGACAACAAATCAGAATAAAGAACATAGCGAATACACACGACGATTACACACTTTCTTCTGCGGGTGTAATTGAATGTGTTGGGTCGAGATTCCACCTTAAGGTCACCTCCACTAGCTAAGGGTATTGATATTGAATACATGAAGGACTTTCAGTTAATGCTTTGATTACAGTGGCATATATCTATAGCACTGTGATCTATAGCCCTGTGCTATAGCATCTATGATCTATAGCGTTGTGCATATATAGCAAAATAAAAGGGTTGAGAAGAAAGACTTCTATAGGTACGCTGCACATCTTTCCAAATATCTCACCGATTTTCAAAATTGCGCGCCTCCACATGCCTTGTGTGTGTTCTTATATGTGTGAATGCAATTGGACTAAAAAATTATTTGCAAAATATCTTCGCCGTCTGTTAGTTTTACATGCAATGCTGGCTGCGGGTAAACTTGGAAAAGAGAATGGCCCAAAAAAGGCTATATAAAAATGCCCAGAATGGAGTGGAGCATGTCATCTGCGATGGCCCAGCAGGATAAAATAGAGTACTCGAACTTAAGTATTGCGTGAAACTTGCTCAAGCAACTGTGTTTTAGTTGAACGTGGAAGGGCTTCAGAAAAGTGGGTGCTTCTGTTTCCTAATATGAGACATATGGAGTGCCGTGACTAGAGGGAAGTTTGCGAGAAGAGGATCTAAGCTTACCGCAGTTGAGCGAGATCCGGAAAAATCAGTCGCAAGGAAGTAATACCAATCTATGGGTCTGAAATTGGAGGGAATGGGGAGAAACGGATCAAAACGGTGCAATGTGAAAGTTTGTTCTGCTACATGCGACAGTTACGCGCGTTTCTTTAGGGCAGCTTTTCGTATTCAGTGACAAAAGCTTGAAGTGGGCGAGTTGGTACATACTGCTTAAAAATTAATCGGCGCTAAAACAGGGACGAAGAAGAAACACGTAACACACAACACGGTGCGGAACTTCCAACTAGAATTTATTGAAAAAAGAATTTATTTAATTTATTCTCTGTTTTAGCGCCGATTCACTTTTTGAGTCGTATTCCGTGTAGCGCAATATAAGTTGGTTCAACTCTTTGTTGCCTTGGAAACTAGACGGCGATAAGGTTATCAGCGCTACCCTACAAACCAGAGGCTTATGAGTGCGCAAAATTATGACTCGATAAGTTTCACCGCTGCCGATTATATAACACCGTAAAAACAAAACCTTGATTGGGGAGCGCCACTGGTTTTAATTTGTTTCGGTGCAACAATTTTTCCTTGAATTTGGCGCATAGCAACCTGTTTATAAGGTGATATTACTCCCAGCGTCATGGCACTCTGCAAGAAAAAGCTAATAGTTAACCTTCATTGTTGGCTTAGTTTTTTTTACTAGCGAGTATTTATTTAACTTCTCATCCTTGAATCTCGGCCGAAAATTTTCTGTTCCTTGTATTTTGTAGTTCCCTGCTGTAGTCGCACAGTGAGCGGTAGGAGCTAGGTTTAGGGATTGTGATTAGCCTTAAATCTACATCCTTATAGAACGGTACCTCACTAGCCTCGAACTACATCTTCAAATCACTAATTGCAGTTAGGACGTGACTCAAAGTTCATGACCGACACTGAAAGTCCAAGAATGTGAATTGTAGGTACAGTTTCGTACAGGCGGTATCTTTGTTAAGTGTTTCACGCAGTCTGTCTCCAACTGCAAGAGTTTACCTTGAGATGCAACACGTTTCTGTAGGAAAAGTGAACTGTTGCTGTACGAGATGATTTGCCTTTGAAAAAATAAATTTCTCCGCATGAAAGGCTACGTTGTTATTTTAAAGTGGGGCTTTTCAAAACGGTAGTTTATGTCTGCTATTCAAAACAGTGTTTTTTTATATTCCATCGAAAGAACGGCACGTTTCTTTTTTGATTGAGTCAGCATGTAAAAGAACATTTCAGCAACAGAATAGCGTTATTAGACACCGGCAGTGAGCATTCAGCTTATTCCACTCAATTTGGTGTCCAATCACACGTCATATTTCCCAAAATAGGGCAAGCGTTTATGGGACGTCTTTTAAGGCGGGAGGTTAGATGAATGAAAGGACACCTGCCCGACTTCCGCTATCCGCGGTGGAAGGGACTAGCGTGGGCAATGATGGGTGTATGTGTGCGTTACGATCCGATTTCGTGTCTGTTTCCCGTGAACGCGCCGTGTTGCTTAATATAAGCTTATGAAAGTCAGTGCCCCGATTAGCACTATTTTAACCAGTGCGTGTACTGTTCTGCTTTGCATATATGTCTTTCTCAAATGTTTATAGTGTTATTACAACCTTCGAGCAATCAATTTCTCCAAAACTGCCGCGGTGGTTGTCTATTTCTCTGCCCGGTCACAAAACGCAGCTCAGAGCACGCCGGTAGGAAAGATCAACAAGCAGATACTTACAATAACCAAGTCTGCGGAAACATATTGTGTTTAGCGCAGCCATACAGGTGTGGCAGTGCAAAGGGGAGGGTAATTGGAACGCACGACCCCGGCAGGAGCGTCCGGTAATGTTTTCCGACTCACCCCTTCAGAGAATATTGTCCCCGTCCTCCCGGGAGCGCCCGAATTTAGCCCACAGACTGTTTTAAAAATCATATTAGGCTTCGAGCTGTTTTTATGCAGTGCATCAATTACATTGCCACGTAGCTAAGAGCGAGCCAGGAATATGGAGTAATGAAATAATATTTCATATAGCTTGGACTTAGCAATCATTTACAAAATAAAGCACAGGCGCCAGGGAAGCAGTCCAGCTTCCAAAAGTAAAATCGAATGCTATGCGTTCGGTGTCCTCGCGTTTATCTGGAAGCGTAGTCCTTGTAAGAAACGCCGCGCGTCTCCGTCCTTTTGCCGCCCTATCTAAAAGATAGCTCAGTAAGCGCCTCCTCGGCAAAATGCTCGAACACCCTCATTTTGCTTTTTAACAATAATGCCGTGTCGCCCGCGTAGGCCTGAAGTATACATACCGTAGTAGTGGAGGCGCAGCAGTTTCCTAATATCGATGTTCTACACAAATGGACCATACAGCGATCCCCACGGTATGCCTCCGCACACGTTCTTTGAATTAATTTGTTAGCGCTTTGTAAATATCTTTGGCGGCGAAAGGTTATTAGAAGCAGTGGCTTTCGTGGTATGAACATGGCGACGATTTTCCAAGGTGCCAAACTGCAGCATGCGGCAGCCGATGGCATACCTTTTTGAAGACGACACGTGATTTTGGCAGATGGAGGTGTTAGCAGGTGGTAAACCTGCTCGCCCCGCAAAAAGGGGAGTTTTTAAATTGCAATACACAACACATTTGGGGGCAAGAAAGGGAGACCACCTGGAAGTTTTAAAGTTCATAAGAAGCATTTAGGATGATATACATGAACAATCTGAATTCTTTTTTTTAAAAGGCGATAACAACATGCATAAATATGTATATACTGCTTTTTTTCACAATTATCTCAATAAATGGACAACCGGAATAACAAATCTGACTGTTTTCTCTCCCACTTACCCAGTCAAATTTTATGTATCAAGATATTTTACTTTTAGTTAAGTCGTCGAATCTTAACAGGCGGGCCAGACGTTCCATCGCCGTGTAATCTTAACAGCCCAGCCACTCATTATGCCCGAATATAACTGCAATTACTGAAAACTTTGTTCCTTACGACTGAACATTGAGAAAGTGTATCAGTTCCCCTCCCGTGGGTTGAGGTGAACCTCCCGGACGCCTTGGTTGAGCGCTTGTGCAATCTCCGCGAATAGAAGTGACGCGCAAATACCCTAATCGCCATACCTAGGCGTCATCTACGGCACAGGGAACAGCTACCGAAGGTGGCCAATCAAAGCGTATAATTTATAAAATCAATGAACCACCCACGCTAACCGCAAAACGCCTTCTGCTAAAACTAGCACCCACATCCTGTTCTGACTGTCCCATAAAGATGGGGAACGAGAACCCCAACAGCACCGAATTGCAGATTGCGGCGTACATTGTGAAGCCGCTGGCATTACACTGGTAACACAGGAGTATGTATCCGTTCCCACTCAATCTCGTTGGGGACGCTCTGAAAGCGCGCTCTTTAAGAGCCCGCTAAGGCCACGCGAAGTACGGCGTTTTTCCTGAATTTTATTTTTTCGAAAATCAAGGGTTGAGTTGAGAATACCGTGAATAAAGGTCTAATAGGGGTATTCTGAGTACTCACATATAATGTTTGTAGTCTTTTTACGCCTCATTCTGAGTTCTTAGCGCTCTGAACGAAGTTCACGCTTCTTTTGTTGGATGGAACCAGGGCGAACGCAGTAGCCACACAGGAGGAAAACAGGGACGGCCGCTGGGATAGCAACTACAACGGTCATCAGTAACTGTACGGAGGTCATTCATCGACCGGTATCTGAACCCAGTAACCGTTCCCCAACTTCTTCTTTATTCTGTCACCTTGTAGAAAATGAGATTACTGTGCTTGAGCCGGACAAGAAGGGTGCATTTGTTGCGGTTTGTTGTTTGTCACCTTGCACATGTAGCAGCCCGGAATGTCGGCTGCTGAAGGAGGCGAGAAAGCAGACGTGGAGCTCGTTGGCAGTTTAAAGACAGGATTGTTTATTTTCAAAAGATGCGCACGCCGAGAGCTTCCCCCGACGAGGGAAAGAAAGGGAACCTCCACGTCCTTCAAAAAAGAGAGGAAAAACTCCGCAAAGCAAGCAGACGACAACGCCACCAGGACTATTGTTAGGAGTCGGCCGGACAACAAGTTAAGCAATCCCCCGAAAGGCGACCGTTGAAGAGGGTGGGGGAATGATCCCCGTAGTATGCCGGTGGCGGCGTTGCCAATACGCGTCTTCCACAAAGGCGCACTGTCGTCAAGCCGGTGGCAGACCAGAGAGAACAGAAAAGTACCCGTCGGCGGAAGCCCCTTGGAGGGCTGTCCCGAGTGGCTTCCGCTACAGAGGCTCCCATCACCGATTGCAGAGCTTTTAAAGAAAGGCAGCAGTTACCGGCTAAATAGCGAAAAGTCAGATTCCACTGGTTATCACTGAAAACGTACGGGAGAGGCTGCATGTACAGAAACGTCATTATGAGAGGGCTGCGGTCGACGGTGACGACTTCTCGTTTGCCCCGCACGTCTATTGCGATGGTCTTGTTATTACGTCCCAAAACATTGAAAGGGCAGCCGTACGGCGGTGTGAGGGGCGGCTTCCTTGCGTCGTGTCACACGAACACATGTGTACCTGAGTCCATGTGGGAAAAAGTGAGAACCGTTCTGTTGTGGGTGATGAGAGCAGCTGTTGGCCTCAGTAGCGCAGGCCATGCGCGCACCTTCTCGATGTGGCCCGAGACTGCTTGGGCTTAAGGTGTCTGGTCGGAGAATTCTCTCGGGAGGCGCACTGTTGAGCCATACACCATTTCCGCAGCGCAGAAGTCGAGGTCTTCCTTCACCGTTGAGCGTAGACCAAGAAGAACGAGCGGGAGCTTTTCCACCCAGTGCTGGCGATGGAGTTTCGCTGGAGTGCAGCTTTGAGTTGCCTGTCCAAGCGCTCCACCACTCCGTTGCTGGCGGGGTGGTAGGCAGTTGCACGCTGCAGCCTCGTGCCGAGGAGGGTCGAAAGCGGGGAAAAAATTCCCCCGCATTTCCCCGAGGGGGAGAATGTGAAAGTGCGAATGCACGGTTGTCGGCCCGCTTGCGGCGCTTGCGCTCGGCCCCCGCAGCCCACTGCCTCGCCACCTTCTCTTCCATCTCTTCCATCGGGTTTGTAGTATCACGTGTACACCACGCAGTTATCAAGCCGCTATAACGCCGCTGAGTCGCCAACGTACGCCGCGGGCGACGTAGTTTGAATGCGTTAAAGATATAAGGCGCGTTACTAACAGTGATATCGGCGTCGCGTCCGTGGCTTAGTCGGTAGAGCGTCGCGCTGCGGCCGCAAAGTCCTTGGATCGAAACCTGGCGCCGGATGCTGTTTTTTTTATATAGAGAGGAGGACTGCGGACGCCGCCGCCGCCAACGCCACCGCCGCCGCCGGCGGTGGAAGGTTTGGGGTCGCTTATAAAGTGCATTCGCACTTAAAAAGGTTCCTCTAGAATTGCCGTCACCGGTACGTTGTTATGCGGGAGGGGCAGCCAAAGCGGGACACCCATGTCTGAATAAAGGCCTGCGGGACGGTCTCAGCTGATATGTCCACAATTGGTATAGCTTCGGGCCATCGCTGTATCTATCGATGCATCTGAGCAGGTACCTGAAACCTTGGCGGGGCGGTAGCGGTCCCACCAGGTCGAGGTGAACGTGGTTAAACCTCAACTCAGGCGTCAGAAATTCCTGTAGTGCAGCCCGAGTGTGGCAAGTCACCATCCCTTGCTGCTACGTTTCACATGTCCGAGGCCAACGTCGCACGTCCGCGTTGACGCCGGGCCAAACAAAGCGTTCTGTTATGAGCCACTGGGTGGCGCGGACACCTGGGTGGCTGATGGAGAGGAAAGTATTGGATACCGCTCGTCGAAATTTCAATGGGACGACAGGTCGTGGGGTTGCCTGGGAGGTATGCCCGGCTAACATGCCCTGGACGTAGGGAAGTGCCACCTTCGAAAGCACGAGTGAAGATCCCCCACCGTTCAGTCTCTTCAACTCTGTGTGCTGCCGCTGAGCCACGGCCATCACCCTGAAGTCCAGGACTTTTGTGCCGGAAGCGTTGACGCGAGACAAGGCCTCGACTGCTTCGTTTTCGACCCTGGGAACGGGGTGGATGTCTGTAGAAAACTCACAGATGAATTAGATCTGACGTATTTCCATTCTGAGTAGGAGGAACTGTTGTTGTTGAAAACGTAGATGAGGTGATTGTGGTCTGTCAAGATGTAGAACTCACGACCTTCGTGGACGAAGCCGGAATGCTTAATAGAACAATAGATTGCAAGCATCTCCCTTCCAACAGTGCTGTACCATACTTCTTCAGGGTTCAGGAGTATCGAAAAGAAGCCCTGTAGCTTCCACTGTGCACCCTCCTGTTGCTGCAGCACTGCTCCGACCGATGTGGAGGAGGCGTCTACCATGAGGCGTGTAGGAGCGTTAGGCAGTGGATAGAAGAGAAGGGTAGCCGCGGCCAGTTCGTACTTAGCTTCCTGGAAAGTGTTCTGGTGTTCGTCAGACCAACACAATTCTGGTGCCTTTTGGTCGTCTCGACGCAGCAACTCGGACAACAGCTTGAGTACTTGAGAACAAGACGGAATTAACCACCGGTGGAAGATTAAGAACCCGAGGAACTCTCTCAGCCTGCGGAAATATGTTGGAGCAGGAAACTTCTTTATGGATTCCACCCTCGATTTCAAACGTGTAATGCATTCAGGAGTGATGTGGTGGACCGGGATTTTGAGAGCCTCTACCCCAAACACGCACGTTTGAAGTTTGAACACCCGACCTTGCTCATTCAGACACTGAAAGAGCTGGCGGAGGTGCTGTTCGTGCTCTTTAGGAGTTCGGATGGCCAGCAAAATGTCATCGAGGTAGACAAATACGAAAGGAAGACCCCGGGTGACTCCATACAAGTCTTTCGCTGCATTTTTTAAGCCGTAGGGCATACGGACAAACTCAAACAGGCCGAATGGAGTTTTTATGGCTGGTTTTGGTATGTCCTCCGGTTCGACGAGGATTTGTTGGTATGCCGCTACGAGGTCGATCTTGCTGTATATTTTTGTACCTGCCAGCCACGCACTAAAATCGTGAATGTGTGGAAGAGGATACTCGTCCAGCGTTGTTGATGCGTTCGAGGCTCTCTAGTCACCGCAGGGATACTAGTCGTCCCCGTCATCTTTAAGCACCATATGCAGCGGCGATGTATGGTTGCTGGGCGAAGGGCGAATAATTTCCAGCTGCAGCATATGTTCGAACTCACTGCATGCCGCTTGAAGCCTGTTGCTGGGCAGCCGTCGTGGCCGGGCGGTGACTGGCGGCCCGGTGGTGACGATGTGGTGACTCACGTTATGTTTCACTTGCTGTTCCGTGTTTCGGGGTTTGGTGAGAGAAGGGAATTCGACCCGGACGTGGTGGTAGGCATATACAGGCTGGAAGGCACAGATTCCAGATGAGCACATGTTTGACTCCAAACCACGTACTTTGACCGGTGTTGTTATCCTTGAGGGAACGGTCACGTACGCTCACATCCAGGTTGCAGTTGTTCACACAGTCTGCTCTGAGTACGGCGAAATTATTGCCCGCCAACTCGAAGACCCAGCGAAACAGGCGCCTCTGACGTATTTTGTCAGCGAGCGGAAGCCGGACGTAGCGATGGCAGTGTTGTTCACCGACTGCAGCGACGATATGTTCTTGTTACGTCCGCGATCCTCGGGGGTTGCCGGGAGAGATTTCGGCTCCTTTGTCGACTAGCAGGCGCGAGTTGCTCACGCGGCCGACAACGAAGAACGGGCGGCTGGATGGAGGGCCGATATCGTAAGCCGTCATTAAATACTGGCCAGAGCGTTTCTCGGAAACGAGCAAGGTTAAGTGCCGCGGCTAGCACCCGTCCCGGAACGACGGTGGTGCCAGCAAACTCCGACCTGTCAATCTCGTGACTGGCTTCTTTGGGAAGAGCTTGGCTGTCTTGAAGGGGATGGGTTGCGTCGTTGCTCGCCCTGTTGTGGAGTGCCAGACAGCGAAATTTGCTGCATGGTCTCGGAATGTTGTTGCAATTTCTCCTCAAGGCGCTACAGTCGATCTGGTTGTTCGTGTGTTATTGCAGCAGATATGGGCGCGAAGTTTCCAGTAGTGTATTCCGTGATGAGATCGGCAAGTTGCGCGAGTCGATCAAGGGATGTCTCATCTCAACCTACAAAAACCATGCGCACTGACTGGGACAGCCGTTGTAGAAAAATTTCCTGAAGTGGGAGCCGTCCGTCCTGACGCGCGTGCACACAGGGTTAGTTGCCGCATCCGGTGCAGTAGTTGGGAAGGTCGTTGGTTTCCCATCTCTTTCCGACATAAGAGCAGCTAAACACTGTTTTCTTCAGGCGCCTCCAGGCGGTCCAGCACCATCGTTTTGGGGGTGTCGTATTGTCCTCGTGTGGGGGGTGGGGGGTGAAACCAAAATGTCACCAATAGCGTCGGCGATTTCTTGGGGCAGGGCTGCGACGACGTGAAGGTACTTCGTCGACTGCGACGTCATATGCCGGAGCTGAAAACGGGCCTCGCTGAACCAAACTCTTCGATTTTTAGGCTAAACACTTTGTAACCTGAGCTCTGTGGCGAACACTGCAGGCGTGGAGGCTGCACTACTGTCGCCGGAGCTCATCGCGGCGTGTTCGTTAGAGCGTTGTTCGGAACACCAATTTTGTAGTAGTCCGGAATGTCGGCTGCTGAAGGAGGCGATAAAGCAGACGTGGAGCTAGTTTGCAGTTTCAAGACAAGACTGTGTATTTACAAAAGATGCGTACGCCGACAGCTTCCCTCGACGAGGGAAAGGGAGGAACCCCAGCGTTTTTTCAAGAGAGAGGGGAAAAAGACCCCCCAAGCCAGGAATAATGCCTTGAGTCGGCCGGACAACAAGTTACGCGCTCCCCCGAAAGGCGACCGTTGACGGGGGCGTGGGAATGACCCCCGTAATAGGCCGGCGGTGGCGTCGCCAATACGTGTGTTCCTCAAAGGCACACTGTCGTCAAGCCGGCGGCAGACCGAAGAGAAAGGAAAAGTGCCCTTTCGGCCGGAGCCGCTTGCGCGCGGGTACCAAACGGCTTCCCCTACACACAAAATGAGCTTCGTGTGCCTGAGGACGGTTCATTCAGGACGGTTCATTTCGTTGTAATGAGCAGAAGACCTTGCCAGCAGTAGAGAAAAGATTGAGGAAAGCTGATGTAAACTTAAAGGCAATCAAGAAAAAGGCGTGCTTCTTGTTGATGGACCTGAATATGTGTAAGTTATCCGAGGCGGACAAGAATGCTAGCATTACATCGACGGTTTTTATACAGCAAAAAGCACAAGATATGAATGTTTTTCAGGGTAATTCTAACAGAGTGAGACATGTTGCACTAATCTATATGTAGTTTTTTGCAAAAGTACCTATCTACAGCGCAGGTTAAAGACTCTTTTCTCGTATCCAATTTCCAAGCTGGAGTGAGTTTCCGGGAAACACATATGCTTGCGGAATGCCCTGCCATAATCTTTGACGTCGAAGACTTGTTTTACTCGCTCCCTCATGCTTCATATCGTTAGCCGTGGAAGAATGTATTACGATAGGCAAGGAACAAGTTAAATTCAAGACTGCAAGCAGCGCGCCTGTTTCAACGTACATCAAAGTTTTGTTTTTGTTTTTTGTTGAAATTCGCGGCAGTGATGTGTTTACGCAGTAGTTTGGTTTTTATTCGAACCGAGAGCGGCAGTAATACTAGGTGATATTTTCGTGGACGAATTTGATCGCTGCCTAGAAAGGAACATGACCGGAATCCCCACGAAGGTGTTCAGTTGTGTGGACGTCTCCTGGGTGCATTTCGAGGAAGCTTCCATCCTTAATGGACAGGGGTTGTCTCAACAATATTTAAGCAAAGTGAATTGGAGTCAATTCTGGTGTTAAAATATTGAAAGATTACGACATTGAAAATAAGCATTTTTATGTGTAGTTTGGAAAGGGGCATCAATGCTGGGTGTATCTACCCCGATCTGTTAAGCCTTTTATTGGCTCATCGTCGGACCATACTAAGCACGTTAAGAACGCCGTTGCTTTATGGTATTTTCGCTCAATGGTTACTAACTGCTGTCAACATTTGAAGAAAAAATTGCTTTCGTTGACACGTTATCAAGTTAAGGGAGGCAGGATTTCCACTAGACCTCTAATAATGAACCCGTAAAAACCCTCTAAAATCCTAAAAACGAAATACGGCTGTGGGAATGCATGCGAAGAATGTTTCTCAAGAATGGTTCTGACGTCCCATGCATTCACGATACAACTCACGCCCTGAAAAAGTGAGTCAGCGCCATGAAGTGCACGTTTCTATTGCTGCTTACATTATGTATGCGGCTGGCATGATGGAAATATGAAGCGTGGCAGTGACAAGGAAGTGGCTGGTTGTGGCGTTAACTAAGGGAACATGTACGTCGCGTGCACAACGTGCGTTGTGTATAGCGTTCTCCTTTCTTGCGAGGGAACGTATGTTGTCCCAACTGATAGTTGTTATAATGTCCATTTGAGAAAGCATAAACTGTCAGTAAGAGACCGCCCACCATACCAATATTATTCAGATTATAGTGCATCTAGCGGCTGTGAACGGAATTTCCCTTTCGGAGGACATGACAACGTAGGCCTCTCTTGGCTATTCAGCAACAATATGACTAAGTATGACACTCCCTATCTGTTATTGGCTGAGGGGACGTGGCGTAATTTAAACAGATGGCGGGAAAGCTTACGTCACACATTGGCAACCTCAGACTGCGTAAAAGTGACGTGTTGTGATGTAACAGCTTGCAAATGGCAGCTCCTGTCACCGTGGTATAGGGAAACTAATTTCACCCACATGCTGACGCCGTAAAAACCCCAAGAATTTGCAGCAGGTGGAGTTTCGCATGAGGCGTAGTTTAAAGCTGTTTTCTGACAAAAGAAATTAGATTTTTCACTATTTCCAAGTCACAGATAACGGGGCATACAAATAACGTGCCGTGTTTTGTTGTCACGTTTGGCAGTAAATTAACAATACTTTGCTTGGCGTGGCGGCAACATAAAAGGTATGTAGAAGCCTCTCCAGGAAAAAAGAACCAAACGCATGGTATTTGTCCGGAAACGTAGAAGAGGGGTCAGTAATCTGAGATCAAACTCAAGAGAAAATAACCAATAGGTATATTATATTTTTTGAAAACCTTCCTACGCGTTCACCTACACAACATTTATTCCAGAAATATAATATAATGCCTATTGCAAAACCGTTCGATTACCTACTGTGTAAATCAGTAAAGCAGGCTGCGCTTAAAAACTCCCCCTTTTTTTCTAAATTAGCAAAACTTCAAGAAAGCACCAAAACATACCGAACAAGGCAAGTTGAACCCTTTTGTTTCCAAACGTACAAAACTTCATATGGACTGCAAACCCTACAAAAGAAACTTCCAAGACTCTTAAATGAACTCAATAGCCAGGAAATTAGACTCCCCGAAACGACTTTCCGAGAACTACGAGAGTATTTTAGAAAATGTTGAATGTGCTAATTGTTTGTTGCTTATCGGTACATATGTCAAAAAGACTACTATTTGCTCTATCGATTGCCTCATTTTGATGTCCCTACAAAAATTGTATTTTCTTTAAATTCATTTTTTTTCTTCACTCCACTGTATAGCCCTATCTTTGACTGTGCAATTCTTTGTATAATAAGTGATATTATATTCTTTGTATGATACATGATAATATATTCTTTATTATTCTTTGTATAATGCATGATAGGATGTGCAGTTTGTGTAATGCCGAAGTACGTGTAGTACTTGTTATGGTTTGTGCGTATTTACTGTGTTGGTAGCTAATTTCATCCATTTTCTTTTGTTTCGACGCTTGCCTGATTGACCATTCCTTGCTTACCGATTCGACGCATGCCTGAATGACCAGGTGCAATTCACGGTTCCCACCAACAACGCATCGGGCTGCGCACCGAGCCCCAATAATGGATCATGTCGACGACCCGTTTCATGAATGTTCGCTTCCCTTGCCTGAGCGCTTCATCATCAGCCACAGTACCAGCAGTGCTAGCCTTATAAGAGCGGTCCTTCCTAAAATTCACCACTGGCCACGCTTACAGATGACGGGCCGCATTGGCTCAAAATCCACTGTTTTTCTTCGTTCAGCAGCGTAACTGTATTTTCTGTATGCCAGGAAGAGTGACAATCAGTGTCTTTTGCTGATCCAGTGCTCACGCACTCCTTGTGCTTTTATTTGAAAGTCTTATCAATGCTATGTTTCGTTAATGGCTACAGATATCGAAGCAAATGCCGATTCTCTCAAGGAGGCGAGCTCACAAAATAGCAAACCTCTGAACCCTTCCGAAAGTGACTCGGCAACCGGACAGTACAAAAACAGTGAAATCTTAAATATTCTAAAACAACTTCAAGCACAGTCGTCTGCCACACCAGACAGCCACGAAGAATAAAAACAAGAACGGCAGAAATTTGCGATCGCCAACGAAACACTGAATCCTCTCCAGCTAGCTTCGGGAAGAGGCTGACCATTGCTCAACAAAAGGTCTAAATCGGCACGCAATCAGCGGAGCAGTGACGTCAGCGGATCATACAATAAAAGAGCTTTAGGACCAAAAAGTGCTACTGCGAGCTGGTGTTGATAAGAGAGAAAACAGGGCCACACGCGACAACCTTCCCTTTTATGGAATTCCCCGATGACAAGGACAGCTGGGCACAAAGCGAGAAAAAAAGTATTCGAACTGTTATCATCATGTCGTGACATTCAGAAGGACGATATCTCCAATGAACGTGCATATCGACGGAGCTTGTTTTAAATTTTCTAGTGGTGAAATTCCCTAGTTTTGAAACTACAGATAAATCTTTTCAAGCAAAACCAAAGTTGCAGGAACTGGGTGTGCGTGTTGACGAAAACCATCTTCCAGAAACGGGCACAGCTCACAAAAAGCTACTCGAATTTCCAAAAACCCAGCCGGTACTCCTTTCTTTAAGCCTAAATACACAAAAACTACGAATGCACGAGAAATATTACTCGTATGACCAGTGGAGGACCACATTTTGTATATTTCGGATGCTAATTCCCCTAAAACAACACAGCTAAAATCTTCCCAAGAGTCCTACACACTATTTAGGGTTTCAGTAGCCAGCACATCTACTAACCGAACCACATCGGAATAAAGGTTGTCGAGGGGTAGAACGGTACGGTCCTCATTTCAGTATGTTTCTGTTCTTTTCAGGAACATTAGATGCGCAATAAAGAAAACGTACACGACTTTCCGCAGGAATCAATTCATGTTCCGCAGATATGGTTGCTTTAACAGAAACTTCGCGTCACCGAAATGGGACTCTGAAATCTGGCTTCACAGGCGGATGACTCTAAAATATCTGAAATACAGGACACCTTTCAAGTTTATCGCTCGCTACAGAAGCTACGCAAGGCGGGGGCATGCTTGTGGCTGTAAGCAAACACTTCAGTGCTTTCTACGCAACATTCCGTCAAATCTGGGAATACTCTGAGTATCCCAAAACTATCCCATCGGCGCATTATTTTGACAGCATGCTATCGGCCTCCAACTGCCGATTTTTGCCGCAGAGCTTCACGGAACCATAAACTGTCTGATAATCCGTTATCCTTCTCTCCTGTCTTTTCTATTGGGTGATTTTAGCTTCCCTGTAATTACCAGGACCGAACCGACGTCCCTTAAAAATCACTTCGCTCCAGTTTGTACGGAATTTATTAGTGTACGCAAAAAGTTTAATATAACACAACTAGTAGGCCAACCTACTCGGATAACACCCTCGAGCGCTAATGTATTTTACGTGGTTTTTACCACTTGTCGAGAGTTGTGCTTTCCAACTGCGTTCATGCCTAATTTTAGTGATCATTCATTGCGGAGGTTTTTGCAATTCAATACCAGTAAAAAATCTTAACAGAACACCCAAAATTTTAAGTGATTACCGGAACACTGATTTAGCCAAAATCATTTCCAGGCTACACAGTTTTCTGACGTCACCCGCCGTGGTGGCTCAGTGGCTAAGGCGTTGAGCTGCTGAGCACCAGGTCGCGCGTTTGATTCCCGGGCACGGCGGCAGCTTTTCTGGTGATGCAAGAAGCAAAAACGCCGTGTTTACGAGATTTCGGCGCATGTTAAAGATCCCCAGGTGGTCAAATATAATCCGGAGCCCTCCAGTACGGCGCGCCTCACACCCTCAAACCCTACAATCAATCAATCAGGTTTTCTGATGTCACATTTGACTGGATGTTAGGATGACTTTGTTGAATATAACAGGTAATTAGTCAGAAAAAAATCCCTGAGCTGACCCACCGTTAGGTTCCTCTAGGCGTAATCTCGTACACCCTAAGACGCACTAGTACAGCGCGCATATTCGGCGGTTTTCAGACTCGAAAAACGCTCTATCGCCAGGCGAAAACGTCCCCAAGCCAACACTGCCGAAAACCGTACCGCGCAGTCGCTGAAGCATAAGTTTCATCAGTTCAAACCGCAAAAAAAAGAATTTTCTGATAAATACCTTGCCAAATATGTTGCTTGATGCTTATTAACCTCCAACCCCCCAATTTCGGAATGTTCTTAACCCCTCTTAAAGCAACAGATTAGTGCTCACAAGCCCTGAAGGTGAACGAGTTGATGACAAAGAATGATCAACCGCATTAGGAAGAGTGTTTTCTAAATCCTTTAAAAACCCGGCACTTTCGCAAATACTAATGTTTCTCCGCAATACTCTTTTGCCTATGCATCCAATAATAATTGACACAAATGGTATTTGTAAGATTATTGATTGTAATAAATCATCGAGAGCATTTGGCAATAATGGTACAAGTTCTAAATTTCTAAAAAACCAGCGAGATATGTTGTTCTATTGTTTTAGCGAAAATCTTTCAGTGATCACTGGACATCGGCGAATTACCACATGACTTCAAAATCGAGAAGATGATATGTACCAGCTTTTAAATCTGGAGAAAAACATACACCCTTACATTACAGACCCCTAACCATAACCAGCGTGCCGTACAAATTTCTTGAGCGTATAAATTGCTCGCACATCACTAGCTTTCGCGAATTCAATTCATTTATCCATCCACTTGAGCATGGATTCTGCAAAACTTTCTGTTGTGAGACACAATGGCTCTTTTTCACTCACAAAATTTACGCTATTCTTGACAGTCGGTCTTTAGCACATTGTATTCTTTTTTTGCGAAAGCTTTTCATAAACTTGCGCACCGGTTACTTCTACTAAAACTCTGAAATATTGCAATTGAAAATAACGTAGCAAAGTTACTTTAAGGTTCAGTTAATAATCGCCAACAATTTGTCACAGCTACCGTCATTAGGTCATCCCTTGTCCCGTAACATCAGGCGTTACAATCAGTTCTCGGACTTCTTCTTATTATTTACATTGATGACCTACATAAGTGCGCTTCCTATCCGAATGAGTTATTTGCTAATGGCTGTGTTTTCTTTTCAAGAAAGAAGTATTAACGACGAAGTTCATGCTCCTAAAAAGGACATGAATGCCATTTCCGCCTGCTGTAGCATGTGGCAGATGAAGCTAAACGTGAAAAAAAGTATTTGAATCGCATTTCACGCCTTTCGACAACCATGCCATCGTATCACCTGGACATTGCTTTTGAATCCGCTTCATCATTCAAGTATTTAGGCGTTCATAAAATAACCGATCTTTCTTGGGAAAACGTTGATTGCTTCGCTCACGAAGCAAATTGCATGCTCTGGTATCCTAAACACAACTTTCACTGTGATCATTTATCCATCAATATAATTTTTTACAAACCCATTGTACGCAGCGAGCTGGACTGTGCCTCATCAATATAGGATCATACAATAAAAGAGCTGTAGGACCAAAAAGTGCTACCGCGAGCTGGTGTTGATAAGCAAAAAAAAAAAACAGGGTCACATGCGATAACCTTTCCTTTCATGGAATTCCCCGATGACAAGGACAGCTGGGCGCACAGCGAGAAAAAAGTATTAGACCTGTTATCATCATGTCGTGACATTCAGATCGACAGGATCTCCAATGAACGTGCGTATCGACTCGGGCTCTTGAAATTTCCTGGTGGTGAAAGTCCCTAGTTTTGAAACAACAGATAAATCTTTTCAAGCAAAACAAAAGTTGCAGGAACTGGGTGTGCGTGTTAGCGAAGGCAATTTTCCAGAAACGCGCACAGCTCACAGAAAAGTAATCGAATTTCTGAAAACCCAGCCGGTACTCGTTCCTTTAGGCTGATATACAGAAAACTACTAATTCACGGGAAATATTACTCGCATGACCAGTGGAGGACGAAATTTTGTATATTTCGGATAATAAATTCCCTACAACAACACAGCCAAAATCTTCCCAAGAGTCCTACACCCTACATATGGTTCCAGTAGCCAGCACATCTACTAACCCAACCACACCGCAATAAAGGTTGTCGAGGGGTGGAACAGTACAGTCCTCATTTCAGTATTTTTCTCTTCTTTCCAGGAACATTAGATGAGCAATAAAGAAAACATACACGACTTTCCGCAGGAATCAATTCGTGTTCCGGAGATATGGTTAATTTAACAGAAACTTCGCTTCACCGATGTAGGACACCTAAATCTGGCTTCACCGGCGGATGACTCTGAAATATCTGAAGTACAGAAAACCTTTTAAGTTCATCACTCGCTACAAAAGTTACGAAAGGTGGGCGCATGCTTGTGGCTGTAAGCAAACACTTGAGTCCGTTTGCGCGCAATATTCTGTCAAATCTGGAAATAGTCTGGGAATCCCAAAACTATCCCATCGGCGCATTATCTGACCGTCCCGCCGCAGTACTTAGTCATCAACTTGAAATTATACAAAGTAACTCTACGCGTTTCGTTCTGTATAATTATGCGCAAGTCCAGTGAGGCTTCGCTCGAGCGGCGACAACGCGATCGTGGGATTATAGAGATGGGCCGTCCGGATGGGGCGGTGGAGTCTCGCTATCTCCGACGCGTGCACTCGTAGACAGCGCTGTCATGCAGGTTTGTCTAGTTTGGCTGTGGCTCGTGGCTATCGGGCTCCGTTTAAATTTTCTATCACCTGCACAGTGATCGTCATACTTTTAACTTGTGATACATGTCCTCATAATGTCACATTCATGCAATTAGGCCTCTGGGTATTTCGTTGCGACAAATGGCTGGGATACTACAAGCGAAACGTCTTACATGCACGCTTAAACCACCGACGACTACCATCGCGGTGGTAGTAATTAACTCATGCATGATTCCACGAGAACCTCAAGACACCTACGCACTTCTCAGTAATTCTCAATGCGAAAGCCTTAGGTCCAAATGAATACTTGAGGCGCTTACCTTCGGCCCTACGTTCTCGGGTACCTTCATATTCTTGCATCATGACAAAGTGTTTTTCGCGATGGGCCTCAGCTGATGCTTTCCAGTGCCTTGCAGTTGAGGTGTTTTTGTTTCTATATGAGCCAGATCAAGAAACCGAAACTTCGTCGGATAAAGCTGCAGTGGCAAGAAAAACTCGGCGACTGTCCCCTAAGAAAGGGGTGGCCCGAAAATAGTTCAGATAATGTTTTGAAAACCTGTACAGGTCTTAATTCATTTCGAAGATGAGACAGATCCTGCGGTTTCGAGGATCGAAATGAGCCAAATGCATTTGCCCAATTCAACTTTGCTTTCGGCTTAAGTTTTCAGACTGTTTCGTGGGAGTTTTCGTAAGTCTTTTCTTTTGCGTTCCGGAGCTGACTGATCACGAATTCAGGCGGCAATTAGGAGATGGGCAAAAGATCGGTCCCCAGATGTCAAGGACGAAGCGAACGGAAGAAGTGAACAAATTGAAACAGAGATGTGAAACCAGGATTTCATTTTGTCTCACCCGTTCCTACGAAATAACTCTGGGTATATTTAGTGTTATTCCCAAATTTACCATCCTAGTACTTAACTAAATGGCGCCGCTTACAAGCCCTGGCAAATCCTCACCCCCCCCCCTCTCTGAGAGTACGAGCCACTTCATTGGGGTGAAGAATAAGGTAGGGGAAACGTTCTCTTGAAGCGTTTTGGAAATTCATGGCAAATAATGAAGAGCTTACTTACTTCGTTTATGCCTTGAGGTGCGCCCAAGATAATTATCCCAAGAAAGAATTCGAACAGACCAACTAATAGCTTCACCAAAACGCAATCCCAGAATGCTTGAAAGTCAATTTTAAACAAAGTTTTCATAAGAATGGAGCATGAACTTGAGCTTACCACTCCAGTATGAGCCAAATCCAAACTTACCACACCATATTTTCTCGAATTTGCGCCATTATTTTTGATTACTTGCGGCCATCAACATCCCCCAGTTGACGTGTAATATATATCATATAATAGTTTTGATGGCGCTGCATTTAGGTCCGATGAAAAACTTCCGCTTGTTTCTCAAATTCGCGTTTTGTGGCTCTGGCTCATTTCGAAAAAAGATTCCTCCTTTATATTCTATGAATTGCCTCGTTGCCCATCTTTTCGCCTCTGCCGGATTAAGACGAGTGTTTCTATACAGTTCGCGGTATTGAACGCCACGTGTTTCAGAGACTGGGAGCTGAAGTAGGCTTAACCGCACAGCGTTTTGAAGTGAGGCTCTAGATATAGGAGTGAAAACCTAGTTTAATACAGCTCCACAGTAAATTACAGTTTCATGCGCTGTAGCGCATTGGCTAATTACCGTGTTTTTTGCACAACCCTTAATTCTTCAATTTTAAATGTTGTTAATGATGCAATTTTCATGCAACATATGTGAACAGTTTAAAACGGCATGCTGTTATTGATGCCCTCGCGCAAAATTAAGCATGGTTTTTAATTCATTAGGCACCGTTGGTAGACTAACGGGGCAAGGGGAGAGGCGCGCTGCGACAAGTTGCAGCATTGTTTCCATAATGACAGACAGAGGTACAGTAAAGCTGCTTTTTAACAGCACCCGTTTCGTTGGTGTGTGTGTGTATGTATGTATGTATGTATGTATGTATGTATGTACGTATGTATGTATGCATGTATGTATGTATGTATGCATGCATGCATGCATGCATGCATGCATGCATGTATGTATGTATGTATGTATGTATGTATGTATTTATGTATGTATGTATGTTCCGGGGCAGGCACCGGAACGCCTGCTGGTGTAGGGGAGGTTGGATAGGTAGGAAAGAGTACATAGGAATAGAAAGATAGGGGAGAAGGTTGACATTATCATATATATAACAGAAAGCGGAAGTTGACAAGGATCATAAAAACACAAAAGCAAAAAAGGAGGAGGTAAACATTGAGGAAATTTGGAATACAGTGAAACACTACAGATACAAACAAAACGTGAATGTACAGAAGACAATGTTTAACATACATGTAAAAGGGGACACACATAGACGCACGCACCCATACAAAACCTGCCTCAGCAGAAGCACCCCACTAAAATCTGGGGCTTAGATATTGTAGTGGAGTGCGCTGTGTAGCCTCGAGGCCACCAGGTATGTAATAAAGGTCTCAAGCACTTGGTTCCGCTCCCGGGCACTGCACGGGGGCCAAAGCAGTCCCTCAAGTGGCCGCACTCCTTGAAGAGCGGCCAGCAGCTCCTCCCACCCTGCCGCGAACTTGGGGCACTCGTACAGACCGTGCGGCAGGGACTGCACGGGCGCTCGGCAGTGAGTTCAGGCAGGACTGGCCACCCAGCCCAGTAGGTACTTCCGCTCAGCCATCCACTTATCCCCCACTGCGGATGCGCAGGATGGCCGAGCGCAGTCTACGAGGCAGGCGTGAGACCCGCACAGTCGGCAGGCCCACTCTGACATGCAGCCTCGAGTCTCAATGCCTGGTTCGGAGTTGTCGCTGTATGATGAGGCTGGCGTCGTCCGCTGCCGCCTGGGCCAAAATATCAGAGGGAGGTAGTGCATTGGCTCTGGTGGCAAGCTGGTTCGCCGCTCGGTGCCATCCAGTCCGATGTGGGCAGGGGCCCACTCCAGGCACAGTCGAGTGCGCCGGTCGGCCAGATGTGCCGCCTTCTCCCGGATGCGCGCACCAACCGGGAGTGCGAGACTCCGTTCCGAAGACACACCTGGGGACCTGGTAGCCGCAGAGCAGGGCGCAGTGCTCGGGCAAGGGCTCCTTTTCCACCACCAGGTCTATGCCCAGTCCGCCGCGCACCAGCTCAGCCGTTGCCAAAGATGAGGCATAGGGCAGCCGCACCTGCCGGGTGGCCTCTCCCAGCACGGCGTCCACTGCAGCCGACCCCTGTTCCTGCCGCACCAAGCCATCCGTGTACACTAGAGCATTCCGTCTATGTCTCCCCAGTCGACGCCCCGAGCCAGCAGCAGTTTCCCGCAGTGGGGCGCCCGCAGCTTCCGGCGCAGCCCCAGGATGTCCAGCCACCCGTCAGTTGCCAGACCAGGGGCGGGGCCACCAGGTTCTCCGTCCATAGGGGGCCACCACCTCCTCGTAGAACGCGTAGAATACACCACAGGTGCCAGTTCTGGTGGCACCGGAGCCGCTGCAGCAGCGGGCCACACCACTTCCGGCTCTGCAGCTGGTCAATCTGGCCAAGCACCCGCAGGTCAGCCATCATCTAGAGGGTCCACGCCCCCGCCACGGCCAGCCCTTCGCGCACAGCGAGCTCTGGGACAGGCCGATGCAAGCGCAGACCCCCTTGCTGTTGCCTCCTTCTAGTTGGCACCAGGTTTATTTCTGCTGGTACACTAGTGGCAGCGCGTACATACTTACGGAGACCCACCACCGAGACGCCGTACAGTAGGAGGACCGTCCGCTTGGAGCAGCCACTGTCCCGGGCAACCATCTTGTGCACGGCTGCAGTGGCCAGCTTCGCTCTGGATCAAAGCTCCTTCACTCCCTGCCGAAGGTTCAGCCGGTGGTCCAGGGTGAGCCACAGGTAGCGTACCCTGAGCTCCTTGCCATCAATGGTCAAACGCCGGGTCTATCCATGGGCTGTGGCGTCCTGGTGCACCTGTATGACGGTGGTCTTGGTTACCGACCGCTGTAGGCCGACGCCCGCAGGCTTGGCCCGGACTGCATCTATGTCCGCCTGCAGTTGCTGCACTATGGCTCTGCCCTGACCCTTGGTCCCCAGCCCCCACAGGGCGATGTAATCGGCCTACACCGAAATATCCAATCGGTTGTCCCCTCCTCTGGGCACGCAGCCTGGCAAGGCTGCTATCACCAGGTTGAAAAGGAAGGGCCTGATGCCGGAGCAGTGGGGGTTGCCCACGTCCACCAACCGGGGTGCCGGGAGGGCGACCCCCACCTTCACCTTCGCATGCGGCCCGTCAGGAACGCCTCGACGAATCCCCGCAGCTTGCCCACAGTGCCAACCTCCTCCATGGCCAGGGAGATGGCAGTGCGCTAGAGGTCGTCGAAGGCGCCCGTCACGTGCAACAGCACCAGGGCCCACACCTGCTGGAGGCCCTAGCATGTTTGAGGGCGGCTACGACATCGGCGATGGAGTCGGTTGCTGGTCGGTGCCCCCGCTAGCCCGTTAGCTGCGCCCGTTAGCTAGCAGGAAAAACATTTTCGGCTGTTTATACATGAAGCAGTGAACAGGCCATACCGCAAACGTAAATTTCGGAATCAGAAATTTTATAATATTGTAGCCTAACTAGCATAAAAGGTGTTACGAAGACGTTTTTAAAACGATTTATTTTCATTCCTAATCTTTCTATATAACATTTTTTATCTTCACAGCTAAAGTTTTGCTGCAGGGTGTTATATTCAGAGCGTTTGACACATTGGCTTGATCGATCAAAAGCCGCTTTTTTGACAGCACCGTCACCATGAACTATGGTCTTTCGACGCAAAGAGAAGAAACAAGCAAAATTCTTTCCCTCCGCTACATGCCAAGCAGAAACGGAAAAATGGGGTCTCCTTACCCGATAATGTCCACACGCCACAAAATAAGCCGTTATTTTTCGGGGCCAGCAACCAGTAATATTTTTGTCCCCTGCATGCTCAATAAATTATTTAATAAAATACCTTGCCTGCATGCGCTGATTCAGAAAAAGCTGAATAACTATAGGTATAAAAACATTCGTTCTCTTGTTGTAACGCATATAATTAGAATTCTATATGGCTTCATTGCACAAAACTACTCGTGTTAGAATGGTGTTTCTTGTGCCTTCTTTCAGCTGATTGTGTGTTCTCCCTACATGTGGATAAACACAATAATAAAAGCTACGGATGGAAGCAGCGCCCTACAGCGTTGACTAAATACCCATTCATGTTCCGAATCTGTGAGTGGCCTTGTGAGACTTGACCGCAAGCAGCCCAATAAAAGTTTCCTAAAACTCAAATTCAGGGAAATAACAATTAACTGAGGCTTGCTTGTCTGTGGTGACTTGTAAAATATCGGCCGGTATTTCTTCAATGTCAAAATAATGGTCGGTGGGGTTTGGCAATGTTCTGTGCTTGCATTTCTAGATATATTACCCTGGGTTAACGTGCGGTGGGGCGTCCACCGGGATTCAACACAATATAGTATGGACTATGGTACATACGCACCATTTTCAAGATGGGCATTTTCGTTGTGTTTTTTTACAGTCTAAAACTGTGCAATAGAAAGTGCCATACGCTATGGTTACCGTGTTTGAAGTGATTGCTTGAAATTATCCCACAATACTTAAGGTTATTCATTTTTGGGGTCATGATGTACCTCTTTCCGTAGATGTAAAAACAAATGTCAAGGTAATTTGTGGGGAATACTCTTAAATGTTGGGCACCACTTATTAGTTAGTTTCCCTCAATATGGCGATTGTATCCCCGCAGCAGTGAATTCTAACGTTTGAAGTCAATTTTGAAGCTAGTAATATTTGAAGCCGGGGCGCCTAATGCTATACTAGGCGAGTTCTCAACATTATTCCTTATCTACGATATACACATCATTCTTAAACAAGTATGAGTCCTCATCAAGATATGCTCCAACGGCTAACGTACAAAACAATTGAGCAATTAATTACGGTAGCCAGATAGGATAAATTTATCCCCACATCATTAGCAGCTCAGCCCAGCTCCAACTGATCGTATAGGCGGGATCATTAGGTGCTTCTTTCGTTTTTGTCTGGTCGGACACAGCGGCTAATTGCACCGGAGTATGCGATGCGGGCGGAGACTCTAACGATGTATCGTCTCTTGATTGCTGTTTCCAAACATTCAGAGCTAGGCGTTTCAAGCGCTCGGAGCAACTTCGATGACGGCAACGGTTTCTACGAGCAACCGACTACTTTCTTATTGCATGAAAATATTTGTTACATTCTCCAACTTACTCTGAAAGCTTTAGCTTTATGAATATAGCTTCTTTTTTTATTTTTAGGAATAACTGGAGCAGAATAAATACACTGCATACATGCACTGCCTTCGGCAGCAAATACCGCTGCAATTCACCTATTTGGTGTTTCATCGGAGCTTTGTTGTTGCAACGTTGTTTCATTGGCGCTTATCAAGGTTCAGTGAGAAAATTAATTATTCTCCTGGTAATTTTGTTCTCTCTACTCACATCACCCACAGAATATCGCGTGTTGCTGGCAAAAGAACGAAGAATAAGGCGTCCTAAACCGGTGACTTTCCTTCAAGTGCACTTGTTAGGCCGAGTCTCGGTATCATATTATGCTATCCGTAATGGAAGTGGCCACGTGGTTTTGGGAACAATACAGAAGCCGCTCTCGTGGCTCTGTAAAAACATTACAACAAACCGGATGCGGACATTGCACTATCATCGTAAAATATACCCGCCGAATTCATGTGCAGTCATGGAAAAATGAAACGAGACCGGAAATCCACAACACACCGAAACAAAGAATAGATCTGTGGAAATGAAATCATGGTCCGCTACTGCGGCGTATTGGAAGACAGATTTTCAATCTTTGTTGCTGTAATGAAGCCACGCGACAATTTTACTTGCATGGAAAGGAATTGCGTGTTTTTTTTATATATATATTTGTGTTTGAGTTTCATTTGTTCATGAATATACATTGCTCCTCTTTAAATGCTAAACGTTTGTTTGGCGCGGGATAATTTCCACCAGAGAGGGTATATGTGGGAAGCATACGAGCGCCTGTTTATTGCGCTTCTTAGGGCACGTACAGACCATTGTAGCTACATTCCTCACATCTCGAAGCAATCCCTAACATTATCAGAGGTCCGTAGGTTTCACACTGCAGTGTGCGGCATTTATGTTTTTGGAGGAGGAAATTCTGTGGCATCAGCAGCTTGGTGATGAAGATACTCTCATGATCGGTGTTAAGATGTATTCGCGGGTATATCTGATATTTGGTTAAATGTGTGGACACGTACCAACGTGTTTTGAGGACCACAACATGTTTTGCCCCAGATGTTTTGCCCCAAGAGTTTGCCTCGCCCATGGATCCTGATTCTGCCAGGAAGCGATGCTCTGGGTGTGCTTTGTTTGCGGGTTTTATTAATAGCAATATTATTAAAGGACTAGGCAGCTGGACGGGTGGCGCCACCACTCGCCGTTCCCCTTTTTACTGGAATGGACCGGCGCATTGGACTACGCAGCCTTCCGTTGGTTTGGTCGTGTTTGCTTCGGTGCTTTTAATGTTTAGGTGCGGTTTGTGAGCGGATGTGTGTGGTGAAACAAAGTTTAGGAATGTGTGTTGAGCTCTTAGATGCTACATAAACTAATCGGACGCTTCTAAGCTTGGAGATTGGTCTCCTCGCCATGACCGCTTTTTGCACCGTTGAACGCCGGACTCCGCCTGATTTGAGTACAAATAACACTTTTACTATTAGTACTGATTAATACCTGTGTAAATAATTTTCACTGGTTTCAACGACTACTGTTGCTACAACAGCCTTAACGGTAAGATACGTCAATGCGTGTGCTTTGAAGAAATGGGCACTTACGTACGAGATCGATTACCGTGTGGCCCTGGAAACGTCGCGGCAGTTACACTTCTTGCTGTAAGCGTGAGCATTCCGTCTTCGGTTTTCATGAGTGACAGCATGGGAGCCTGATAGAGTAAACAGAATTTGCGCGTTTGTAGTGGTCAGTTTACCTGGAGTCACAGCAATTCAACCACCCAAAAGCCCAAGCTACAACCCCCCCCCCCCCCCGTTCCCGCCCCATTTTATCACATGTGTGGAATAAAAGCTGGCGCCGAAAGACGATCGCGGCAATAAAAATATGGCAGAGTGTTAAGGTCAGCCTGTGTTTTTTAATGCGTAAGCGTTCCTTACCGTGTACCTCATCGCAAATAGTGTATAGTGCCTTGTAACAAAACCATAAACGTGCGACTAGTTGCCTCACAGAGGTGCGGCATCCCGATTCCTCGAGCACAGACGCATTTTTGACACGCTGGAAGCCGTTTGGATTAGAGAAAGGTGCTTCGATGTAAAACATAGAGAAGAAAAAACATCCATTCATTCGTGCGAAATGTCGGAAAGGGTGAAAATTAGGCCGCTGCGACAAAAAGACCAGGCTGCGTGCGGGTCAAATTCAATTCCCAACTCCAAGTCCCAACAGTCTGCGAGTCAAAGTCCGAGCCTAGGCAGCAACCAAGGAAAACCTCACGAAAAAGCTTTGCGTCAAATCATCGTCATCCTGAAAGGGAGAGCATAATTTTTCAAGCCAGCTCGGGGTAAAACGCGACCTCGCCATTCATTTGTGAAACTGAGAACAGGTTCTTGGCCCCTTCCTTCCCTTTGGTACGTCCTTTAGCCAAGCAGTAATTGCGTTTTAAAAAACAACTTAACCAACTAGTCAGCAGCCATTGCAAATTTTATTAAAGGCGTAAAACAATGCTTTTTTACCACAAGCAATATTGCTCTAGAGTCGTGCGGTCATTATTCTGGAAGCTGTTTCACATGTCTGTTGTAAACGTATTTCTGTGACATCAGACACGGTTCTGGCGCAAAAGAAAAAGTTACGTAGCGACTTCTCTCAACCTTTTTGTTTCAGGGTAAATCCTCCCGCAACTATCTATTTCGCTTATGCATGACGTCGTTTCTCATCAACTGCCAAGGGCCAGCGCCGCCGTGTACTTGAATCGGCTTCCCACCACTGTTTTACAGGAGACTTTAGCTGGAATGTATTCACCGATGAGCCAAACTGCAGGCATGCAACAATTCTACATGAAATTGCACGAAGGAACGAACGTGAACTTCCAGTTCGACTTCCAGCATAGCGCATTGAGGGTGGTCTGCGATTTTCTTAGTATGGGCGTAAATCCTACACAATGCATGCCTCGCAGAGGTTGCTCTTACTTTCAAGATATACAGATCAGAAAAAGTTTTGGCTGTTATATACGCTTTGCAAGCCGCATTCCAGCAGAATGACAGAAAGCCGTGCACAACTACGCCGCGCTGACCGCCATCGGCATTCCACTGAGGAGCGGTTCGGCCCGGGCGGCGCTATTTGCCGATGCGAAAGTGGTGCCATACAATGGCCGCCTGGCACCTGTAGGGAAGTTCCGGGATTACGAGCTCTCCCTATTAAAGGAAACGTCGTCACGGTGATCGTCACTTTCCACGTGGAACTCGCGGCTACAAATTTCTATTTTGTCAATTTGCAGTTTTCGCATCAATCAGATCTATCAAAGAACCACCTTGGAATGCTACGAACAGCCTTGGAGTGGTGTTTGCCTTTGATTGCAGCTGCCGCGCATATGATTGTTTCCCTGCAAAACGTCTTTGGCTTACGACCCTTATACGTGTCTTGTCCGCAGCGTTGGAACATCAAACGATCTTTTCCTTCTCCTGGCAACTATAAAACAGAAGAGTTTAACATGAAATACCAAATGAGGTTTTGCAGAGCTGTTAGGCAGTATTTGATTTTAATAAGGTTGCGTAAAATAAATCTACTTTTTTGTGCAACTTACGTATGCCAATTTATGAGCTACCAAATATCCTTAAGAAAATCTCGCGAAATGTTAAAATCCACAGATTTGCACTGACGGGCGCTTTAGTGACTGCAAATAAAATAAAAGACCTGTGATACCAACACGCGTAGATACTCGTGACTGTGATAGAACGTTTCATCCTGTCGTAGGTGACGTGTGTTTACAATACATTATCCTACTGAAAACAACACGTCGTACCCGTCGTGCCATCCAGCCACGGCAGCTGTAATTGATGGAACTACACGGCACGGCGTCGGTGTCAATGCGTCGCCACACACGAACGCATTCGTATCGAGGCACCGCTGCAGACGAAAATAGTAGGTTGTTTGGTGTAGGGGCTGAGATATCCGGCACCCAGGCGTGCGCCCAGGAACGCCAGAAGGAGCTGATATGAGAGAACGTTTCGCATTAGCCACAATAAATCATTTCCGCAAGGAACTGCTCGTGAACTGATAATGGGAGCCGGTTTGTCCAGCTATCTGTTCTAAAAAGCGTTAATTTTTTAGTATTTCATGTCAAGTTGGCTAACGTGAAACATATATTCAATAGATCAAGCAACAAATTGAGTATCAAAAGTGGCGTGTAGCATGAAATAGAAACGGTTCGAAGCGCAGTTGAGCTTTCTTTTCTGAACTCGGCCTATCAGTATTTGCCTGTGAAATCATCAGTGACATAAAACGGCGATTTGAAAGGCACACAGGGGAAGGCTGTAGCGCGTGCCTTTAAAAGTGGCCGCACTGAGCGTTTGCCGAAAACCCCCCTCCCCTTTTTTAGAATGGACGTCTAAAGTTCTAGGGCTTAGCTGTTCTGTTTAGTGCAAGGGAACTCTCACCCATGGCGGCGTGTTCCATCTTCTCACCAAGCAGAGCGCAAATCATAAATTATTCCCCCAGCCTAAAAAATGGTACTTCCATACCATTTCATAGAAATCTTTAACAATATCTAAAGATTTCCAGGTTTTACAACGCAAAGTCAACAACATTTTATTTCCATTTGGGCCAGGCCCGGTGCTCACAAGCAAATATTGTACCCAGGAATGCACTTTCGCCGACAGGATCGCATATTTCCGCCTACAAACACGAACAAGAATAATTGCGCTTGTTTTATCTGCAAGTTCAAAGGAAATTTGCTTCCAACAACCGTTGCCGAGAGCAACTTTCATTCTTATCAGTTGAATCTTGACAGCTGCTTCAGGGTGGCACACTCGTGAACTCTTTATCGAAGCAAAAATGCCTTAGTTTACACCGTGTGTATCATTGCAACCGCTCGGAGGGTGACTGCTAGCCTCAGTAAAAGATACATTTCATGGCGTGTCAGTTTCTTTTGTCCCAATAATACCCAAGCAGCTTACATGAAAAAGCGCAGTAGTTTTAATACAGGTATTATTTGTCCTTTAAATGACTGTTTTGGAAATTTTATTAAGTGATAAAGATGTTCACACACGAACACGGTAAAACAATGCCCCATACAAGTTCAATACTGGCATAGCAGGAACCTAGCGTAAATAATTCCACTCGTCATCGCGGCTCCAAGGTCAAAGAAATGATTGGTTTTCAACAACCGCTGGTCGTACATATTGTCATTTGGGTATATGGACGTTTGACTGCGCCCTAATTCATAGAGTGAAATGGTGAGTACTGCATCAGGCTAAAAAGTCATTGAGATTTCTGGCAAATATAGTAATTTCACAAAGGGGTTGTCAGAGTTAACCAGTAACAAAACCATGCCTCGGGACCCTTTTTTTTTAAATCAACCTACGAGGGTTTTCAATTAAAACCCTGAATATTGAAACTGAATGCCTCTGTTTTTTGGGTTGTTGACACCTTTACCCGGGCCAAAAACAGCACCTAATGAATTTTTTACGTTGCCTGCTTACTGCTAGTAAATAAATTATTTAGTTTGATTCACCATGAAATACACACTGGTACGTCATATTTGTAGAGAAAGTAATGTTGTTTGCCCTACCCGTCTTTTTTAACAACAAAGCTGCTGTTTCTGGCCCTAGTGTGTGCGGCGTTATCAAAAATCTTCGGGACATATTTACTTCTGCCGTGAATCGCGCACGTGAGTACGCGCCTTACGAGGAGCACCTGGCGTCATCGAGGCTTGCGCGTGGCGCTCGTAAAAAATAAAAAAACACATCGTGTACATCTGAACCTCAAGACAGCTCAAGCACAAGCACAAGACAGCTGGCGCTACAGATTCCCAGTTCCGAAGCCGGTTGCCGCCAATTCTCGCGCAGCCTGACCCGTTTTACGTTTCAAGAAATGTGAAAGCCTGCGGAAAAACGATTTGACCCGCCAGTCATGCATGACGAAGACGACTATATAGATGGATATGACGATGACAGCTACTACCACAATGAAAAGCGACTGCGCAACATGTAAATAAACAACTTCAAACCTAATGCAATGCGTTGTGGCATGTCCTCAGGTGGTTACATTGAAAAAAATCCTCCAGCTTGGCTGTGGTTCAAGTCTCGCGATTCTGAGTGCGAGATTCGCCAGATTTCCTACTTACCAGATCTGAAAATATCCACCCTTAGCAATTCTCAATAAATACAAAACGCACATCGCAAACTGCCGCAAAAAATAAACATAATACAAATTTCTTGAATTTAAAAAAAATCGGGGGTCTACGTTTTTGTCTAAACCAAGAAGTCAAATAAAATACGTTTGCGTAAAACCCGCCAAAATGCCATTCAAGATTGGTAAGTAGAAGGTTGGTTCGTAGCCCAGCTATTATTTACCGAAACAATGCATGAGTTGTTGTAAAAGTATCTCCTTGTCTCCAGTTTTTTTCTTCGTTATACTGCCTACAGGTAACTAGGGAAGGCCTCAGCTGCCCCTTCTCGAGTTGGGCCTGCTAGTCATGCGCCCGTGCAGGGGTTAATGCGGTTGCTTTGCGGCCGAAACTTCCATTTGAGATCACGCGGTCTTGTCGTGCGCATATGTCATTTTTACGGAAAGACAGGCTTTAAAAAGTACGCCATATACCCAATTCAGATACCAGACATTAAACAAATGCGGTCTTAAGAGTATAAGCGGTTCGGTAAGCATCAGTCGCGTAAATAAGGAATACGACATTATTTTACCCTTTTGTAAGGACTATACTAAATCCTTTGTTAAGCCACACTCGTTACTAACTGGCTCACTCCGTAGACTTATTATATACTTTCGTTATATATTGAAATACGAGGAACGGTGCGTGTGGTTTTCAGTATAGGACCTCATTCTAAGCAAGACGCTGCGACTTCGCGGTGAAATTAAGTTACCAGAGGGCTTTCCCAACCATATGCCTGCTGTGAATACACGGCCTGTCGTTAGGGAGCGCGTCATGTACCGAAAACCACGCGGGTTGTTGCTCGAATTTCAATTCATCCCGATAGTACACAACAAATCTACAGAGAGTTTATAACACTCCACAGATATACTGGTTACAGCATTTGCTGGTGCAAAGCTGTTTATAGCTAAGGTTGCATGTCCTTTTTACTCTATGGAATATTAACCAGCGAACGCAACGTCAGTAACCAGATGCCAAAGGCCCGACTACCACTTCGCTTTCTGCCCCTCTTCACGCCTCTTGTGTTCTCATTCAAATGACACCAGTTACACAACCAAGAACAAATGCATGGAGAGCCAGTATTTTGTGAATTGTTAGCGTCCTACTTTTTTCGCAAAGCAGGACAAAAATGTACGCTAGCAATTGCACGCTGGCGAAACGTGACCGCAAATACCGAGAAAGCGTTCATGGAAGCAATACGGTGGCGTCTGACGGCGCTGTAGAGATTGGGATGCTTTGCAAGCAGAGCGCATTGTGAGAACGAGTTTTTTTTTATAGCCCCATGAACAGGATCGTGCTGCAAAAGTTGGTTTTTCGCCACCAAGAAGTATATTCCCAGCAAGATCTCCGACTCCTGAGCCATAAGCAAAAATTCTCGCATGCATCGTCACTCCCACCAAGTGCGTATATATATGCTATTCGGAGCGAGAACGATGCTATTTTGTTATTGTAGAACCCGGCAAGAAAATTGCAGCTAAAAATGCTGCGGGAAGGCAAGATGCCGCGGACGTGTCTGAACGTCCTTCGTGCATAAACTCCGGGGCTTGTGGAAAACAAGACAGGCGCTATTTCAGACGGGGACGATGGCGAAGCTGAGCTCGGATTTTCGAAGGTGGTGCAGAGAACAAGACAACAAGAGCAACCACTACTCCAATCGTTCAAAGCGGCAACGCCAAGGGTGTGGTCGTAGGTGCTCAAGTTCAATCATTTTCTTTGACTTCACTGTTGTGCGTTAAGAATCTCACAAGCGCAACTAGGTCCACAGTGTATATCCTAAGAGAAGAGCATTTCTGGTGCATGTTTTAGCATGGCAGCCTTTTCGGCCGATAAGACTCGCCTTGTGACAATTTAACTTTAGGGGAATTTTTTCATTTGAGGAATTCCTAACAATCGCGCTAGAAAGTGATGAATTTCCGCAGAAAAACTTGGCTACGGCTCCAGTTGGATATCAACTCTACGTAGAAACGTCGTAGAAACCCATAAATTTTATTACATAAAACATTATGTCAATAATTACCCCCAAAACAGTTTGCATGTTTTCATATTTGTGTCCCCTCATTTACGCCAAATGCCAAGATGTCACTGGGTGCACAAGAATTTAATTTATCGTGGTTGGTGAGGAATGCATTTGACACCTCCTTTTTAATAGCTCGGATTTGCGAAGCGCATATAAAATAATGTTCATATAAAAAAGTCTGTCCCTGATGTTCCTCACAAGTTGATAGCTTTACCACTGCCTGTTCGAAAGGAAAGGTACATTCAGCTCCAAAATTCTCCCCCCCCCCTGATGATCACACGGTAAGAATCAAAACCACCAAGTGTAGCTTGTCTAATTGTCTAAACGTTTCAATTTCACCATAAAAAACGACAGAAACAAGGGTATCCACGTTATACTCAAGAAAAGTCACCAAGCTATACTCCCTGAAGTTTCAAGCTTCCACTCATATGAGAGTTCTACACCAGTAACCTAGATTATGCGTTCGATACCTAAGGGTTTCTCATCCGGGCAGCAAACATATGAAAACATTTTAACATACTCATTGTTTTTTAGTTTACGTAGGTTTGATCTAGCAACCGCACGGGCAGACGTTGAACAGAAAATAACCAGGATTATAAAAACGGCCGTGGTGTTTTGGGGGTGAGGCGCAATACGTAGGTGAGATTACATTTTTCATCAAGTCGTAGAGCCTATCCATATGCTTGTGAAAAGGTAAAGCACAGGAAGAATTGAACCAACCTTCATTTTTTTGTTGTGGAAGAAGTGAGAAGAGAGGAGACAACTGTGGGGGATCGGATAGGAGAATGGAGGTGTAGTTACCTACGTGCTTGGGCTGCAGACACTACGCCGTTTCGGTGAAATTTACAAGAAGCAAGTGCATAGGGGGGCCGCTATATTATCGCGAGCTACAGGGCTACGTCAAGTGACCGATGTCCCGTATGAGATATAACGCGTTTTCCGGACCTCTTCGGGTCATGTCTCTCCTTCGTGCATTGCCCACAATGCACGTCTCAAGCCGTTCCCATCGCCTCAAAACTAATCCGCCATAGCGCAGAGACGGCGCTGGCTCCACCGGGGGTGATACTACAGGGCACCCAAAAATACAAGTGAAGAACGATGCGCTTGGCTCACGTTGCGAACAAAATCGTCAAGCAAAGGGTTCTAGTGGACGAAGGCGAAGAGGTTTGGTTATCATTTCTGAATGCTATAGCGGCGGCCCAGTCTTTTTTCTTGTAAACAGTGTATATACCGTAAATACATATTACTACGGTATCCTTTTCATGCAGAAATATTATGAACTTTTATTTCGTGGCGCTTTTTTCTTCTTCTCTGCGTCATTGTGACGGGCCACAACCGCGTTTGCATCACAAAGAAGACAGGATATTTCTGCGCGAACGATGTTTTCTCCTGGCTATTTCGCTACTCTTGCCATTTGCACGTTTAACTAACTTATGTCGACATAAGTACATGTCGATTGATTGATTGATTGATTGATTGATTGATTGATTGATTGATTGATTGATTGATTAATTGATTGATTGATTGATTGATTGTAGGGTTTAACGCGCCGACTCAATGCAGGCGATGAGGCGCGCCGTAGTGGAGGGCTCAGGATTAATTTTGACCAACTGGGGATCTTTACCGTGCGCCGAAATCTTGTACACACGGGCGTTTTTGCCTTTCGCCTCCATCAGAAAAGCGGCCGCCGCGGTCGGGAATCGAGCCCCGGACCTCGTGCTCTGCAGCGCAACGCCTTAGCCACTGAGCCACTGCGACGGGTGACATAAGTACATATCTGCAGCACATGTCTGCAACTGGCAGACCGAACGCTCTCGCTATGCGAACGTTCACTGAAAGGAAGTCACCTAACTGTAGTGTCAGTCCGCATGCTAGGTCACCTCCTAATCTGGAAGAAGCGGACGGCCGTCCCATTCATGCCAAAATATACCCAGTACCCTCTACACCTCAAATATTTCCCTTTGTTTGCAATTGCTTGCCAGAGCGATTTTTAGAATCCAAGCTTACACTGACCTAAGTTTTAATGTTTAAGCCTGGCCCTTTTATCCTGACTGTTTCCGCCATTTTGTGTAACACTTCTCGGTCACGACACGTGTTTCGGCCTGCCAAAATAAGTAATGCTTCGCATCCTTACTGCATAGTCATGGGCATTGGTGAAATGAAAATGTGCCAGATAAGAAAAAATATAAAAAACAAACGCAAAAATTCTCTGTAAACGCAACAAAGTAGCGAATGAGCTCTTATGGGGGTAAATACTCGGTTAGCAAATATATAAAAACACATAAAAATACACTCGCATACATACATACATACATACATACATACATACATACATACATACATACATACATACATACATACATACATACATACATACATACATACATACATACATACATACATACATACATACATACATACATACATACATACATACAGGGTGTTGCGACGATAACTGGAACACTTTAAAAAATTTTCCTGAGCGATCCGCCGCTCTGTTCGCGCTCAAACTTCACACAAAGGTCGCATTTTGTGGTCTATTTTGTTTGACACCGGGAACAACAACGGTACTTACCTGTTTATTCTGAAAATAAATAAAAACGATTTTCGCCTATGGGAAAATGGCCGCTGATTTGGACGTGCGAGCCAGCGCAAGTTGATGTTGGAACGACGGAACCACCTGCAGAGGGAAACGCATGTTTGGGATTCACGTACGGAGCCAAATGGTGCAGCAGACGATCAGAAAATGCACCCAGAAATGAGCTAACAGACGATCATAAAACCCGGTTTTCGGGCTCGCACGTCCAAATCGCCGCCATTTTCCCATAGGCGAAAATCGTTTTTATTTATTTTCAGAATGAACAGGTAACTACCGTTGTTGTTCCCGGTGTCAAACAAAATAGACCACAAAATGCGACCTTTGTGTGAAGTTTGAGCGTGAACAGAGCGGCGGATCGCTCAGGAAAAATTTTTAAAGTGTTCCAGTTATCGTCGCAACACACTGTACATACATACATTCATACATACATTCATACATGCATACATACATACATACATACATACATACATACATGCATGCATGCATGCATCCATCCATCCATCCATCCATCCATCCATCCATCCATCCATCCATCCATCCATCCATACATACATACATATATTGAGAGTGGTGAAGCTTGAAAGAAGGTAAAGAAACAGGAAGCAAAACTTGGGGCAGACGGCAGCGTCAGCCAACTGCGAACGTTACTCTTAGAAACCGTGACGAAGGCAAATCACCTTACAAAAGCGTTGACACCGGAATGAGGTTCTTCCCTTGTTCGCATATTTTTTTCTTTCATGTGCATGTTTTTTTATGTCTATGTCTATGCGGATCTGTTTTTTGTAAAGGAAACGTATGTAAAAAAGGTACTCACCAAAAAGGCACGCATCGGAACGACTTTCCAGAAAATAATGGCATCCTGCTATTATATAAAACTAAAAAAAAACTATGTTCTTTAGCGTAAATAGATGTCAGTTGTATTTTTTAATGCCATTGGCAAGACACGTGATGTTCCCCAGTAGTGACGAGCGCACAGAAAAGTGAAACTAAGGAGGACGTCATTTGTTACCAGGTAAAAGTAAAACGGCCAAAACACGGCGAAAAGGTTGGCACCATTTTCAAAACACACCTCCCACTGAAACCCCCCTTGATATGGTATGTCGGCGATAGCGGGAAACTAAGGATACACAACGGTGCCCTGAGGAAAAACAACGCATCCGGACCGTGTGGAAATAGATGACACGACGCTGCTAAAGAGCACCGGCAAAACGATGAGACGCCACAGTAAATCAGCTCCTCTGGCCAAATAACCGTTCCTTACAAGCCTTTCCGCTTTGACCATTTTCGTCCTCCAGCAGCAATGACCATTCGTTAGCCCTTTGACTTTTGTTCGTCAAGTGCAGGTACACATGGCGGTGCTTCGTTTTCGGCAACCAGGAGACGGGGTCACAAAAAAATTCCGCTGCACTTGCTACCCCGATATTGCAAAGGTAGTTGGACCATTTGGGAATCCTGTTTTTTATCTGGTGTACTTTGTTTGAAATGCTGACGTCTTTTTTCGAAAGTTGAAACGAAACCGGTGCACATGCGAAGCATCAGTAATAACGAAATATGAGGTTATGGTGTTTCGTATCTTCTTATTATAACCAAGAGACGAAATCTGTTTATGTACGTTTCATTCATGTGTCTGCCGATCCTTTTTTTAGATGTAACACGTGTGGCCGCTTTTGAAGCTAGGACATATCACCAAAGGTATGCATTTTGCAAGATGCGAACAGCAGTACGAGGACAACCATTACATGCAACTTGTACCTGGTACCCCGAATGCAGTGTAGTTCACTGGCATTTCGACGTTTCCATTTTTGATGGCGGATGCAATCGATACTCTCAAGTATTAATACTGCCAGAGAATGCTCTAAAATGCTGAGCCGGAAATTTAAAGAATGCTTCCTATGTCTCGGACAGGCCCCTTGAACTCTGTTTTAGATTCAATTGCGACAACCCAACTAACGCCGACCAGTCAATAAAAGTGACGTTTTCCATTCAGCCCACAAGCTTTCTTTGGTAAGCATATCTCACCGAATGTGGCTAGTTTCAAGGGGATCCAGTAATTACCGCACAGAGCGTGCAAGTAACGGGTATAAATTTCCGTTGGTGTCAGTCACTGTGCTAGGTGTGGTATAATAAGCACTTATGAATTCGGTCGGGATGGGGTCATTTTTTAATTACGTCAATCCTCCGCGTGTTTAATGTATTGAAGTCTCGGCTAAACGGGAATTGGTGAGCCGGACGTGTGTTTTTGCCCAGAGCTAGCATCGACACTAGCAAGTTCGCCTCAGTGCGTTTGAGCATGTTGTAATAACTGTATTCGTCATTAACAAGTGGACGGCCTATTTTTGAGCGTAATATTCTGTCAAGCAACGCCTAAATAATTGTAAATCAGACTGCGTGCACCCGTACTAGGTGTTCTGAAATCCGAGCACATGATGTACGCAAAAGCTTCAGTTCTTCAAAGTTGCCGTAATGGCGTCGTAATATTGTGGTACTAATCGGCAGTAATGCTTGTGAAATGTAGGTTGTGGGTGTAGACAGTAATGCTGTAGCGGATGTAGACGGTAGTGGGTGTAGACAGTAGACAATGATGCTTGTGGGTGTAGACAGTAATGCTAATGCTGTGGTCCTGTTTTAATGGACAGAGCAAATGCGCAGACAATTCGGGCCATTTCATAGGACATTTGTAAGGTTTCAGCTAATTCCCCGACCCTGAGGAAGATTTGTGGTGTTCGGTTCGGAGCAGAACCACAACACCCGATTATTCCACTGGAATGAGTTGGAATGTGGACGTGAGGAATTGCGATGTTCCCCTCAAACCTTCCATTGGCCAGTGTTTCCTTTTTCGGCTCAGGCTGTGGACGTAAAGCGCCAAGCGGATGTCTTGTTTGGGGTGCACCTTTCTGTGTTTTATCATGCCCGTCAGCGACACACGCTTCTCATATGGCGCTTTCTCTTAGGCTCGCGGGCGCTACAGCGCTGGCGTGTTAGGATAGAGAATTTTCACTGGTTCATGGGTGGTTTATTTAGTGTTAGCCTAGTGAGCACATAATATGGTAAACGTTTTCTTCCAATCCTTCGAGAGGGAAGTGAACAGACCTCGCTCATGTTCTCGTTATTCTTTATTATTGTTTCAACATGTCCAGAACCATTTTTTTGCCCTGCCTTCATCCTGTCACCGCTGTCTGGTTAAACACTCCAATGCCCTCGAGGTTTCTTATAAGATGTGGTTTAACGCTTTCCACTTCTCACATTCTTGTTTACGTCCTCAGTACGTACTGAACGCTACGGGCACGCTTAATTTGACGCTATTGGTTGTGGGTTTTTTGCCAATTCTTTACATCGTCCGCAGTGAGTGCAGTGCCAAAGTCACCGCGTCCAGGACAGAATAGAGATAGTATGTGATTTCTTAGATGTTAAAACGTCTTTTATAAATGTACACACTTGGATCCTCCCTATAAACTTTGTTTCCTTAGCGTGACAGCACTACATGCCCCACTTAGTAAACTAGCGTCCTACCATGAAGCAACCCTTTCACCGAGGTCGCAAAGTCCCAGAATGCCGCGGAAACAAGAAGAAAGAGCAATGTTATACAACCGGCCACTGGCGCCGTCCAGTGAGCATACAGACAAGTAGCCTGCGGCTGTACTTCACACCGCTTTTGCCCCACTAGGCAACACAGCGACTAGTTCGGTACTGGAACCAGCTCGTTTAGCAAGTGGCTGGTTTGTTAATCACGTGAGGGTCTGTATGTGCCAATCAAGAGCGCAGTAGGTGAACAACACGCAGACAGAACACCAGCATGAAAATTGGCTGGCCTATACAGTAGAACCCCGCTGTTACGTTCCCAACTGTTGCGTCTTTCTGGCTGTTGCGCTGGTTTTCATCAGTCCAGGCATAGCGAACCCCGCTGTATCGTCGCAAATATGAACCCGTTCCCGTATGACGCGCCGCAACCTGACACTCCCCAGTGCCTGGGCACCGCCAGTTTGGCTTTTGATGAGTCTTGGCCAGGCTTTGTTACTGAACTGGCTACAAGAAGCCGCAAGCGAGTTGGAGAGGCCATCACTTGATGGTCATTCGTCAAAACTGCGATCACCGTCATTGCTGTGCTAACAACAGAAGTTTCACTTCGGAACGCCGGAAGTGCGTAATGTTAGCGCAGCCGCACTGTTTTAATGTTGCCGTGGAGCATTTTAAGTTTAGGTCAGTTGGCAAAGAGCGCGGCCTTCAAGCACCCTGGCACGGGCCGGTGCTTGCCCCGACCAGGCGTTGGCGCTGCGGTAGCGTTCAGATCGGTCTTGGCGTGTCGTCTGCTGCCCCTTCCTTGCTACTCTCGTCGCTTTCTACGCAACCCATACCGTCACCATTTTCTCCAAAGCTTGTAGTGTCTAGGGACTTGCCAGACCCTACAAGCTTTGGAGAAGCCGTCGCGGCGATGGATCTCCTTCGCAGATACGTCGCACCTAAAAGTGACGCCGAAAGCAATGCGGCCTTTCAGGTTATTTAGAAGCGAGTCGTACTTACGAGCGGACGAAAGAAACGGAAAGCTTCAATTCTCGATTTTTGAAAGCATTAGGATCACATTACAGAAATCAATCGTTTTTGTTAAAGGGGCACTGCTTTCGTTTATTTTGCGTATCACGACGCCCGTGTTCGCGCCGCGAGACGGTTCGAACGGCCAACGAGGGGTACGGATATTTCACGACGACTAGCATGGCTTGACGCCCGTTATAATCGCTCTTGGCGACACTAAATGAGGCCAGAAAAATTCAAAATAAGACCGCAACTATTGGCGGCACGGGTATAAACTAGGTTTACAAGAATTAAAGGGACACTGAAGTGATATGTAAACATTGCGGGATTACTTGCGCAAATTGTAGTCCGGAGTCCCCAGGCCATGTTTCGACCACTCTGGGCGCGTTTACGCGATTTTATTTGGTATAAAAATTTATTCGAAAATGCTGTCCTCCTCTCTTTACGCTCGCCCATTTTCTGTGGCGTTTTCGTGTGACGTCAGGAGGTTCCGAGCTCGCAATTGGCTGCGATACTGCACGGCTCGCCGGCCTTCAGACAGAGTCAGTCGGCCCAGCGTTTCGTCCGCCGGCTGCCGACGGGTCGTCGCAATTCGTTCGTTCAGTTGAAACGAAGCCAGGACACGTTTGTGAATGGTAGAATTTGCCTTTCTTTACTTGGTTAGTTTGTACGCTGTATCTAGCTCCAAGTCAAGGTGGCTTCACACAAGCGCTGCACAAGCGCACATGCGACGCTTCGCTGACTGGTACGGCGGTAGGAAAATATAAGGCCTCTTGAAGGCGGTAGAAGAGTCAGCGAAGTCAATATAGGTACTAAGGAAATAAAATCAACTGATATTTTTACCGTACAGCATGAAAATATTGTGCGGGAAGCACTTTTTTGCGCTGGGCGAACAAGCACAGCGGTCAGCAGCACGACTACGCATCTGCGAACGCTTTTCCGTCTACGAAATGCAAGCTAGACGTGAGCTATTGTGGAAACTCGGGCGACGCTTACTGCACGAGCGCAATACAACAAATAGTCACCTAAGCTGCTTGAAATGTCAAAACTAAAGAAAAGTGTAAACTGGTTGTACAATATATACTCTATATTAGCAACGTCAGCTGAGCCCGCTCCGTGGACGAGCGGTCTGGGTTGCTGGTATGCCACCGCAACTATTTTGCAAGTCACGACTTCGAATCCCCGCGGGTGCGTGCTTTTTTTTTTGTAAGTTAACTTTTTCGTTTTCCGCCGATGTTTTCTATATTAAGTTCACCTTTTTTTGGGCCGTAACGTTCATGGCTCCACGAACTAGTTCACAAAACGCGCGCAGGCTGGCACTGGCGCGCTAGCGAGTTCTCGTTGGCGTGCTGTTGTCATAAGCACCGACTGCTTGCAGGCAGTGGGCACAGGCCAGAATCAACAGACCCTTGGCCTGGTGCGAACACGCTTTTTACGACACAGGCATGAGGGAGGAAAGCTCCAAATATGGGGGGAAAAGCGCATGACATTTGGGCGTCTGCGGGTACGCGGAGGGCGTTCATGCAGTGCGTAGGTTTCGGCTAGTGAATGCTACGATTCCAGTCCGTCCTAGGAGGCTTATCTTTATGCATTTTTACAGCTGACAACATGGCAGAAGCGCGGTACGATGATTACTGAGTTATTGAGAATGCCCATCCAACAACGCCAACGGTTGTGTTTTACAGAACCGAAACCGAAACCGAAACTTGTTTGGTTGCTCACCTTGGGCATCGTCCAATCACGGTGCCCGCTCCTCCTAACGTCACAGCTTTAGTTGGTGCGGCCGCCGCAAACCGCGCATGGTAGTTTTTCTTCTTTCGCGCTTTGTAAAATAATTACCGATTTGTCAACCGAATAAACGATGAAAAGTGTGCTAATTTGAGCTAGTCTACGCAGTGCAAGCAAAAACGGGAGCTTGACAAATTCACTTCAGTGTCCCTTTAAGATCTAGATAGGGGGTGATTTAAAGACGCCAGTTAGATGCCGGCCCATCATCATGGCTTACCTCTCTCTTACATTTTCCCGGCTGTTACGTTTTCTTTTCGGGGTCCGGTGAAAAACGTATTAACGGGGTTTCACTGCATTTAGATATGCGGCATTGCCCTTTCTTGTTTGTGCTTCCCACTGCCCATATTGCACTACTCAGTTTGCTCTAAATTTAGAGATCTTGTGGACCAACTGCACAAAAAAAGTCGATTCTCCGCTTTTCTCTCATCCAACTAGTAACGGTCACCGTGCCTTGCTTTCCCCGGAGTTTGTGGCTAAAGTAACTTAAAAAAGGAAAACAAAAACGAGAACAATATATCAGTACTGAAAAAGTGGGGAAATGGTGCTTTTCGATTAAATTTTGTGTACAGTGAACCGAAGGACTGGGCAAAGCCTCTACTGGATATGCTGAAGAAGACGGACCTCTAAAGCGAAAATAGTGACGGACTTCCTTAGTCTGCGCGTTCTTAAGGTTTCCACAGGCATGCCCCAGACCCACCCGAGGTTAGCTGTACGAAAATCTGTTAAGAAATGAAGGCCAGCGCAGGTGGGAATTCAGGTGGAAACAGGAACAAGGGTACCTCGTGAGGTCCTTCCATCGAAGCATGATCTATGTCGTTTACGTCACTTTTCACGCTCATTACAGCCCATGACACGTTCATTCTGGGAAGGCACGAGGTAGCCTTTTATTATGGATTGCTTGCTTCTTCAATGAAATTGCGATATTAGTCTGCACTCTGCCCGTGTTCTGTCTTAACATCAGTCTTTCGTTTCGAGCAGTAGTAGAACGAAGCAGTACGAACTAGCCCACTAATTGTTTTTGAACACAGTTTTTCATAGAAGGAATCATCATTTATCCTAATTGCTTTATTACAAATAGCCAAATGCGACCAACAGCCCTACTACTAGTTGTCCTAATAAGAATTGCCGAGCCAAGCTCGAGCTGTCATGTGTTCGCTCCACTTCTCCGCAGACGAGGTACGGAAAAAAGTTCAAGTTGGTACTTCTAACAGATGTTCCGACTTCATTTCTGTACTGCACATCCTATATGTTGCTGCCACCTTCCAAGTAGCGCTAAACTCTGATTCTCTCCCAACGTGATGCGCGCACGCAAGCGAGAATTTTATTGGTAAAGTTCCGCAAATGTGCGCTGGGGAAGGCGACTTCTAGTAGAGCTTACCAGAAGATGCGGTGAAGATAACTCCTCAAGCAGCCGTATCAAAGCAGGCTACAAAAGTAGTCCGATCTTCAACAAGAGAGACTATAGTAACAAGCCTAATAAAGCATCGCCTCCAAGTGCAGAGACAAAGCTTCCAGTCACAAAAAGAGCCATACTGGAGCCCCATTATTAAAGAAATGTCAACAGAGCCAAAAGTAAGATATCATCGCCCCGTTTTCAGGCTTTTCGGGCATGTTATTATTCACTGTGAACCTCGAACCCGTGTCACCACGGAAATAGGCCACCAGCTCCTTTACTTTGTCCTGCGGGGGATTTCCGCGGCTTACGTTGCCCTATGGTATTTTGTACCTGTAACCTGAATCATGACCGGCCCCGTAACCTGACGCTCAGTGTGCCGAGAGCTGTCGAAGAGTCGGGGTTCCTCATTATCCGTATTGTCAAGAACAACCGCTGGACAAGCACTGCAGTTTTGAGCCATGTCCGATGATGACGCACTGCACTGCAGAATGTTGTGTCTTATCCAGTGCGGGCAACCGACCCATTATTCATCTCATTCGCACATTTTCGCAAGCACAATCAAATAACAAACTTCCCCGCTTTTATCGCCAATCTAAGAATCGAATTCGTTACCGGAATGTATTGTGGCAATAAGTGAATCTGCTTGCTTCATTTCAGAAAGCCTTTTTTGCCTATCTCGAGCCAAGAACTGTGCATTGATTGTAAGCGATTGGCCAATGTTGAAAGTGACCGTTGCATATGCGCTACTTTGACCCGATTTCAAACCCGTCATGGTATTGTTCAAGTTCAGCCCGATGTGTCTCTTCCTGCGCATGCCTTTTATCCTTTCTGTTGCATGTGTTTTAAATATTGATTGTGTAAATGTCGCCCCTCCTCCCTCCCCCCTAAATAATGCCTCTCGGGGCGTTTAGGGTATGAAAATAAATAAATAAATAAATCTGACCCGAAGCGCCTGATGCAGATCCTTAGAATGGATCTTCTGTTCAGCGGGCGCTTTCGTTCCACCACCACTGCTTTAGTTTACGCGCCGCAGTACACAGTGGAGACACCATACGACCGTCCCGTGCCGCTGTTATTAGGTTGAAGTGCTCAACGCATTGTTCTTATCGTTTTCCACAAGACCCAGCAACGCAAAATAGATAAGATGATTCAAACGTTCCGAGTTAACCGCATTGCGGCGATAATTTTGGTGCGGTTTTGATACAACGACTTGCTGCGGCAGCAAGCGAGAGATCCGAAATGGCCGCGTCAGCGTATACCGCGGATACCTGCCTTCACAGTGTACGGCGCAAGCTCCTGATTCGAGACACCCTACGCATCGCCAAAAGCGAGCGCCACCGGTGACGTGGCGGAGTGTGGGGGAACTACGCTTTAACACGTGGAAAGGAGCATTCTTTAGGCCGCATCGAAAGGGGGAGATCGAGTAGATGTGCTGGTGCTCTCTTCTTGTTTTCTTTTTTTTTTCTTTTTAGCCTCTCGCTCTGCAATCTTACTGTATCCACGGCCAACTGGAGTAACAAACCGAGCCGTTAGCGGGGTTAACCTGCTCATATTTCATTACAGCTTGTTCTCTCTCTCTTTCTCTTGCTCTCTGCATCTTCATTTTATCTTCTCTTTATTCTGACATTATTGTACTCAGGAACGACACCAGTCACTTGCGACAACTTCGTCAATTTGTCTTCGTCTTTCGATATAGACACTTACGCAATGATTTTTTCAACGACTCCCTTCACCTCACCTGTCGTGCCAGTTATCTTACCGACTGCTAGTTTGCTGTCCTTTTAGAGTGAAGCTGTATATCTCTCCCCCCCAACGATTAATTCTCCGAGGGCAAAAAGGCCAAGGTGCCATGCCTAAGACGCCAAGTGCATGCCTTAGGGTAATCAGGCAAGCAGCATAGAGCTCAGAATTCATTTAGGAAAGCACAAACGCGTCGAAACCGCAACATGGATTATAACGTGCTTGTTAACAATGGGACAACCCTCCCATGTGTTCTTGATAAAGAATATGTATCTAGATTATCTTTGAAGGCTAAGCAGGACTACAGTCACCAAATAGGATAAAAGAGTGCCTAATCTAGTGACAGTGGCCGAGCGCAAGCGACAACCCCGCCGCCACAACGAGCAACATTTTATACCTTCCTCCATGACGATTTGTAGTGTATTACAACAGCTTTGCTGTACATGCGCTTTCACAGGGCGGGATGGCGACGACCGATGGTTTTTTCAAGTGCTGCGATTGCCCGGCTTAGTAGAGACGTAATGCTCGTCTTTACTTATAGGTGGCGATAAAGTTAAAAAGCGAAGCTTTAGTATTCTAGCTGATGGCGACTGTAACGCGAAAAACGCCTTCAAGGATAGCCCACTTTCTCTGACGATGATGATGAATGATCGTAGAGGAAATGACAGAAAAAAAAAACATTTCCCGTGGTCGGTATCGATCATTATTCCCTTGCGTTATGAAGCTGGCATCTATCCGAGTGCTCCAATTTGGCGTAGTCGAAGCAACCAAAGAATCTGCCACGAGAGAGTTTCGCATTCAGTCATCGTCGTCGTTGGACGGAGGGCTGCGTGGTTTTTTAAAGCTTCTTTCAAATTTTGTACCAAATTTGACTTCAAGGAGCACAAATGATATCGCGCTTATTCGTGCCAGTCTACACGTGACATCAGGACCTCCGCGCCTGAATTCCTCAAACTTTAGCGCCCTTTCTTTTCGTGTAGTCAGTATTGTTTTTGTGAATGTCTGTGCAGCGAAGCCATAATGTGTTTTATAGAAGAGTTTTTTTAAAGCATTCGTAGTGAACATCACCGCGCACTCAAGGACCTCTATGTCGCCCTACTGTGTGAGCCCCAACACAAAACCTGCCACAAATTACGCGATAATAGGAATTTAGCTTCCCGCCTTCCCATTACTATGTCGGCAATGCTGGGTTCCCGAGCAGAGAACAATAGACTGGGCAGTTCTTCCCCAACGTTGGTGACCTGCAAAGTGGGGGTAATTAGATCCCACTAGCACCACCTTAGGAGCTTTGGGTAATCTTTCCCGACTGACTTCCCCTGTTTTGCAAAGCCGTTTTTTTCTCTACACTCTAGAACGCGTCTGAATTTGGGTCGCATAATTATACAGGTAACGCTGCAGCAGTGCCACACGCACAGATGCGAAAGGAGGACAGGCTGGCCTAAATATTCATTTTGGGGCTCATGAAATGTAAGTTCAACTGCTGATTGCGCATTAAAGAGCTGAATAGACGGGGTGTGTAGTCGTACGATAAATTCAAGCCGTAATATAATATAATCTGGTAATTTGCTGAGGAAAGAAATCGGTCCAATAACTGGTAAAGTTTAAAAAAGTGAAAGCGAAAGTTATGCCATTCTGATAATGCTTGTAGCTATAGCATAGTTCCACAGGGTGCGAAGAATTCCTCTCCCGCTTTGAGGCCCGGAATATCTGGTCTGAGAAGGTGTATACAAAGGCAGCTTTCTGAACCACGCGTTGCTATGTTATTTCCCATGTTCCATGATAGGTCTCGGATTCTAAATGACGTGTTCTCACACCGCACATACGCACTTCAAGCTAATGTAATTCGAACACTGTAAGAGAACAAGCGAGAAAAAGAATATTACATAGTTGAAAAAAATAAGAAGAAATGGGCTTGGGCTGGACACGTGTTTAGGTGAATTGACAACCGGTGAACTACCAAAATTAGAGAGCGGATACCAAGAGTTTGGTCTATAAAAACAGGCAGGCGAATTTCATGATTGATGATTGTAGGGTTTAACGCGCCGACGCAAAGCAGGCGATGAGGAGGGCCGTAGTGGAACGCTCCGGATTAATTTTGACCACAGGGGGATGTTTAATGAGCTCCTAAATCTAGTACATACAAGCGTGTTTGCTATTCGCCTCCATGGGTAGGTGAATGTCTCGATTGAGGAACGAAATAATCAAATGCGGAGGCAAAGAATGTTATCGAGTGGCGCACAACAGCAACGGTTTTACATCGATGCAAGAGGCGTTCGTAGTGGGCTGTTGTTGTTTATGATGATAATAATAATAAATTCTATCACTGACTTACAATGTATTTTAGTATGCGTTTCTGGAAGCTCCCTATTTCTATTGACTGCCCCACCCACCCACGTTTAGATGCGTCCTCCCACCCAAGCATGAGTAGCTCTTCTCCAAACGACGAATTTTTCAATCAAACATATGGACATTGAAAAAAACAAATTCCAGGTCTTCTCTCTTTCTCTTAGTGCATACTTTTTATTCTCTGTATAATAGCTTTGTGTTACACTCGTCTCTTTTTAGCGCTCGTTTTGAGACTCAAACTTCTCTCTTTGCTGAACGCATATCTTTTGATTTGGAAACAATTTATGCCTCATTGTCCTTCGAAGGTATGCGGGCTACCTTTGGCCAATGTCGCAATCGCTCTTAAAGGTACCTACAGTACACGATTTTAACTCTTGGCTAACAACATTCTCGAAAGCCACGAGGCATTCTATCAGATCGCGCACTCAAACCAGATGACTTGTTTTCCGTCACACGCGAATACCATCGTCGCTGAGAATAATGCCATTTTTTAATGATGCGGGAAACCGCTCTGTTGCGTAGGATGTGGTGTGCACGGTACAGCAGGACGGTGCTGAAAACGCGGTAATCAATTGTGGCAGCTATATTGCGCGCATTCCGTGAATGTCGCCTCTAGTGGTTCCCACGAGCAGTCTCTATCCATTGCCGCAAAGTACATTCCCCGATTGCTCCGAAAGGAATTCTCGAGCGAGATGCTTGGTCATTAGCTTTTCCGAAAGTAGCATTCCCGGCCACCATCACTCTAGCAATTGGTTTGTTGGTGCTTGCGTATTATTATCAACGCTTATTTGAAAACCTAATTACAATAAAAGCCACGAAGTATTTCTTGCAAAATTGCTTTTCCACTGCAAGGGGCGCCACTGTACAAATTGCACCGACATGAAGTACTACCCACTTCAGGAAATAAAGCTGAGGTCCTTTTCTGCCTCAAATCGTTTCTTCTCACATTTTGAAAACAGCGAAACAATCGGGGGCGTTTTACTACGCTGCTTCAATTCATTAGTTCATAGCGCACACGCTAGCATGACGTGTTAAGTGCGAAGTGCTTCCCTGAGGGGTATAGGAGCAATTAGTTTCTTATCTACTTTTTTTATTCTGTATACCGCAACAAACAAAATTCTCAAATCAAGATATTTATTTAAAGCGTTCCTGACGTTTCGGAGCCTGCTGTAGTTCAGTTCTTTGTCCACCACTGGTGTTACGAATCTGCGGGGCCCTACCATGTTCGCGCGTCCTGCATGTTTTGCAGAGTCCTCCGGAGTGTAAGACAGCTGCCTCGGACAAGGTGCAACGTGCCTGGAAACGGCCGTATTGCAGGCGCCCCGCTGTGTACGTGATTCAAACTTCGGCGGCTGCATACGCTGCTTGTTGAGACCTGAGCCGGCGAGGTGCACACTGCCACCGAGATATCCCCTCCCTGTCTCTCAGACTCAGCGTGCGCCGCTACTACCGACACGTCCCGATCTCGGGAAAGTGTGTTGTGTGTGTCTGTCCCATGTTCGTGCCGTGTGCACAAAAGCATTGATTGATTGATTGATTGATTGATTGATTGATTGATTGATTGATTGATTGATTGATTGATTGATTGATTGATTGATTGATTGATTGATTGATTGTGGGGTTTAAAGCGCCGGGGCAGCGCATACAATGAGGCACGCCGTAGTGGAGGGCTCCGGATTCATTTTGACCCCCTGGGGATCTTTATCGTGCGCCAGATATCGTGCACACGGACATTTTTGCTTTTCGCCTCCATCAGAAAAGCGGCCGCTGCGGCCGGTAATCGAACCCGCGACCTCGTGCCCAGCAGCGCAACGCCTTAGCCACTGAGCCACCCCGGCGGGTAAAAAAGCTTTAGTAAAAGCCGCGGAGCCGTTACGGTGATTGTACAGAACGCGCCGTTCAAATGCATACCCTGTCGGAAATCCCCGCGTTTCCCAGCATTAGGAGAGCGATGGAATACGCCGGAAAGAACGTATTACACTAGAAAACGCCGAGCCGGACGACAGAAGCGCGGGGACCGCATTTTCCAGCGTTAGGAGAGCGATGGAATACGCCGGAATGAACGGAAAGCACTGGGAAACGCCCCGCTGGACGACATCAACGCGGGGAGGTTGCTGGAAAGCATCGAATAACACGGGAACGTTGCCTCTGGAGACTAACTGGGATTCGGATAGGGTGAACGGGACAATACGTTCTCCAGGCGCCGCTGCTTGGCTGGACACAGTAATGCCGCGCGCCGGTTACGTGGTCGACTGTTTGTAATCCAGCGCCGCGATCGCCGCAGATGCTTCGAAACTTGGTGTTTGCGGCCCGTGCGGTGCCGCAAAATCCCACTTTTTTAGCGTGCGCTTCGCGGACACAATGCTCCGTACGAGCGACGATCATGTCGTTCAATTGCATTGCAAGCGTCTGTCGTAATAAACGTTTGTTGTATTGCTGCCATTAGCAGTCCGGTCGTGTTTGAAAAAACCTTCGCTACAAATTTGCAGTTAACAACGCAACCAATCGCAAATCAAGGTAATGTTGGAACATCTAAGCGTAGCCGCCTAACCAAACTAATGGATAAATAAAGCACTTAACAAATTCCTGGGGTTGTTTGAGTGAATTGAAATTGCATATTATGTACCGTGGACAACCTTTGATGAAAGAATAAAGCAATAAGGGTAGCCCGTTGTCAGAACGGGCGCATAAAGGGCAAGCAAGACTTGATTTTTGAGGACGTGGTGTAATTATTGCAGTTCACATTCTGACACGTATTTTTGGGTCTTTGAGAGCCCCATTGTCTCAATCTGCGTGCTGTTGTATTAGTTTTTAGCGTGCAACCTGTTTATTGTAACGCGAACCATGTGTCCAATCAAGCTTAAATAGTGAAAATATGATTTTAAAACCAGCTAACCAGTTGCCGCTACGGTGTTAAAAGAAAAAGAAATGGCGCCAGTGAACCCATTACATTAGCAAGACGTGTTAAAAAAAGAATAAACGTAGAAAGAAAAAAACGCCTCCCTTCGCTCCTGCCCGGCTGTTCGGAAGAAAGTCTGGGGATGCACCCTCACTGCAGAAGGCCTGTCGCACGACAGCACTCGCGGTGCGGGGGAGCTTACAATACGAAGAATCGAAAGCGGTGAGGAGGGGTCGCGGCGTGGAACAAGTTCTCGGGATCGGCCGCGGAGCACTTTGTTCCTCCCTGCTTTTCGCCTTTCGGCCAAAATTCGTAGTTGGCTGCGTGGCTGAGTGGCCCATCCACATTGTACATAGGCGCTGTGCCTAGTTGAAGTTACGCGTAACGTTTTTGTAAAAACGTGCATCTTATGTCTCCAGGAAGTGTCAGCAGCAACATTTGAAGCTACGAAAGCTGTGGTAAAAGCAAGACCAGTGGTCCGGATTCCAAGCATCTCGAAGTGAGGACTCCTCTAGCGACGACAAAACGTGGTGCTTCGGAATATTGGCACTTTGATGCGAGTGGATACGACGACTCTCGGAGGCAGCGTGATTTGGAATATGTGCGATATGCTTCGACGATCGACTGAAATCGGCTGCACCATGGATACGTGCGCTTTTCGTCACAGGATACCCTTCCAGACCTTGCTGTACGAATGCATTGTCAACGGATCAAGGTTCACCAAGGGAAGGAATCCAGCTAAGGATTGATTTTTCATTTTAATTCTCACGTTTTGCTGTTAAAATAAAAGAGCTTCAAGAAATATGTGTTTACTTGTGTTTTAATGGCCCTAAAAATAGAAGGAACGAAGTTTCAAACGGTTACTGTCGATGCTCGTTTAATATTGTTTTTATCTGGGAGAATAAATTTCCTGTTACGAACAGATTGAGCGCTACTGACGAAACGCGATGATGAAACAATGCATTCAGCAGGGCAAAATCAGCTGAAAGTGTCTAAATGAGTCGGGCTAAATTTTGTAGCGCTACTTCCATTTCCCCAAAGGAAGGAATTCTGTATTTCTTGTTAACAGCCATGCGGGTTTGTAATTACACGGCTATTAAAGAAAAAGGCCCAGCGCGAGCACCGGTTACGCTACACGCTGGAGACGACATGGTCTCCGGCGTGTTCCTGCGTTACGTTCCAGCGCACGCCGGATCCACGCGTTTCCGCGTCTGGCGTGTTCCAGCCTCCAGGGTCCGGCGCGCTCCAGCGTTTCCGCGTCCGGCGTTAGGTAGTCCCATAATCAGCCGTTACGCTGGAAGCGGAGCTCCAGGGCCGCTGGGTTTTAAATGCAGAGCATTTTCCGACAGGGTAGTTCATTCGTTTCAGAGCAGCTATTCACTCTACACGAGTCGTCACTGTACACGAGTCCTGTAATGTAGCCTCGCCTGGAATGGTATTGTTAATTGTTAATTGTATTGTTAATGTAGCCTTGCCGGGAATGGCCCATCTTGGGCTCATCTCTCACCATGCAGCAAAGAAGCTTGTCTTCAGCTTGTTGTCGCATCTCCAAGGCAGCAACGTTTACTGGCCGCTCGAACAGCAGGCTACGTCACATGAGGGAGACGACGGAGCCCGATTCTGGGATGCCTTCCCGTACGTAACACTGGTAAAAAGGAGAAAAAACCTTGACTTCGGATGCGCGGCCATGTATAACACAAAGACGAATCGCAGAAAAAGGACCCTCCCGCAGCCATAGGATATAAAAGGGGCTCAGGAAAACTGAATTGGTCTCCAGGCACCCTTTCCCCAAATTACCCTATTGCCTTTTACTCCACCAGGCCAAAAACAAGTGAAAAAAGGGCCCATCTCCCCGCGAGGGGGACTCGAGTAAATGCGTTGCATAGGGGTGGGTGTATTGCGTTAACATTTAGTGTTTGGGGAGTTGGTGGTAGTGAATGCGTTTTATCAGCCGCTTGACGTAGTTTGAATGAGTCAAGGGTATAAGGCGCGTTCATAGCCTTTCATTCTGTGTCGGTTTTGGGGCGCAGTGGGAAGAGCACCATGTACCTTGCGTTCCGCCCGCAGGGTGGTGGGATCTAAACCAGGCGTCGGTAAGTATTATTTTTTTATATAGTGTAGGGGGGAGGGGTGCGGACATGTTGTTGAGAGCGAGGAGGGTAGCGTGATGCGAGAGAGGAGGAGTGGGGGAGAGGGCGCACCTGGAACGGCTGTTGCGGAAGCCGAGGCACGCCGACAACGCCGGGTGACATCGTGATTTTAAGAAATGCTCTGCATTTAAAAAAACATCTCAATGTATTAGTTTATCTGCTGGCGTAGTCTCCCGTGATAAAAAGGGTGTATACTCCGAAACTTTGCTAACTCTGTGAAGGAAGCCATTGGTTACGGAATTTTGTTTGTATTCATCTAACTGTTCACCCAACCAGGCGGAATACTGCGCGGTATGTTTAAATTCAAGTTCAGTAGTGAATGCTATTGAACGGAGCGTTGTGGCCTTCAGGGTTATAGTATTATTTTTAATTGGTCATGTGCAGCGGTGACAGCGTTTATGCTGCCATTGATATAAGCGAGGGCGTCAACAGCAGCGGGTAATATGTGTCTTCTGAAGGTAAAGCCACAGATTGGCTGTGATGCGCCATCCTAATGTAATCTGGGCGGTACATATAATGAAGTCAAAATTAAGACCAGTGCACCTGAATTGTTACTCAAAAGGAAACGCAAAGTTTTTACACTATGCAACTGAAAATAAGGAACGTAAGTTATTTTGCCACGGTCTCAAATACCGCTCTGTGTAATAAGGCTTTCCCTACAATAGCGCGAAGTATATGGGAGGGTGACAGAATGTTTTGCACTGCCAAACTCGTATTTTTGGAGGTAAAGTGTGAATAAAGAATTCAGATGCGACTCAGTGACAAGAAGTTAACGGTAGTGAAGCTAGGAAATTTATTTATTTACTACTTCTTGTGTCGTGTCCCGAGCGACCCAAACAAAGATCTAGCAAGGTTTTTGAATTTGCTGGCTAAAAAAAGTGCGTCGTTTTTAAAGCAAAGCTTTCTACGTCTACAGCCAACGGTTATTTCGTGGCGTGCGGGACAAGGTACTACCAAAGTGGCTAGAGAGGCGGGAGGCGCTTTTCACTCCCAGAGCCGAGTGTACCGTAAAAACCCGCGTATAATACGGACCCGCGTATAATACGAGGTGTAATTCGAGGACAGCAAAATCAGAAAAAAAGTTTTCATCCGCATATAATGCGAGGTAAAGAGAACAGAAAACATTTATTTGCACAGCAGTGACCGTTCAGTCATTGTCAGTTTTCGCTGGCACTGTCTCCCGACGTCCGTTCAGTCATCATCAGGTTCGCTGCCGCTGTCTCCTGAAGTCGCCTTGTCGGAAATTTCTTCCCACAGAAAGTGGTCCTCAGTGCCATCAAGAGCGTTCGAGATGCCGCATTTCTTGAAAGAGCGACTGACGAGCTCCTCTGGGATGCTGGCCCACGCATCCGCGATTCAGCCACAAAGCACCGCTGGAGAAATCCGCGTCAGCCATTCAGTAGCTGTCACTTACGGGTCTCCTGACCTCATCCACTCTTGGTAGCAGGACCTGATGCAGTCTTTGAAAGGCTTGTTGATGCAAACGTCTAGCGGTTGCAGCTTGGATGTCATTCCTCCTGGCATGTGAGTTCGGTGCGGGGTTCACGCAACCTCTTCTTCACGAAATCGGCCAGATTGCAGCGAAAGGCGTCCAACACGAGCACTGAGGGGAATTCCCGACAGTGCTCCAGGCCACCGACACCACGCAGACTTTATCCAGTCAAGCACTAGTTGCTTTCTCCACCCACGAATACTGCCTTCGGTGACGCCGAACTGCCGTCCTGCGGCGCAATTCCTGATGGTCTCGGCACATAAAATAAATTTTCTTTTAATTGCAGCCGAATACTGTTTTCGTGCACCCGACATCGTGATAAACTTGCGGTGAACGTGCCTATCCTTCGCGTGGTCAAAATAATCAAAATGGTGCCAGCTGAGAGAAGCAGCAGCCAGCTAACGCCACCGCAAGATGGCGCACCCTCCGCTGAAACCCAAAGTGCAAATTTTCGGCTGAAAACTTTGGGATCCACACATAATACGAGGCACGAATTTTACATAGTAAATTTAGGAAACAAACCTCGTATTATACGCGGGTTTTTACGGTAGATGGCGCGGCAATAGTGTGCTATTACACAAAGTTCCCCGTGCCGCGGCTGCTCGATAGTTTCCATCGAGCTGCCGTGCCCGAGCGGCCGTGCCCGTGCACACCCCGGCTAAAAATTCTGCCGCACTGGCTGTTGGTTAGGCCCTAACCAACCGCCAATGCGGCAGAATTTTTAGCCGCATTTTTGCAATCAAAACGAATTTAAAACGCGCACATAAACACTGCCTAAGTTAAGGAATGCATTATTCATAGGCGGCAACAAGCAACTTCGCAACGTTATAATTAAATGGTTACGCGTGGCCTGTCTTGTTTACCGAAATATGCAGGTGAATGCCGGCAACACGCTAGAGGAACGCATACATCCAGAACCCAGCGTCGGCTGCCTTAATGGCCGCCTGGAAGAGCTGAATTATCAGAAACCTTCTGCCGCGAGCAATAAAAATGTATCCGCGTGTAGCTTTACTAGAGCATTTCTTACAGCGAGTATTCCTATGAGTCAGCGTTTAACTCTCTTGAAAAATGTCGGCTAGTTTTTGTCATGCAAGCGACTACCGCCCTTGTTAGGGGCCGTGAAATAATAAGCATACTGTGCCCGACCGCCACGATTATTGCGGAAAATTATAATTACGCACACGACGAGAACGTATTCGGGTGCATTTGCGTAGAAACTGCTCGTTTAGCTAAGTCGTCTTAGGGAACGTTGCTTGCAGAACTGCCTGAATACGTTGTCAAATCTAACTGGGTTCTCGCGTAGTGTATAATTGCTACATTTCGTTGGAGGTACAACAGTTAGGAGAAATTTTTTGGGGGGTGCCATTTCCAAGCCTGAAAACATCGTAACATACGTCACCTCATTTTAGTGCAATCGCTCACTACTGTACTTTTATTTAAGGGGTGTTAATTGTAATTTATCGTAAGGGTAACGTATATTAGATATTCATTTCGGCAATTCCTGCCACTATTGTACAGGTACCGTCAAAAGTTCTTCGAACACGGTGTCGTAAATTCACAGAAATTTCTTCTTCCCGAAACTTTCTGGATGCGTTTGGGGGGCTTTATATGAGTCATCCTTAATGGAAAAAGCTTCCCGTAGACAGTAATGGCTGTCGTAAAGCCAGTACGACAAATATTTTGTGATACTCGCGAATCCGTGTTTCAGTTATTTATGACGGCACCTGTACATTTAGTTAGTAGTTAGGCTATAAAATTCGTCTGGTTGAGAACTTCGTAATATAAAAGCAGTTCGGCATCAACAAGTATTACTTAAATAAATTTTGTAATGTTTTCTCTACAAAGACACCACGGGTAAATTTGGCTCCTTGGAGCTTCCTTTATAAGCGCTGTCGTTTAAAATTGTTTATTGGCGTGATCGCCTGCGCAAGGGCGCCGACTGTTTGTCGTGGTGCCCCGTCGACTCCTCAGTATGTGTCTACGACGACACCGAAGACTTTTTGTCGGTGATTTGATACTTAGCCACCATAACTGAACAGCGCTGCGACGATGCTTTGCGTTTGGTAATGGTTCTCATTGATTCACAGCCCGGGATCTCATCTACACCTGGTTTCTTGCTTCGAGGTGGCGTGTTGTGCCGCGCAACGTTTCGTTCCGAATGGCACGAAACATTTCTAGTTGGTCCAGAACAGCTTCGCTTGGATATAATATATTTCTCCGATCCATCGTGTTTCAAAGAAACATGAAAGAAACACGGTTGCTAAAAAATTCCAAAAATATTTACCCAGGGATAACAAACACGTACTATCGGCGTCAAATGAAACGCGAACACGAAAATATGAACCTGAACACACAAATAGCGCGATTTCTTTCCATGCAAGCCAAAAGGACGCGTCAGTTAGTTACGAAAACAAAGTTTCGAAATGTGAATTTCTAAATATACCAACAGCCTGCTATTATATGAACCCTATGAACTTTATTTTTCATGTTTGCACGTTTTGATTCATATTTCCGTGTTCGCGCTTCATTTGACGCCGATAGTACATCGCATGCGGTACTAGCATGAACGCCGGAAAACCTGTATATTTCCAAAACTACTGCAGAAATAAAAAAAAACCAAAACCCTCTTGTAAAACTCGCATAGCGCGCATGTCAGCACTGTGCCAGTCCTCTACCGTATTACGAGGCTGTTTTATTTCCTACAATTCAAATTGTGCTACGACAATGGTGCACATGGAGAAAATCGCTTGTTTTATTTCAGATAAAAATTTGTTAGGATGGTTAAACTGATTGGGCATGTTCTTTTCGCTCTAACGCATTCCGAAAATACACGTTCCTTCGGGCACTACTGTTGCTTAAACAATACAAGTTTCCGGACTTGTTTGGAGGAGTGCTAAAGTACAGGGTTGAATTATCCTGCCAAATGCACTAACTATAACCTATATGCACGCCACGAAAGGTAAAATGGCCCCTTCATGGATGGGCAAGCTGGAAATGTTTGTAGTGCACTTCTGCTCTTCATCATTAAAGGCAGCGTGATGTATATAAAATACACTTGTCAGATACACTTGAATGCCTAGCACTCTGCTGAAATAGCGAAACGGCTGCAAACTAACTGTTAAAAACTGTTTGATTTTATCATTTTAAAGCTATTTAGACCAATGACGGCTTCCGGCAGAACATCATTCTTGATCAGTTCTTCACGCAACGGAACAAAAAAACCCTTTAGTCGCCAAGGTGAAGAGAGATAAATTGTTGTTTGAAGCACATACGCAGCTATATTGTGCCGCATCTATCCACCAGAGACGGGAAACAAACGACTTATCTCATCCCGGCGTGTCCGTTGAGGACAGGCTTTTCTGCGCGGCAAGTGCGTTATATTGATTTTCGCTCCTGCATCGGAACTTGAAGGTTTAAAACTGTCAAACGCAGAGCGCTGAAATTTGTTCTAGCGCTGAGACAACAAAGGTGGAACCCAAAAATCATAAATAAAAATAAAAACTGGGAAGCGCTTGCTCTATAAATCGCCGTGCGTCGTTCCAAGGCTGTCGCCGTCTCCTGCCTTCATCCGGTTCAGCCCAAGAGAGCCCCCAAAGCACTTCTTTCGTCGCCATCACATCAGCCCTACTGCGCTCGATATCCCCCATACTCTTTATGAAGATACCGTGTTGTGTCTGCGTGTTTTATATGTCACCACAGGCCGAGTCCTACCTCATTGCCTCCTATGCTCCTAAGAACTCCTGCCCCTTTGTAACAGTACTTCTAGACAAAATTGTGAATCCTACTTAAGACTTGAATGCCAACAACATCATAATTTCAGCTCTTCGACGGCAGCCAGTATGCACCAGTAAAACCTACAATGAGCCTTCAGGGCGGGCCACGTCTCCTTAGGTCCACAAGTCCCTAAATCTGCCCTCGTTGTCACTCAGACAAAAGACGCTGGATCCCCTCCAAAAACTTTATTAGACTTAAAGCCTGACACAGATGACGGGAATTTTATACTATCCTCCCAAGGTTTTCTCCCTCGCTTTGTGCTACACCGATGGAGCTCTTCCCGCTTTTCGGCTTCGTTTTAATGAGGTCCTTCACTCACCCACTCTTTTCACACGGCTAATTTACAGTACTATTGGGCTTTGAAAACAGCAATTTGTTGTCCAAATGGTCCATATCTTCGCTTCCTCCTGGGTGTCCAATGCTGCTTCAAATTTGAATCTTCACCATGATGAGTTAGCACCTACTATTAACTTTATCTTTTGGAAGCCCCACCCACATTTCCTTGGTGTTCCTACGTTCGCTTTATTAAGCGGTTACTCTGCATCTTGCCTTTTGTCTGTTTAAAGAAACGACTTGCCTCGCACGTGAAAAATCAGCAGGACCGATAACCGTGGTCCCACCAGCAACATGCACTTGTCTTTTCACTCGCTTCCAAATTTGTAGCCTTTCTAACTTTTGTCTCACTCCTGTAAACTAGACGAACTTCCGAGGGTCAGTCTGTAACCCATATCGCGTATTTGCCCTCGTTACAATCGCCCTCTTGAACGAGCGATACTCACGAAGGGCTTTTCTCGCCAAGCCCATGCACACTGCGATGTTTGTTCGGCTGTTTGTGTCAATCATAAAGGCCTTTTGTGCGATGAATTATCCCACGCTACATCGTTTTTGCTTCTTCGCTTTAATTTCTGTGACATTATTCAATATGGTCCCGTTTTTTTCCCACTGGTGTACATTTGCAGGGGAAAGGTGCTACTGCTCCGGCCATTCAACACTTACTTTTCTATCCCATATCTGTAGTGGCACTTATTGGTATTTACGGCTCATCATCCCACACCCCCACTGTGAACAATAAACGAGCTACGCACTCACTCCCGCCCTATTCTCCCGTCAGTTTTACGCCCGCTCTCATTACCCACTCATTGTTTGGTAATTGGATCTGGTAGCGTGAGCACCTTTGCGCATTAGTCCTGTGTAACCCCCTATACATTCCATAGGTGCGACCATGTCCTCTCACGACCTGTACCCTCGTGCCCTCCATATGCCTTTTGATGCTGCCTCCATCCATTTCCGGACTGGCCGTGGTCATGGCTAGTTGGTTACCCACCAGCCTACAAGCATTTTTGCTGAGCCACTTACTTCCTTGTTGGCCTGTGCCGAACTCCCTTCCACTGGTACTTTTCAATCCTTCACCTTATACAGGGCTCTCCGTAACACTCCTCCTGTACATCATGTCTTCATGTGCTACTTATTCCTCGGTCGCAACCTCAACTGGTTGTTATTTCCTCCACATCACCATTTTGATTCCCCTGGTCCTATTACTCTCTTACAGCTCTGGATTGCTCCCCTTGCTGCCCGCAAAGAAGACCCTCGGGGACCTCTGGAATCGAACTCTGAAGCTGCCGTACAGGCCGACGTCTGAATGGCGGAACAGTCGGAACACGGATGCCAAGCTTCAATTGTATTTCTTTGTCGTAGATGCATCGCCATACGATAATTGTGTCTAACAGTACCGCTAGCTTTGGCGCATTGCCGCCGTTCTGTATCTTTTGAGAGAGCGAACACTGTCGGTGGCTAGCGCCACGGTGTGCCTTCGATAAATTATTCACGAACATTTCGAGTTATTTGGAAGCTATGTTTACTAACGGCTCAACTCGAAGAAATTAAAAAAAAACAATATTGACATTTGTTGTGAGGCTATCAAATTTGGGATTAAATTGCAATATTTGCCTCCCGCTACCCTGAGGGGCGCGGGCCAACACCACTTTGAGCATAATTTGGGGGTAAAGTTTGGCAGCACTTAGTTGGCCCGCATTCTTGGCAACTATTCTAAAGAGGTTATACAAAAACATAGGTTCAGCCACTACTGGAGGCCTTGGGATGAATGCTACGTTTCAATTTTCTGAACGTAAATTATCATTGGGTTTTGTAAAACGTCTTCAACAGGTACTTACCGCTTAAAACAGAATACGTTTGACGCTGGTTGGCGCTTCGTTTGGCTTTAATGTTTGTTATTGGTATGGTTGTTCTTGGGTATCTTTATTGTATGTAAAGTGATGCGGGTGTGTTCCCCGTTCTAGATCCTAACATGAAGGCTCAGTACATCGCAGGTGGACGGACGGACCCCAAGAGACGGAAATTTTATTAATCACGGGATGGTGGGAATTATTCAGCCGCCTCTGTCCAGGCAGCTGTTGAAGGCCTGATGATGATGGCCGCTAGTTCCAGTTATCCTTGGACACCCGCCTTAAGGGCTAGCTACGATCTAGTGTAGTTATGTGGTTGTGCAATGTTGTGGGGGACACAGAATGTGCTCTTCTGAAGCCGAGTGGGTGCGTACAGTAAACAACCCCAGCCTAGTCTAGAGGGTGTTGGTGCACTGCATTTTTTCCTGCCGAATGATGGCTTCGTCCTGAGGGGAGCTCTCGGCGTTGAGAGGAATGTGCCTGGAACGGAGCTTAGATTGTACCCTATGATGGGGAGCGGAGGACGAAGACAAGAATTTATGTCGGCGGCGTCGTCAGGTGCCTGGAGGTGTTTCACGCGTTAGCTGATGAGCATAATCATTCCCTGCAACACTCGCGTGTCCAGCGAAAGCGTGAACGTGAAAAGAACCTCGCTCACAAGAACGTTAACTATGGTTCAGGTTTCCTTCGTGGTGTATATTGTAGCCATCTATATTGACAGACAGACAGACAGACAGACAGACAGACAGACAGACAGACAGACAGACAGACAGACAGACAGACAGACAGACAGACAGACAGACAGACAGACAGACAATGCGTTTTGATGCCTGAGAGAGACTGATTTCCAAAATTAGAAAGAAGAGTTCTGCTGACGGGAATGTGTGGTTGTTGTGTGCTTGTTTACAAAAAAAACTATCAGGAAGTGGCAAGAACTCTGCGTTTTTAAGTGATTTATAGTTAAAGGTTGCAACTACGGAGGTACTGTGCTTCGCCAAAAATACGTACGCTGTTCGCTTGTTTTCTTTCGCCGTCAATGTACCGCGGTACCCTCGGCGCGCAAGTTTATATACGAATCACAAGACCAAGCCCGTTTTTATTTCGTGCCAACAAATGGCTCCTAATCCAGATGTCTGCGAAGCCCTCCATAACGCCATTAGTACAATTGCGCTGGCTTAAACTCGTCAGTGTAGGACCGCGGCTGCCGAAGCCGGCACACCGCAGGGAAATTTGATTGATTGATTGGTTGCAGGGTTTAATACGCCTGAGCAACGTAGGCGATGAGGCGTGCCCTAGTGGAGGGCTGCGGGTTAATTTTGCCACCTGGAGATCTGTAACGTGCGCCAAAATCTTGTACACTTGGACGTTTTTGCTTTTCGCCTCCATGATAAAAGCAGCCACCGCAGCCGGGAATCGAACCCGCGTCCTTGTGCTCAGCAGTACAACGAATTTCCCACTCAGCCACTTTGGCGGGTCACCGGTAAAGTAATAGAGCGAAAGAACGCACGCGAACAAGCAAACAGTTGGGCTGTTAATTTCCCCATCCTCTTCAGCTCCCCCGCTCTACGGTGGCAGAAATGAGCACAGGCTATCTGCCTGATGACGAACACATTGTCGGAAAATACAACGACCTAGTATCGACAGACGTGCACTCAAACATAGTGGATCGCAGAACTGGAAACAAACGGGAAATGTTTTCTAGCGCAAAAAATACGAAACTTAGAAAAGAATACTGACGTTTGTCAGTATTCCGAAACTCGGAAAACACTAGCGTTCGTCCCGTGGGTATTCTTCTCTAAGTTTCCGTCTTTTGGGCCCTAGAAAACATATCCCAGTTATCCCAGTACCACTTGCCCCACTTTCCGCCCTTGAAATAAAAACCTTAAAAAATAATGCCTTAGCGTTCTCACAGGACGGCAGTCTCAAGTGGGTCCCCGAATTTGGTATAAATGTTTTGGATGTTATTGAACCTAATTCAAATTGATTTTCTTTAAATATCTCGTTGTTTGTACTCCAAAGTGCCACTTAGGGGAATGCACACGAAATCAGAAAGAACTCTTCTGAGCTGGTAGTTTGATCGTCTCTTTTGTGCGATGGAGCAGAAATACAGCCTCATTTATTTCTCAAAATGGTTTTTTACTGTCTCCACTAAGACAACGATCTAGTAGTCTGTTGGGGCATGGAAGGATGTGTTAGGTGAACGTTATTACACTCACTCAGAAGTAGTAGTACAGTACTGTTTAGAATGCGCACCGGCATTTTCAAGTATGGCTTTATATTGGCACCTAAGCTTTCCAAACTTTACAGGCCGATTGAAATGTGCATCAAAAATCATCACGAACGCTATCACCCATCATGAAAGGCGGAAAAGTGCTGTGCTTCGTTGTAAACCACTTTCTTCTACCAATATTTCTCCTTTAAAAAAAACTATTCTGATATTTTAAAGAAAGGGCGCAGCGTTAAGTAGTCTGTCCCTTATTCTTAGATCGGAAGCCTCTAGCGTCTTATTCTTCGAAAAACCGTCAATGTAGAAGTTGCTGCTGCTGCTGATGATGATGACTGATATTGGTTTGCCCTTTGTAGCGGGGTGATGACATGTAATCTTACTAAAAAGGACTAATAAACCCATAACTCTGGTTTCTGCTAACAAAGCCTCTTCCTGTAGGAGTAAGTAAGAACACACGTGTGATCCGACAGGCGGCGGATCTCCTCAATAGTAGCCCAACGCTCTACCACTGCGCCCTCAATAAAATTATTGCTTTATAGCATAAAACAGCGCCGACGCAGGAGCGCGAAATGCGTAAACCTCCGCGGTCATTCTACATAATACAAACGCTGGAGAAAAGTGCAAAAATAAACCAGTTCATTCCATGTCACACCTCAACGTGCTAGCTCGTAAGTAAAACATGTTGTTCTCATACACGCAAAACATTTCATTGTAGGAAATCCGCCGCCCGTGTTTCAAGTTGCCTGTTGAAGTATTTCGCGCTAAAAGACAAGCAAACAAAAGCGAATACGCCAGGCCCAAATAAGTAATAGCCGTGAAAGCCTTCTGATAAGCATATCTACGATTTTACGTTCAAAGCATGTAAGAAAACCGAAATGCACCATACAGTTTTTTAACATTGCTCTTTAACGCTCCGCCAATCTAACCTCCATACCAAACATGCAGCTCCCCGTTTCAGCCATCGAGCACAACTATTCTTTCTTTCTTTCTTTGCTTCTTTCCTTCTTTCCTTCTTTCCATCTTTCTTTCTTTCTTTCTTTCTTCCTTTTTTTTCTTTCTTTCTTTCACCTTTATTTCTTTGTTTCTTCGTTTCCTTAATTTTTGTTATTTATTATAACATCATTTATTTCGTTTTTCTTTGCCTGCAACACACGTTTTTTTTTTCCTCTGACTCATTCTTTCAAGAGGAGCGCAATAATTCCTTTCATCGTTAACAGCGACTTGAGATTAGCGACGTTAAAGGCCATGGCTAGCAGCGAGGAGATGGGCGTGATTTCATTTCTCTGAGCCCGATTATGAGCGGTAATGAAAGACTAGTGTTTTGTTAAAAATTACCCATTTCTTTTCCTGCCTAGATTACGGGAAGTGCTTGCATTGCCTGGGAACGGCTCAGAGATGCAGAGAACTCAAATTTTTTAATTGGGTCATCTCGCCAGAAAAAGATGTCCTTCCAGCGTTCATTTCATCCTTGTGACAGAATTGCCGCTCCACTTACAGCGGGATGCCTCCAAGTTTCCTCTTCAAACAATCTACTTAAGTAGAAGGATGGAAAAGCAAAAACCCGCACTAAGCAAACAATAGCAGGCTCTCAAACGGGAGTGCTTCCGGACCGGAGAAGGGATGTTGCGTGTGGGCACCATTGATAGTGCCGGGTCCCTATGGCGGGTGCGAAAGGATGGGTCCGCTCCGCCAGTCTCATTACCCTCATTCAAGGCATTGTGGGGGCGGGGTCATTTATCACGCGGCCTTGTGCTCGGAGTAGCAAAGCGAGTACAGCAAAGGCTAACACGCGATTAAAGAGCACAGAGACAGGCAGGTCATGGAACGCTGTGTTAATGCTTACACGGCATACACATAGCAGACGTTGTCCTCTCCTTTGGTGCGAATTGGTTGTTGGCAGTCTGAGTGCAACGGGATCCTCGCTGGCGAGGGGGGGGGGGGGGGGGGGGGCGGACGGTTGTAATCGATAAGACTGCTGTCGGAAAGCTCTACGGGACTTGCTGCACAGAGTCTTTCTTGACGAAGCTGGGAACAGCCACCCGGGCGACCTACTCTCAGCGAGGCCCCGGATTGGTGTAGCGAATTATCTGGCCTTCGTGTGGAAACCAGCTCAACGTTGCATACGCAAGTTCTCAGATGAGCTAAGCGCTACGGTATTAAAACAGTCCTGCAAAGAACTGATGTTCAAAACATTTTTGAGAAAAAATTTCATCGGGGCACTGGGGCCTGCTTACCCGCTTTAAGGCCAAAGCGCTGGGTTACCTATTGGGAATTTGTTCGCGGATACATTGTGTTTGCGTTGCTTTCTTCGCTTTGATTTTTCTTTGTCGTTCGGCGAGAATCACCGCGACTAGCCTTTTTTTTGCTATACCAAATTTACAACTTTTTGTTGGCAGAACGGTCGTTTTGTACTAGAAACACGGGTGCAGCATCTCAATTCGGTGACACAGCCCCTCCAAGCCGAGCAAACGGCGACACCACTTCCGCTTAGCCAAAGGGACGCCAGAGTCATCGTTACAGATTCTCACCAGGTATGTCGAATCTTTGCAAACGCCGATTGCACGTCACAACGCTTGGAATAATCAGTGGTGGGTCACCGACAAGCCCCGTCAGATTGCTGAGAACCAGCTTGATGTGTATTGTATTTTTATGCTTTAGGGCAGACCACGGGCACATAGCGCCAAAATATTTATGATAAAAGGGGTCGCCAGAGTGTGGGCACCTGCTCACAGCCACATCCCCGGCAACGGAGCTTTTTTCGCTCCTAGCGATCATAACTGGTACATATTCTGCCGATGTCATTGCGTTTTTGTATAAAATTATTACTCCACGTCCAACTGGCTTGCTCTGACAAAGAGACGAAGTATTTCAAACAAATACTCAAATTGCGCTCTGCTGATCAATAATTTAAAACTTCTGTCCAGTGTGTGTCGAACAATACCTCTACACAACATTCGTCTGTAAAACTCCAAAAGATATTCCTTTTTCTGTCTTTTTGCGGTATCAAGCCTCCTTATCGCACACAAGCCACGAAGTTCGACCATTCAAGCTGCTTACAGGTCCAAACAAAGGTGAGCTCCAGACATACTCCTGCAGTTCCTCAGCGCTCACTCTAGCCTGCCACTTACATATTCTTTACGTTTGGATTTTCTTTGATATTCTTCTAGATTTGTGCGTTTTAGTAGTTAGAGAAAATTAAAAAAAGTTCTTTGAAAGAACAACTCTGTATACATGCTCTGAATCTGTCAAAAATGTTTAAAAGGGTGTCTTGGGGATTGCTTTGCACTTTCATAAACCGTCAGTATTGCTGGCATTTGCATAAAACGCAAGGCAAAATGCTGGGGGATTTTAGGTTGCTTAGAGCTCCCTTAAAATAAACAAACCATGCATGCTACAAATTCTCTAGGCCCTTTGTGCAGTTTTGTAGCTTTTTGCATAATAAGTCACTTCAACCTACCCAACGAGTGTAGCCCGCACAGGTAAACTGTATAGGGAAGCAAAGTCGCACAGAAGTGCCTGCGAGGCGTTTGTCCCACGAATGTCTGCTTAAATCCTTAAATGGGGTACGACTTATCAGCGATCAACAGCGCCATTTCGATTAAAATACACTTGCGCCAATAAAGTACTCTACAAAGTTTCCGTTTCCGCTCACCTATGTTTGCATTGCTTAAAGTTAACATTGATAGCTGGATGGGCGTTTCGATTCACAACCACAGAGATTGTAACAAACCACAGAAGAAAAGCGGGAAGACGGCCGAAAGTAAAAACACGCAGTGTAACCTAAGCGCAGTGAGCCAAACCACAAGTGCTGTAAAATACACAACTTTTTAAATCCTGCTCAGGGACCCAGCCGACTTTTTTATTTATCGAAGCATGGCAGCAAGCTTGCCGTCACGGACATTTTGGACGTCACGGGCGTGTTCGCGGTGCCTTTGACTAATACATCACCCTCTGCTCTGCAGACTGCACTTGCATTGCAGCACTGCAGCACGTGTAGTTGTAAACTAGTTTTTACAAAGAAAGCCTCATCCCAGGGAAAAACGAAATCAGGCTAACGCGCGAAATTATCGAGGCGGGGATTTGTGGATTACGGCCTAAATGCGCTATAACCGCCTCCATTGGGCTCAGTGAAACAGAGGTAATATTCGTAAGCCTATGAAGTTCTCGCGCCTGTCGCGTGTGTGGCCCGTTACAGGGGTTTGTATATTAGAACGGTCTCCGAAATAGGCTGTGTTCGTTAGTGAGTGCTCATCTTCGTGTCTTCTTACCATGTGTCACTTTTTGCGCTGCATCTAAAATAATGCTTTACCAACAAGCCCAACTTCACACTCTCGTACGTACATGCCGACACGGCACATCTCCACTCTCGGAATCTACCTTGTGTGTATTTAAAACTACAATGTAAGCAATAAGTCACTGAAATTAGTACTTGAGAATAAACGTAATTCCATAGCCGTACGTCAACGAATATGGTACATATACAGTTAAAAAGCACCTCTCTACAACTTCTATCTCCTTGTGAGGAACTGCAATGGGCCACATAGTTGACATGTTATTACTATTTTTCCGCAAATAATCCCGTTGACACACCTACAGGAAGCATCAGTACAGAATAGAGCTATGTGTGCAAACAAAATGTCGGTGAAGTGGAATTGTCGTTTGCTATACCCAACCAGACAACCAGCTTTCTTTAAAAAGCAGGGGCACTATACTTGTACGCGCTTACCAGCGTAGTAATACGGCTTCAACTTTTGCCGCATGGCAGCCTCGAAACGACAGTTGTAAATAGCGCGAACGCTTTTGAACCATAGGCACTAATTGTGGTTGGAATACACATACTGTGAATGCCATTCAAGTACGACCTCCAACTCGTACTGTTTAAGGTAGAAGGGAGTGATTATTATGCGTACTATACCCGCAATACTTCAAGCGCGACTTTAAAACTACGTCGAATATAGACACAACCCATCCCGAAGGGAGGTTTGTACACGGCACAGTGCTCGTAAGGGTGCATCGTGTACTAAAGCGGCTGCTTCTGATACAAAAACGCCGCCTTACAATGAAGCGAGAAATATTAACGTTTCTCACAGACTTTCCATTGTATTACGTTGTGCCCATTAAACCACGTACCCGCTTTCTTTCGTACCAAAATGTGCGTACCGGTCGAGGTTTCCCACTTAGAAGCGTGCCTTCTAAATGTTGAGGGCGTTCACTGCCATTGCGGCAACCAGTGGACCTGCCAGCCGGGGTTTGGTAATGGTTATGTATCTTCGTTTTTCCAGAGGTAGTCAAACTTGGTCAAGGACGGCGCGACAGCCGTCATCTTGAACTTCCCTTGGCAGCTGTAGTTCTCCACCAATCTTTGTTAATGTATTTGAAGCTAGCATAATTTCTCCATCCATTCCGTTCCCTGCAGCATTCTTTCCTCCATGCATCCCGCTACATCCGGCACACTTTTGAGGCGACCGCTGCAAATATCAGTCTTTTTTCATCAGCGGCTCCAGTTATTAGCACGACTGCTAAAAGACAGGCCCGTTTGTGATGGCCCGGTGACCCAGCTGGCCAAGGAACTGTGGCCATTCCCATGATTTTAAACTTGTTTTTTTAAGGTATCTATTAGGTGCAAATAGTGTCCCCGGGAGGGGAGACAACCGTTACCGTGATTTGCTTTAATTCGCAACTACTTTTTGTATAATCACAATCGGAGTACTCGGTTACAACAGTTGCAGCCCCGCACAATATTGTTAGCCACGGCGCAAGCACCCGGGGTGTATGCACTGTGCCACGGTGGTGCTTCACGAATAGAGAACTCAGTCATTTCCTGTTACCACAGTCGATAGCATTAGTGATTGTGTCATATCTAGCATAATGCCCTTACAAACTGAACTGTCGTTGTGGCACACCCAAGCAGGCAACGGAAAGAACGAGACAAAATTTAATATTGCCCCGCTTATAATACCCGTGCTTAGCTATCCACGAAGGAAAAATCCCTGGACAACTACGGCCTTTCAGCGACACACACCGTTAGCGCGACAAAACGTTCCCGCGCTGTTTAACTTGCCGCTACAAGATGGCGTGGGAAACCAGACGCCAACGCGCGTTTTACAAATGCGTCTCCTGGTCCTCGCCTTGGTCTCAGTGCGTTTTCTAACATCCGGGGCTGTTCGCTAGAAGAAGAACCTGCGGGTTTGCTCTGGTTGCTGACGCAAACATAACCTTTGGAATTCTTACTTTGAAGTTTCGCTTTACGCTAGCCGGTAGACGAGATAGTACAGGCCTCGAAGTTGAGGTAATATACAAAATACGTAATCTGTTAGCGGAACTTACATATCAGACGGACAAAACTGAGAAACCTACTGATGCAATAGCATTTGTTTGATGTGTACTTGTCAGTTGTTTGCAACTTAACGAGAACATCATGAAAACCAGCATCAAGCAGCTGAAGCCCTCGCTTTCTCGTGGGCCAGATGGTATACCGGTTGCGACTCCGAAGATGTATGAAAATTTATCCGCTCCTATGTTAACTACAATATTTCATAGCTGCCTTTGGCCTTGCACTCGCCCCTTCCCCCCCCCCCCCTCCCACCTCGCGCTAATAAAAAAATCTCTCGTGTATTCTTAATTTTCTTATGAGGTACAAAAGGTAATGTAATTGACTATAGGCCTGTCTCCCTCCTTTGTTCCGCCTCTGAAATATATTAGTTACACTCCATAAGGGCTTGTCTGTCGCACCTAAACATACACAAATTTCCAATCAACATGACTTTATGCGCTGTTCAATTTTTACGCATCTCGTATACTTCACGGAACACGCTTTCCCGGCATTCCTTGGGGGAAGCCGCCTTGATGCTGTCTACTGTGACACCACCAAGGCCTGTGATGTAATTGACCCCTTCGAAATCTCGTTCTATAAGATGTTAACAGTTATACTGTGGGTCTCATGGGTTACCATCTTCAGAAGATATATTTTTATGTAAATGTTAACACTCAGACATCATTTAGGAACCTGACTCTGATCCATCTTTCGTGAAGGAACTGCGTGAAAGTATATTGAATTGGCAGAATAATATTGGTAATGTTGATGGATGTTTTCCCCTTGTATTTAGGTCTTTTCTGATGCTTTAGACTCCAGAAAAATACTGTGCGTTTGTAATCATTGTTTATTAGAAACGTGTATGAAGTGTTTCATTTACGTCTGTAAGCTAATTATTCAAAGTTTATATTTTGTACTTGTTGTTTTCTTCTAATTTCCTCACTGTGTTTAATGCTGTCACAGAAATGTAACCCCCCTTACTCAATGCTCTTCATGGGCCTGCAAGGTATAATAAATAAATAAATAAATAAATAAATAAATAAATAAATAAATAAATAAATAAATAAAAATATTAAATAAATAAATTAATAAATAAAGAAACCAACCAGTGATGTGCCGCAGTTCTCTTCTCTGTGCACCCTTCTTTTTTCCATTATCCCCATGATATCACATGTGACATTCAAAATCCTTCGTTTTTAACGTAAGCTGATGATATAAAAATATTTAAAGATGTGGGTATTGTTCAAGAATGCAATTCTTTTCAATCTGGTATCCTGTCATTTCATTGTTGGTGCACCAAGAAGCATCTAAGTTTTACCCCTTCAAGTACAAAAATTGTCTTTTATGCTAAAAAAATCCAAGAGCTGCAAGGTACTATAAAATTGGAGGTGCAGCACTGCCGTAGGGAAGCGAAATACGATACTTGGGAGGGCTCTTTGATTGCCCCCCCTACACAAGTTACCCGACGCTATCTTTGATATTGGGGTGCTGTTGGCTCCTCTGCCTTTTTTACTTTGTATTACGCCCTCTGCGTACCTCTTCTCGAATACGGATGAGTTCTTTGGAATTGAACAACCAAGTCCAACAGTGAACGTATACAATGGGCTCAAAATAAGTTCCCTTCCACCTTTATGCACCAATAGGCGCAAACAATACCGTACCTTCTCTGAAAAGCTTTAACGCACTTTGGGGTCAAAGAATGCGAACCGATGTCATCTTTCTTTATATACTCATTCAAGGTGGTATTTGCTATGACAACTGGCTAAAACTTCTAAATGTCAATGTGCCCAACAAACTTTTCCTAACATTTCGGCCATACAGTATGGATGTTTCATGCAGCCGGCATTCGCTCTTCAGCAGGATAAAATATTCATGTAATGACTCTTCCAATCGTCTTGATATTTCTTAAAGCACTTGTTTTTTTTTTTTGTTTTCTGGTGAATTGAAAGCTTGTTACATGAGTGCCTTTATGCAATCGCAAATAAACATGCCGTATTTCCCGGACTTTGCAATATTTACCAAAAGTTTGTTTACTTGTTTGTTTTATTCTTTTCGTTGTTTCTTGTTCCTTAAAAAGTGTCTGCTGCACACCCACAAATTATTTCGAGAGCGCAGCTGTGTCGACCAAGGGTTATCGCTCTGTCGGACCAAAAAAATAAAAAAACAACACAGAGTGTGAAAGAAAGGGGAGAGGAGAAAAGGAGCGCACGAGCTGATGCGCCATGAAGAGGCAACCTAACACCTGGGCAACCCCAAATGCCCAAGGAATACGGGGTTAGCAGTGGCAGGGGACAATAAGATGTGCAGTCAATTGTAAAAAAAAATTGGGCCCATCTCCCCACGAGGGGGGACTCGAGTAAATGCGGCGCGTAGGGGGAATTACTATAATTATTATTATTTCTTTCGACCATTCAAGCTGCTTACAGGTCCACACAAAGGCGAGCTCCAGACATACTCCTGCAGTTCCTCAGCGCTCACTCTAGCCTGCCACTTACATATTCTTTACGTTTGGATTTTCTTTGATATTCTTCTAGATTTGTGCGTTTTAGTAGTTAGAGAAAATTAAAAAAAGTTCTCTGAAAGAAGTTCTCTGAAAGTTCTCGAGTAAATGCGGCGCGTAGGGGGAATTACTATAATTATTATTATTTCTTTCGACCATTCAAGCTGCTTACAGGTCCAAACAAAGGTGAGCTCCAGACATACTCCTGCAGTTCCTCAGCGCTCACTCTAGCCTGCCACTTACATATTCTTTACGTTTGGATTTTCTTTGATATTCTTCTAGATTTGTGCGTTTTAGTAGTTAGAGAAAATTAAAAAAAGTTATCTGAAAGAACAACTCTGTATACATGCTCTGAATCTGTCAAAAATGTTTAAAAGGGTGTCTTGGGGATTGCTTTGCACTTTCATAAACCGTCAGTATTGCTGGCATTTGCATAAAACGCAAGGCAAAATGCTGGGGGATTTTAGGTTGCTTAGAGCTCCCTTAAAATAAACAAACCATGCATGCTACAAATTCTCTAGGCCCTTTGTGCAGTTTTGTAGCTTTTTGCATAATAAGTCACTTCAACCTACCCAACGAGTGTAGCCCGCACAGGTATACTGTATAGGGAAGCAAAGTCGCACAGAAGTGCCTGCGAGGCGTTTGTCCCACGAATGTCTGCTTAAATCCTTAAATGGGGTACGACTTATCAGCGATCAACAGCGCTATTTCGATTAAAATACACTTGCGCCAATAAAGTACTCTACAAAGTTTCCGTTTCCGCTCACCTATGTTTGCATGTTTGACTATGTTTGACTCGAGTAAATGCGGCGCGTAGGGGGAATTACTATAATTATTATTATTTCTTTCATATATTAATTATTACTTTCGTGATTTTGCGTCTCGAGTCCCCCCTCGTGGAGAGATGGGTTTTTCTTTCTTTTGTGGGACGGAAGAAGTGAAGGCAAGGAGTAGGTTGTTGTAAGTCGTTATTTATTTATTTGTTGCTGTTGTCGTTGTATTGGACGCTGAGAACGACGGCTTCGTGGTCGCTAAAGTGTACTGTTAAGGGGTCTTTAAGCAGTGGTCGTGCGTTGCAGCAACTGGTGAAGACGAGATCGATGCAACTGCTGCTGTGTATCAGCAGCTTCTTGACGTAGTTTGAATGAGTCAAGGATATAAGGCGCGTTCGTAACCTTCCATTCTGTGTCCGCTTTGTGGCGCAGTGCGTAGAGCACCATGTACCTTGCGTTCCGCCCACAGGGTCGTGGGATCGAAACCAGGCGCCGATAAGTATTATTTTTTTATATAGTGTAGGGGGAGGGGTGCGGACCTGCTGTTGAGAGCGAGGAGGGTAGCGTGATGCGGGAGAGGAGGAGTTGGGGAGAGGGCGCACCTGCGCGCTGAGCTGTTGCGGACGGACGGCGGACGCTACATGTGAGTTAAAGAAATGCTATGCATTTAAAACAAACGCTTCCCGAGGTTGAAATCAAACCAGAGGCCCTCGTGTTTCGGACCCGGCGCATATGCGACTGAGCTATCATCTCATGACGAGCGGACAGCACTTGGTGGGGGTTCGTCGCGCGGGCGTTGGCTTTTACTTGGCCTTGAGTTCTAGCTCGTGCTAACGCGATCCGCTGTCGGAGGAATAGGAAAGCCTCTTGACGAAACGATCTGTGTCTCGCGATCTTGCTCTTGCACGCGCCTAGCAAATATTGCTGTTGCTGCTCCTACCATAATCAAGGTAATGTGCTCTCTCTTGGGGCGGGTGGCAGGCGAAGCAGTTGCTTCCAATCATCTTATTTGGAAACGCTGCTTTACAATGCGCGGGGAAGCGCCATCACATGGTATTTTTTCACATTTCGCGGGTATTTTTTATCAGTCAGAATAAATGAAAACGCAATTAGTTCGGCGCTCAAAATACCGCATTTAGATGCCCCCCGTGCGTGCCTCATTAGTAACTCATTGGCACTTCAGTGATAAGGACAGTAATTCTCGAGTTTAATAAATAATTACAAAATTTAATGAAGTCTCATCAACGAAAAAATTACTGCCCGCTTGTACACAGTACTGCAAGCATTATTCAACAGGTTTCCTTCGAGTAATGCTTTTGCTCTTTTTTAAAATCTTGGCGTATGATAGCTGGGACACCCTGTATATACTTTGTCTCTGTCATGTGCTATGGTGTCCATTTGGTCCATTGCTTGCCCCTTTTATTTTGTCTGGGTGCCTTCAACATATCGTCGCCTGAGTGGCAGGACTTCGAGTTTTTGGGCTTTTTCCCTTTTTTTTCTTTCTGAGATATGTGTAACTATTTTCTACTTGATTGTTTTTGTCTTATAAGAAGCTATTGTGTTGTGTTGTCTAGATTTTCATTTGTTTTCAAGAATGTTTTGTACATGGTGTACAGCCCCAATACCATGGGGTGGTTCTTGGGGTAAAAAAACTATATTTATTTATTTATTTATTTATTTATTTATTTATTTATCTATTTTTATTTATTTATTTATTTATTTATTTATTTATTTATTTATTTATTTATTTATTTATTTATTTATTTATTTATTTATTTATTTTACACTCACTGCACGTGTAGGGCGTTACAGGGGCGAGTGGGTGTGATGACTGGTCATAAGGTACTGAACTAAGAAATGTAACAGCAGAAGAAGGAATTACACGATCAAAAAATGCAATACGCGCAGAGACGAATGCGAGCACCGTGGTGCCAGAAGAACACAAAACAACAAAGAAAACCCGCCCGCATCTTCCCACGGGGGGAACTCGAGTAAATGCGTCGCAGAGTGGTGGGGGTATCGCGTGAATGTTGCGTAGTTGGGTATGGTTTGGGAATGCTTAATTGTGATTTCGTCTATATTATTCTTATTTATTAAATGAAGGAGGAGCGAAGGTAAGGAGTGTAAAGTTAAAGTCTGTCTTTATTGCTTGGTGCCTTCAAGCAAAGCGTCAAGTCAAGCGAAAGCCAAGCAAAGACGCCCTTGACTGAATTCCGAACGCGCGCTCCGCCACTTATATACACACCGCCCGCATTCGAGGGAGAGGAGTACGGGGAAAAGACGCGAATGCGCACACTTCCGTACACAAGCGCGCGAACTTTCCACGCACCCACCACGCCGTCATCACCGCCGTTACTGTTGAGCCCTGCCGCCGTTACGGTTGAGCGCGACGCAGCGCACGGGTAGCTACGACGCATGCGCGCACAGACGCGCTCCTCCGGCACCGCCGCACCTGTTGTTGAGAGCGATGAGGGTACGGGGGAGAGACGCGCACCTGCGCCTCGACGCGACGCGCATGCGCAGTGAGCGTGTGGACGGCGCCGACAACATCGACGAGTGACATCGCGAGCCTAAGAAATGCTCCGCATTTAAAAGAAAGATACTACAGTTATCGCAAAGCCGAAAAAATAAATACGCACCTGCGGAGAAGTGTACAGTTTAATGGTGGTATTCATTGTACGAACAATAAAAAATACACAGCCGCGTTAGGCGTCGAGACATTTTATAACGCAAAACAGCAACAAAAAACAAAATAAATAGACAGAAAAACCATAAAAAATGGTAGAATCTCCACTCCGTGGATGGTGGTGAGGGGGCGCAGTACGAGGACTCGAAATGACATCCAAGTTGCACCACGAGTGACATCCGATTTGCGCCCCGACCGTCATTCGATTTGAGCGTGAGTGGCACCTTGATTATTCCCTAAATGAAACCGCAACCCACGGCTCAAATCAAAATTCGCTTCATTTTCGCTTGTTGGTGGTGTGCGGACGGATAGACGCGGACGGACATTGGGAGGTCCTAATAAGGTACTCCGCACCGTTACAGGCGAGGGAGTAAGCCGTTTGACTCTTTAGTACTATGTCCCGGTCGTAGTTCAATGGGTAAGACGACTGACACTAATTCTGTCTGGTCTACCAGACACAGGGCCGAAACCTGCCGGTGCCGGTGCCTGTGTGATTTCTTGCGATTGTAAATGCTATGCACGCGGATGCAGACGGACATTGTGCGGTCCTAAGGTAGTCGGCACCTAAGAACCAAAATGACGTGCTCAATATACACCAAGGTATACAATACGGTTGAAGCTGTTTACTCAGAGAAGTGGCCGGATAATGCAGAAACAATTTATTATCAGGTATGGACACAAGCTGTTCGAAAAGTTAGTTCCCATCTGTTACTGTGAAAGGGAACAATGTGTGATGAAAGGTGTTGGTGTCGCGTGCGAATAATCTGATGTTGTGGCGATGATCAAGGCATAGGGAAATGTAGGCCGGACAAGACGGAAAGCATCGTGTAAAGTGGGATTATAGTGCATTTTATGATGCAAACAGAAGCGCACTTTGTGAAGGTGTAGTGAGGGATCTGGTGATACAGTAGAGTCTTGTTAATTTGGCTCCGCTGATTCGAGAATTCCGATCATTCGTCCTTCCGAAACCATCCCTTCAAAATGTACGTAGCTTTATGGCAACAAATGCTCGCTAATTCGACGCACAATTGCACGCGCGCCGGTTAATTCAGTCTGGAGGCGAGTCAAGGACGGCGCTCATTCATCGACAGCAGCGGTGTGCGGTCAAAGTAAATCGCGGAGGCCAAGAAAAACCGCGTTTTTCCGCAAGCGCACGATGGGGGACGCTGGTGTAAGGCAGCCCGAAGCTGGCAGCACCATAACAGGAGTAAATAGAAAAAAAAAGAAAAAAATAGGTCTTCCAATAAAAGGTGAAAACAAAAAAAAAAAAATAGAGAGCGAGAACAAACCTGCAGAACACAGCTGTCACAGGCTACAGCCAATTCAACAATATAAATGAAAAGAGAGCCATTTTTTTGGATAGTAAGCCAAAATAAAAAAATGGTTCCTGCTTCGGTCGGCGGCACTCAACGCAGAACTAGCACATTTGTTATTAGACACAATAGAATAAGCACTACATCGCACAGCCATTCTCCGAACCTCACCCTACAGAAAGTAGTCTCTTCCCTAACCGCCAACACAGTCCCCTTTTGGTAGTCCCATGTCCCAAACGAGCAATTCACTAAGCACAGCCGCACGACACCCCTACCGTTCGACGCCCGCAGACCGTCGAGGTGCTCCCACACACTCCCCACTAGAACGCGCCAAACCTCCTGAACACACACGCACACACCAAAAAACGCCAAAACATGGGCCCCTACGCAGCCCCATCTCCAGTCCTTAGGGACCAACCAAAAGTTCACCCCTAGTCCCTCATCCCGTCACACTACCGCAGTACTTGGCCACACTCTCAGCGTCTTAAACTTGGACATTCCCAATAAATCAGTTCGCAATTCACCGCCGTACTGAATACGTCCGACAGCTTCTTATGTTCTTTCTTCTTCTCTAACCGATGCCCCTGTACAGGTAGGTAGTAGGTTTTCTGAGGACGATATAACATTCGTTGACCTGCGACCTTCCGAAGTACAGTTTGCCGACTACGTTGCAGTTGATGACGGCGTTGTCGTCGCCGGGCAGTTGACCGATGGCGAGATCAACAGTGCTGCCCTCAGTGTGGCGGATGAGGCGCCGGACGAAGAAGACCAGTGCGATGTACTACGCCAGGCGTGTAGTACCGCAAGAGAAGCCAAGGGCTCTCTCGTCATTGTACAGTGGTTTGCTGCGATGTTCAAGGCAATGAGCCTTCGCTAGAGGGATTGTCGCATGCTCGCGAACTAGTCCTTTCCGGTAGGCTCTCCGCCATGGCGGAAAGAAATGTCCATGCTGTCCGCAAAAAAAAAAAAAACAGCATCCCGGTCTTCTTTTAAAAGTAAAGGAATAAAGGTGTGGAATAAAAGAATTGAAAAGGTTGATTTTTGTCATTCATTCGATACTTCGACATTGGGCGGATTCGGACATTTTTTTTCAGTGTCTTAAGGTCCGAATAACCGAGGTTTCACTGTATTAATGTAGATTTCACATTCGAAATGCTTGCAATAATGTGGTAATTACTTCAAATGAAACGATTACTTAAAATGAAATATTTACTTAAATAAAAATGATGGGTAAGAACTCGTTTATTTATATTTTATTTTAATGGGACGAGGTCATTATGGCCATACAGAATGGCGTCAACATTAGCCCGGGCTAGTTGCGATGCCCTGTTATCGTATAAGCCTGCCAAACTCTAGGGTTTCTTGAGAAATATTTAGTGTAACTGATCATTGTTTGTAATCCTTGATGTTTAAACAGAAACGAGAGCTCCTTTGAGTTTCGAGACGAGTGCATGATAAACGTAGGTATTGTAGGTGGTTTCTTGCGCGGGCAAGAGCTTTATGTTCTGGAAAGAGGCGTTAAACCGCGCACTGCAATAGAGAGATTCAGGACAGGCCTCACGGAATTTTTAAATCCTTTGTATACACTTACTCGGATGTTCTGCGGGCCAACCTCTGGCGGTTTCTTTTTTAATTCGGTTCCTTTATAAAATGTGCATTAATTTTTGGCGTATGAACATTTTCCGGAGATTTTGGGCCTGGATTTTTTATCTGAACTTTTAATCAAACAGAAATTCCTTTGAGTAACACTCGAAATGCCTTTACAAGAGTAATATACGCGTGTTACACTACACACGGTCAATAATTGTATTGAAAGAAATATTTGCCCCCCTTCCAGGAACAGCACATCTCCAATGATAGTCATGTGCCAGTAACAGGATATAGAAGAAAGGAAACAAGACCACTCAAAAATGAAACACCGATTAGATTTGGCAGACGGGACGTGTGTCCCAGGGTCTTTGGTCTTGGAACACTCTATCGTATCGGGTCTCGTACCTTGAAATACTCCAGCAGGTTTTTCTTTTTGGTACTGGCGTAAGAGTTTCTCTATTCGAGCCAAGACCCACGATGGCTGAGGGCCTTCTTTTCTTGAACAGGGATGTAGGGATAGGAGAAGGTCTCGAGCTCCTTTGCCCTTCCCATCCTCCCAGCGCCCAAGCTATTAGACGAAAAGCCCAACTTGTTTGCGATAATTTAACCTAATGTCGAAAGCACGTTCAGTTCATATTTTCTAAAGTGTTCTTTTATTTTAGCTTCTATAATTAAGAAAGAATGCAAGCTCATAAGTTTATGAGATTCTAAATTTGTGTTTGTACTGGCTGATTCCGGAAACACTTAATTGTCGCGCCGTTGTCTGTGTAAACGTACTAAGATATCAAGGGTATGGTTAAAAATTGCTGTGATACAACGAAAACCTGAATCGGTAACTTTCCGCACCTGAACAATATAAAAAGTGTTTTGGAAAATTACGTTACGTTTCTAAACTCAATACGCGTTCATAACTTTTTCGCAATCTTTAAATTATCTTTCTGACGTGTATAAGGACAAGCTTTTGATGCAAGAAGGTCAATAACGTTCTCCGGCGCTTATCTCAGTTTTGTGATGCTGTTGGCGACGATTTTGCAAGGGCATGCCCAGATCTTGTTTTGGTGTTTTGTTCCTGGACATTTATGGCAAGCTGATTCCCGCACTGCCATCTGTGGGCAACGACGGCGCCGAGGGCAGCCAGCCAGAAGGCTCAATGCTCATGAAAACGTGTTGCGCCCTCAAAATCCGGGCGGCATGAATTTTCAATTCTCGGGGACCGTCAGTTAATGAGAGAATGGACAGCACGGGAGAATGTGGCGTAGGTTGAGATTTAAAGTGTTTCCTTTTTTTACGGAATAGGTACACACTTACTAGCAGTCAATCATCAGGCAATGTACGTATCGCGTATTACGTAAACTCAGAACTGAACCAAACGTTCAATTTTTCCGGATGTAGTAATCAAAAACCGAGAAAGCGAAAATTGTAGTTGGACGGTACATGTTAAGAAATAATATCAACTGTTGTAACAAATGCACATAATAGATTACATATGTAAAAAGACGAAAGCGGCAATAATAGGATAATTTTTGCGTTCTGGTAAAAAGAACCACTACTATTCATTCTAATTAATACCACAAATGTACTATAGCAATATAAACAATTTGCGAAGCTTACGCGAAGTCACTGAAGACTTGAACCATAGCGAATCTGGAAGATTTCTGTCTATTCAAGAAATTAAGGACACACAACCACGCAGTGCATTAGGTTTCATAAAGTTTATTTCCATATTCCGCTGTCGCATCTAAACGTGGTAGTAGTAGTCATCATCATATACATTGATATCGTCGTCTTGCTCATGTATGACCAGGGTGCCCGGATCGTTTTGTCCGCAGGCTTTCACATATCTTCCCAAGTGGAACGCGTCAGCCCGCGCTGTAACTGGAGGCACATGGCTTCGCGTACTGGCTGTTTACAGCACGAGCTTTCTTGAGCTTCCATTTTCTTGGTATTTGTGCGAGCGCGAGGCGCAAGCCTGGACGATGGTGGGCGCTCAATGTTTGCCGCGTCCTCACCAGCGCGATAAACGGCGGTTGTAACTATGACTCGGGGTTTTCTGATGACGCCGCACACATTACGGTCAGTAGCAACGGCTTCGCAGGTAAAACCCAGAGCATGTTGTGCTGGCATTATAACTTGTAACCAATGAGCCCAAGTTTGGACACGCAGAAGCTGTGTTCTTTCAAGGTCACGAAATCGTAACAATTTTTCAGAGTGACGGAGCGTGCAGAAACCCCATTGAAAGGCTTTTGAACACATTATAATGCTTCTAAATACGTTAAATATCTAAATATTTGCACGTATACGCGTTTAAAAAAAGCTTGCCTTTTTGACTCTGGGCTGTTTACACGCCGTCGTGAACTGTTGCAGCTTTTTAGTTCCGGGGGGCCTCTCGCGAATTGTTTTGGTCACGTTATTTGGTTAACAAGAGAGTTTACTGCAGAGGAACTGAAATGCCTGAGGCTGACGGTATTTTAGGGACATGAAGTTTTATTTGGCCACTCCGAGACTTTTTTCAGCAAAGCGATGTGGCTGTAAAAGTTTAGCTACCCGAATATAGATTTAAAAAAATTTAAAACTACTCCAAGTGAACTAGGTTTGTCACGGTTCCCTGCTAGCGAGGGCAGCGTTTTACCTGTAAGAAGAGAAGACAAAAAATGTAGCCATTATTTCAGGCTATTTCAAATCCCATTTGGTTTTTCGGTTATAGACAACAACAGAAACGGCCTGCACATAAAATGTAAAGTTTAGGCTCCTGTGGGTGCATTTATTAATATTGATCCTGAGAGTGGTAGATCACAAAGCTGGGTATGCATGTGTACGTATTCAGTAAGCAATTTTATTTGTTTAAACTATAGTTCCACATAAACATGATACTTCTGCAACAAACACAATCTGAACATTCTGTAAAACTGCTTTATGCAATGCTATATCCGGAGCAGAGATAAAGCCGGATTTTAGTGGAAACGTCGTCGTCAAACGAAAAACCGTACGTTCTTTTCATAAAATGGCCGCGTACGGAGCTAACCCAAAGAAAATATATAGCAAAAGCAGCACAGGATAGGGCGTTCATGAATCAGCCACCGCACATTTTCGGCGAAAAACAAGTTAATTATTCTGGCCACAGATGCCGCAAAAAACATTGCTGGATAGATCTGTAAACGCTATTCAGGCATCCTTGCCTGTACTTCATATCTCTAGCGGACGTAATTTATCTACCCAGAGTCTGCACTTGCCAGAAGTTTTGATCATTTTAAACTGAAGGTGGTACCACCTGTCGTGAACGTGAAAAGCTCGATACTATCTTTGAACTTCATTGCCTACCTTTTGCTCGGCGCTCTAAAGTGAGGGTTTGCATTTTTTGTTGATCCTGCATCTAAAAGCTTCTAACTCCTATGTTAACATCATAAATAATTCTATGCTCGCAGATTAATTGCACCTGGAATACCATGAGGCCAGAACAATGAAGCACGCAGCCTTGTATACCTTGTATATTGTCTGGGTTCTGCATAACAATTCTCCGCATGCACTGCTGATTCAGGAGATCATGGCTTAGCGTTAACGCAGAAACTAGCTAAACGCCACGAAACCAGGCTGGTCGATATTATGGAGTTCCACTCCTGTTCCTCAAAGCCGAATGCAGCTGCTAATCTCAATACTTGGACCACAATTTGTTTTCACATTATATGTAGCAGGAAACCTGAACAACGAGATGTATTCCACTTCACTGCTGTAGTAACTCCGACGGGCACGTGAGTCGGCACACTGGGTTGTGTGTCTTTTGCTTGAGGTTAGGGCTTATTCTAGCTACTCGCGGACTATAGAGCTTTGCACGTGGTTTAAGAGGAGCAAATAAATGATTGAAAGCCTGCGCTAATAAATGTTTGAAAGCCTATCTCAGAATAGCCGCGAAAAACTCCATCCCTGGGCTGTAATGACGAGCTATGTGGGGATAATGTTGACGATGCTTTTGAAGCGTTTCCGGGTACTGATTCGCGGAGATCGACCAGAGATAAAGTATTGACAGCGCTCTTGTTGCAGCCCTAGGCAGATTTTTGGAGCACGGCGTTCGCAGCTGGCGAGGGGGCGAAGGCACAAGTCTTGCGCTATATCACGCCACAAAGAGAGCCATGTAGCGTCGTCGCTCGCATCCTGGCACTTCGCAGGAGCGGTCGTGGCGTGCGACAAAAGGAAACGCTCGGCCATCTACAGAATATAGGGCTCCACAGAGTGGACGAGGTGACATAGAATGTTTGAGATATCTGGTAGAGCGATAAAATCCAGCCTCGCGATAGGTGATATTCAATTGGACCCTATAGAACTGGAAAAACAGGGCAATCACCAAGAATCAATTTTGCCTCATTTCTAATTCAACGTCGGTTTAATGTGGCTGCATCCAACACCCAGTTATATGCCAGACCTCACTCAGTACCCCAATGGAGACATTGTTAAACTCTGGGCAGTGGGAGGCGGCGATGGAGCGAAACAAGATACCTAAAAGCACACAATAAAGTTGTTTAGAGCTAAGGTATTTCCCAGGAGTTTTGGTTGCTTACCGCAAAAATTGTAACTACTTGTCATCTATTCCAACGGCCGCTAGACTGACAGGTGGCAAATAATATCTATCACAGCCAAGGATGGGACTAGCATTGAAAACGTTCACACCATCGAAATCTTACGCTGCAGATCCAAGCTAATGGATGCAACACGGCAACTCTCAAACAAGGGGGGAAGCACGTGATACAAATAAACCACTTGTTAACGAGAATACTTAAATATCATGGGATGGGAGAATACAGCATCAGAAGACTCATTCAGGCTTCCATCATCAGTCGAACTGCATATTCTAATTTATTCTTACCAATAGAATGACTTAAAAAGCCAAGAATAAACGCACTAATCCGCAAGATATATAAACAAGCTCCAGGTCATAGGCCAGTGGGCTCATTCTACCACTAGGATGACTTAAAAAGCCAAGAATAAACGCACTAATCCGCAAGATATATAAACAAGTTCCAGGTCATAGGCTAGTGGGCTCATTCGCGAATGCACTCAAACCCCCTCCCTCTTCACGGGTTAGTGGTGAGCGAGTTTCACCATCGTTTAAACCGGGGAGTGCGAGTGTGAGTGAGTGCGAGCGCCACTCATAGTGAGCCTTGCTCACCAGTCGTGAGTGCAAACGCTGCTCGCCGCGAGCCCAGCTCCCCATTTTCGAGTGTGCCAGCCAGTCCTGGGGAGCCCGGCTGACCTTTCGGGTGCACGAACACCGATCGCTGCTCGCGAGTGCTCGCGAGCGCTGAGCCCCGATAACCACTCGCAAATGCACCCGCTCTACTAGCTCATTTGGCGGGGCTTACCGCGGTGAGTGCCACCCTTCCGCCTGTACCTGCCGTTGGCTATTCGTCGGAGGAGCCTCTCGCTGTGATGGTCCTTGATGCCGCCATTGCATTTATTTTCGGTAATATGCCGTTCCTGTGCTCCTGCTATGGGGTGCCATGGGACTAGCTCGCTGATGACCCGTTGATTTAGGAGTATGACGCTGCAATTCACTGATGCTTTTCCCTGTCTTGACTCACGGAGGGACTGCTGCGCACACTCGCGTGTGAATGGTGAGGGCGAATGGTTAGCGCAAGCGAGAGTAAGTGTAAGTTGCGAAGTCGAGCGGTGATCGTGAGTGCGAGTCAGTGAGAGTGCTGAGGGCGACTGGTGAGACTGAGTGTGAAGGAGTGTCTGAGGAAAAATATATTTTAACACGAAGTGTCATATGCCCGAGTACGCAAAGATCTCACTGGCGTTATATTCGTCATGGAAGTGACATCGCCAGAAAAAGGCAATTGATGCAGCAGCGCCAGGATTCGAGCCCATGAGGTTCTCGCCACAACGGGAGGTGCGTGGTGGTATGCCTACTGCTTTATGAACAGAGACGGGAGCGGCTGTGAGAATGGGCCTTATGTCCTTCCCTAAGACTCATTCAGATGGTGGTGCCGTATAGGAGAGGCGAAGCGAAGTAGCGGATCATGACGCTAATGAGAGCCGACAGTTGGCGCCTTCATGCCAGCACCGTTTTGTATGGGAGTCGCTTGGGAATTCAGGCCCCTCGGCTGTCCCGTTGCTCCCATGACCATTATGTGTTTAAAGCTGCTATTTCTGTGCATGTGATCTTTGTTTTTATGGTCCCGGTATAAGCGGTTTTTTTTCTGTTCTTGCGTGTCAGCGTCACTTCATCTAGCGGGGCCAATCTCCAGAACACGTCGCACATGAACGAGGTTTCTTTAACATTGAACTGCTGCTGTGAATGCCCCTTTCACTTTCGTGTTCGACCGATTCCTATAGAAAAGCGATCGACCACATTTATATTCTTTGTACCATTTTTGCGATTTGCAGAAATTACCATTTGCTGCCGCTGATCAACAAGACCGATGGGACGGCCAACCACATTTTTTCAGTGAATGTGGGTGAGTGGCACCCTTTTTTGTCGACGTATGCTCCAGGCATACATATCTCTGCTCCTCACCCCCCCTCATCACAACCTACTCGAACTCGGTATCTACGGCTCAGTGAAAAAAATATTCCAGGCACAACGCATGACAGAACTTGTAAGTCACTTATCTACAAGGGCGGGACTAAAATTTATCTGAGATGTTGAAATGCAGGCGAATGCACATACCTCTGAGCAAGTTTACCTTCCAGCTGTTCACAGGTGGCGCATAAACTTCCTTACTTTATATAAGAACTTGTGTCCCACCCAAGACACAGGACGTAGGAGAGACCGAGTCCGCGCATTGTGAAAAAGGCTTCGAGAAGAACTCAATGTCGGGTTTACGGATGCAGCCAAATATCGGGAGCAGATGGTCATGTATAACTGCAACTCTCCGGAAATCGAAAAGTGGTTGGTATAATCAGAACTACGCACACGGTGGAAGCACAGAAAGCAGCAATTAGCCCTTCCGATCTCCAGCATCCAACCCTTGATATCGTTATATCCGACCCAGACGCTATCATTGAACGCCGTGTCCTTACTAAATCCTCCAAACAATAACGAAAACCTGCCCACAATCACTGTACTGTGGGTCCCTGCCACGCTACCTTTGACGGCAACCAGGAGGCATATGACTTGGCTTGCGCTCTGGCTAATCAAGCAAACTCAACCGTACCATCCGCGGGCACATCGTGGAACGGCTGCACGCTTCTCAGGCACCTGGAAATTGTCAACTACTAAACGTAGGCCTGACGATCACATACCAGCAACAACCAGTCCCTCGATGAAAAACAGGTTGTAGAACTACGACTAGTGCACACTAGTTCCTTTCTGAACCCAGTGCTGCATTATCAGATGTATTCCGACCTATATGAACCAAAATGTACATTTTTTTGCGCATAGGCTGCACTCTCACACAGCATGTCGCAGTACACACACATGACCAGAAACGCGGAGGAACACACGAAACATCTGTTAAATATACACAAAGATGTACAGTGGAAGACCGCACTGCACAGATCTTTCAGTAAGGATTAGTAGGCCATCAAACAGCAAGGGAGGTCGTTGATTCCCAAAGAGCCGGGCAAGCCCTTGAAAGAAAGAAAACATAGGACGACTCCTCGTATTTGGAACCAATACATTTTCTCTTTCTCCCAGCCTTGCACGTGCCTGCGCTCTTGTTGGGCAGTTAACCTAGCGCGGCATTGGCACATCGCGCGTGGTTTGCTCCGAGGGAGAGCGGGCAGCCACTCAAGAATATGTCTGAAATGGTGAGCACGCACTGGTATGGGTCATGGTTCGCACAATGTGGATGGTCGACGGGGCAGCTCGACAAACAGGCGCCCTCCTTGTGCAGACGACCAGACCGATAGACGACGGTAAAAGGGAACTCTTGAAGATGTAGCGCCCAGCGACCAAGTCGAGTCATGGGGTCTTTCAACAATGATAGCCTGCATAGGGTGTGGTGGTCAGTAAGGATGGTGAAAGGCTGTCTGTATAGGCAGTTTCTGGACATGGTAACGGCCAAAACGAGTGCAAGGCATTGCCTCTGCATAACCAAATATATTCGCTCTGCGTCGGTCTGCAGGCGACTGGCGTCCGCAATTACTTTCGTGTTGCTGGATTGTTCATAGGCCAAAGCGGCGCTTACATCATGGCCACTCGCATTAGGGCGGACTCCAGTAGGAGCATCCGGATGAAGAAGAGCCAACGTCAGGGCATTTGTGAGATGCGTGATGAGCGTACATAATGTGTGAACGTGTTCGAAGCACCAGAAAAATTGTGGGTCACTTTTGAGAAGTTCTGTGAGCGGACGGGCGAAGTCGGCAAAGCTTGAACGAAGCGACGAAAGTAGAAGTAGAGGCCTACAGAGCTGTGCGCGGCCTTCGTTGTGCTCGGGACTGAGAATTTCTTAATGCCGTAAATCCTGACAGGGAAGGCCGAAGGTCCACGGTGTCGAGGAAGGCGGCCAAGGACGGTGATTTGGCGGCGACCAAACTGACACTTGGCAGAATTAACGCCGAGCTTAGCACGCCGAAAAACTTCAAGAGCAGCTAAAAGTCGACGAATGTGCGCGTGAAAAGTGGGCGAAAACCCTGTGACGTCATCCAGATAACACAAACAAATCGACAACTCATTTCACACCATTCAGGAGGGAGCGCATCGTCCTTTAAAATGTTGCGACGGCATTACAAAGCACAAAAGGCATGTCTGTGAAATAAAGAAGCCCGTCACAAGTTATAAACACGGTTTGCTCTCTGTCCTAGGGTTCCACAGAGATTTGCCAACACCCAGGGTGGGTGTCAATGGAGAAAAATTGTTTGGCACCATATGGGAAATCTATGATGTCTCTATGCGAAGAAGTAGGTATACATCCTTTTTCGTTATGTTATAAGATGGCGGTGGTCTGAGCAGAACCACCACATCCCGTCTTTCTTTCGCACTAACATGATGGGTGATGCCCATATGGAGGTTCGACGATGTTCCTGGCCAGAATGTGGTCCACCTCACTCTCTATTATCCCACGTTCTATCTGTGAAACCTTGTAGGGAAACCAACAGAAGGGGCTGGCGTCGCCAGTGTTTGTCTGTGTTTAGACGGTGTGTCACAGTCGAAGTCCGGCACAAAGGGCGGCTATCAACGTCAAAGACAAAAGTTCTCGAAGCTTGGCTGCCTTTGTAAGGGGAAGATGAGTGTTGATCATCCGCGTATGCTCGCTGTAGAGGGAGGCGTGTGAATGTTCCGAGGGACAGCGACGGCGGCAATGTCAGTTGTTGGGGCGGAAATATGCTCGTTAGTTCCGGGAAACACCACTTGCACTGATACTCGTATGGAAGAACTTGGCTGCAGTCATGAAAGAGAAAGCTGATCTTGTTATTGGTAAATTTTATTAAAGTATGGGGAAGGGTGAGACTTCACCCGAGAAAGATGTCAGTCATGCTTGACAAAACGCATTCCCCAACGGGCAGCGGAAGACGTGAGAACCGAGGGACGTGCGTAGCGGCGTGTGAGGGAAATCAGATGTGGTCAGGCATACAAAAGGAGTTCAGCAGTTTCTCGTCGTCACAAAAGTCAACCAGCTATTCAAGGTGAAGAACACCCGTGGGACAGTCGATTAAGACAGCGTGCTCGAAAAAGGAAGTCGAGGCCGAGGATACCGTGGTAGGTACATGTGCCCAGCATGGCGAATATAACAAGGATCGAGTGGCGAGAAATGCTTGCACGGACTGTACACATGCCGGTAACTCTGGCCGCTCCACCATCGGCAACTCGAACGCAATGCGACGTGGCTGATGTGAGGACCTGTAATGAACGTCGACGAATGGTTCAAGTCAAAACCAATATATCAACGCCGGTATCAATCAAGGAAGTAAAAGGTAGGCCATCAACATAACTGCCCAGAGGTTTACGTTGGATCGTCAGCTGTAGCAGAGGATTTTAAGGCGAGGGCAGTAATGCAGCATAAACTCCGGGAGCTGCATCGGCAGTGTTCTGTGGGTGAGCGGCCATAAGGAGGAACAGGCTACTGGCGACGGGGCTACAACGGGGAATATGACTGTCGGCGGCGAGTTGGAGGCGAACGGCTGGATCCGGAGCTGGGTGTTCTGGCGATAACGTGCGGCTGCCTACGATCAGGTGGGAATTGGCAGGAAATGTTTGTCGGGTAGCTGTAAGTTGAAACCCCAGTGCAAGCAGAGTTGAAATCGCAGTTTCGACAGTAGTGGGTGAAGTAACCAGTACAAGAGCAGTTGATACATATCGGCCATTAATCCTTGCTTTCGCCATTAATCCGCCTTGCGTCGTCGCTTGTAACGAGTTGCGGGGCGCATAAAACATCTATTGACACCGGAACCCTCACAGATGTTGGGGTTTGGGTGGTTGACCGCATAAATGTGCCGCAGACCCATCGTGGCAAGTTCTTCCCGCACAACGGCTTACATGATGGAGACGAGGGCGCGCTGGTGTAACATGCTTGTTGTGTGAGCGGAGCAGGAGCCATCGGTTGAAGCTCACTCCGTACGACCTTCGGCACGTGTTCGGAACACGCACCAGAAGTGGCTGGATAACGCTGAGCAGCTGGTTGGAGAATCGCGTCGCACGATGAGGTCAGAGCAGTATTTGGCAGTCTCGTTAACTGACGATCAACCCGACGGCTTTGCGCTTGTTAGAAGCGACGCCATTCGGCAATGACGGCATCGATGGTTGTACGTTTTATAAAAACCAGGGGTGCTATTTCACAAAGGCGAAGCTTGAGCAAAAATCGGGCAAGGCGGAGCTATGGTGATAATAACGGCTCCGTATTATATTTCGAGGCAGGGTTAAAACGCCTTAAAAATGCGATTCATGCTATTTGCTGATTATTGAGGTGACGTAATCGGTCCAGGGCAGCGCGCTCCGAGGAGGCGCGACTAGAGCGTGCCACACCTTTCAGTGCGTTCTCTCGTACTAGTGCTCCACTGGTGGCGACTGGGGTAAGCAAATCCAACTACTTTATGTTATTGTACTTTTACTTTATTTATCTGTATTTAAAAACAAAGTTCATTTTATTTTTTGTACAGGCATTCAGATGAGCTTTTTGATTTAAATTGTTCATACCAAGAATCAGTGTCTGCCGTCGACGCCAGGCAGTGAAATCACGTGACTATAGCCGGCCGGCCAAAATAGAACGCGGGGGATAAAAGCGCGACACATTCAAAACAGTTGCCACTCGTATTACGTCATCGAATCTCTTGTCGTTTCGATACAACATTTCCCCGATGTGCTACAGTCTACCTACGTCCTTTTAAGGCGAGAGCCTGGCGATACGTATCACCAAATTCTTTTCTAATTCATTGTACTTGTGCCTTTATTCCTCGCTTTTGTGTCTGTGTCTTTTGGCACAAATTAGTTTAAACCGCTTCTCTTCTGCTGTTACATGTTTGCGTCAGTTTCTCAAATTTCATTTCTTCGTCATAGTATGCAAGGTGACTCCAACACGCCACAGCTTTCCTAGAATCGGAGTTCGGCAAGGGTGGTGTACACCTGTCCCACTCCACTGACACCACGTTGGGGTTTCACTCTGCACGCACTATTTACAACTGTTACTTTTCAGCTTCACAATATTATGAATTTTGCGAACGGGCACGTTAGTTCCTCAAAGCTCCCAAACGCGGGCCAATCCCCCAAGTGGCCATGTGTTACGAAGGAGGGAATAGCAACAATTGTTTCTTTTATTTTATTCTGCCCTTCACCCGTATTGATTGAAGAAGCTCTCCATAGTCGTTTTTTATAGAGTTCAATCCCCTCATTACCCTCTCTTCTTTCACGCCCTTCCCAGTACCGCTTACACTCCCTCTGGCGTCACGAGGTTACTTTAATTCTTAGCTCTCCTCTTTACTCGCTTTCAACGCTGTGCTTCCTGCCATACGACAGTGTCTCTGAAGACAACCCGTTGAAATGTTTAAATATCGCCTCTGACAATAGGCACGCGCCGTTGATTGTATTGTAGTGAGGATAATGAACAGACGCAACAGGCCATCATGCTATCGGGGTATGCGCCATTCCATCATCAACCATGTGGAAGTGGAAGGTAAGTTATATGTCCTATCCAGACTCGATGATATGCGCCAAAGACGTGTAATGAGGAGATAATGAACCCCATAAAGTGCATGCGCGGGAAACGAGCTGGGTTATCTCAACGCTCAAACAGGCATTCCTATCGGCTTTACCCCTGCGAATAAACCACCTCAACCGGCTATCGGAGCGTGGACTGTTTTCCTGTTTCCTTGACAGTATATGTAATACCCATAAGCTGTCCTGCCAGTAACCGTTTCACAAAAAATGCCAGTCACGCAACCTCTCGAGCCAGTCTGTCGGCTGCGCTGATAATACACAAAACGCAGATTCATCCAACGCTTCGTTCGAAACTGTTCTGCAAGCAAACTATAATTGAAGTGCACACTCCGGCTGCAGACGGATAGACATGCGGAAGGAACCTGTGGAAGCCATGTCCGCCAAATCACCTAAACGAAAGCCTAGGGCTTGGAAACCCGTCTCCTCTGATATAATTGCGCACACACTGGATGTTGGTCTACTGGTGAAGGTCGATGGTGCTGTCGTCACGAATGCTTCTGTAGAAGCTGCCCGTCGCATAAAACCCCAGCGCACACTACACTTGCTGCTCGACTGTCATGGAGCCAAACCCGCCTCTAAGACGTCACAAACGAGGGTCTGTCGCCGGACGACTGCACAACCGATGTACAGCTAAAAAGGAGCTCGAAATTTCTCCTTCGTTTGAAAGCCCCGTCGGGGTAGAAATATACTGGCTACGGCGACCATAAAAATCAACCACGCTTTAGTAGCGGCTACCATGGCTGTCCCGAGTTCAACTCGGCCATGCAAAACCATGCCCGAGTTTCCGCCGAGTCATAATGTAAGTCAAACACACCCAGCCTATTCATGGGTGCGGCGTAACAACCGAAGCTACACACACCAAAGGCGCCCTATTTGTGAGGGCGTAGCATCGTAGCCATGAAGTCATCATTTCATGTGCGCTAGCAGCAACAATAATATAGAACAAAACAAACATGAAGTCCCCAGGGTACCATTAGCCAAAGCTGCCATATTCGCCAGGGTGTTCGGTCCGAACTGGAGTTCAATATTGCACGAGCCGATAGGAGAGGCCAATACGACACTATTTTCCCACGGGAGCCTTCTTCATACACCGTGAAAACACAGAGATCAGAAATCACACAACTTCAACGTCTTAAACGCACTCGCCAATGCTACACACGCTCTTGAGACGGGGTGATTTCTGATAAGCGCCCGCCGTGCATGCTCAAGAAAGCCGCGAACAAAAGCCATAATTGATGGTCGGGATTTTATATGGTTCCGTTTTGATATTTGATGGTTCCGTTCGCTACAGTGGACCCTTTTTGATATTTAGTTTGCGATTGTGCAGAGCTGCACTGGGACTACCCTCAAGCCAAGCAGCAAACATAATTCGGTAGAAGAAGAGAACACCAAGGAAAACGAACCGACCCATGCCAGGCGTGGCCAACAGCCAGGCTGGGTATTTCAAGGTTGCAGTTGCGTTGTCTACTTTATGGTAGGGAATGAGTATTGCAGATTTCAGATGATGCTGCATGCGGAAGAAAGCATAAGCCGTACTTTATCAACGTAAGCGGCCCCAATACAGCGCGCTGAATATTCCATGTGTGATGCGCGCGATTGCGGCAGTTTCGCTTGAGGTGTATCGAATGCTCCATCTCTACTTTCATAACCGAAGCAGCTGGAAACTTGGGAGTAGGCGAAACTCGTGCCTTCTGGGATAGCACGACCAGTAGCTGGAATGCGCCTTGGCGATGCCTTTCAGCACGTTGCCCATTTTGTCGGCTTCAGAAATCTGGCGGTCCGCTCCGAAGCATAGAGACAGTACATACTCTATATAAGGCAAGTAGGATTCAGTCTCCCTTTGGACGCGAGACGCAAGCTCCTTTTTGCGTCTAGCTGGCAAACACCGAACTCATCTATGAGCATGCATGTGTCCCAGTTCGTGATTGCTCGTTCATGTGCGAAGTACCAGGCTTTCGCAGTGCCTTAAATAAACGATGACATTCGCAAGCATAAGAAACTACGTTCTATCAGTTCTGCAGCCACTGACACGCTCATGCATCTGCAGCCAGTCCTCCACGCTTACGACATCGGTTCCGCTGAATTTTCCAGGCTCGCCAAGAGGGTCAGACTAAATAATTACCGGTCTTGTGACGGTCTCGATAGACCCCAAGGCACTGTTTTGTAACGTCAGGTGCCGGCCGATGGAGATGTGGCGTCAGCTTTGCAGTTCTGTTGTCCCAAATACTATACCCAGCACCTCTGCTAAAAGATGTCACGTGGCAGGATAAACCTTAGTTGTAGGTATACCGTATATTTACAGTATGTTTACATTGGAGGTGACGACAGAGAGTGAGAGAGAGAAATAAACGTTTAATAAAAACGACCAAATTTGGTGCATGATGGCAGGGGCACCAGCCGTGTGGGGGGCAACGTTAGTCCGTGATGGCCTGCTCCTGGCTGGCTGCCCGGGCTCTAGCGGCGACTTCTTGTTGCGCCGCAAGGTCCGAGCTGGTCAGCCGGTCCACCCACTGCTCGTAAGTAGGGTTGTGGATTAGAGATAAACACGGAGATTGCTGGCATTCCCATACCAGGTGGTATAGGGTGCCAGGGGATGGGCAGTAGGCACAGGTCGCGTAGTATTGGGTAGGGTACATTTTGTGGAGGAGTGTACGGTGGGAGTAAGAGTTAGTTTGTAGCCTTCGCAGGGTGGTGGCTTCGAGACGACTAAGGCGAGGGTGAGGGGGAGGATATCTGCGGCGGCTGAGGCGGTAGTAGGTGAGGAGATCAGGGGGGGGGTGAGAGGGGTATCTGGGCAAGGAGACTGCCGGTCGAAGACGGCTTGGCATGCATACTCGCAGGCAGCGGCGTGGGCCGCATCGTTTCCGGGGAGGTCAACGTGGCCGGGTGCGCAGATGAGTTGGATGTTGGGTAGATCGTAATTAGCCTGAAGGATGCAGATATCTGTGGGAGTAATGCGGCCGCGAAGATATCGGCGGCATGCCTCTTGCGAGTCACTAAGTACGGTGACGTAGTCTTTGGCTGTAGTGGCTGCTAGCGCAATGGCTTCTTCTTCGGCCGTTGTGGCAGTGGTGGTGCGGATAGTGGCTGCCGAAAGCTGTTGAAAGCGGTGGTCGACAACGGCAATTGCATAAGCTCGCTGGGTGGAGTAGCGGGCAGCGTCCGTGTACCGAGTGATGGAGCTAGTGCAATGTAACCGGTGCAACGCGACCGCACGAGTCGCTCGGCGGGCGACGTTGTATTCCGGATGCACATTTCTGGGGAGAGGAGCCACCGTGATTCCATTCCGGATATCAGGCGGTATGCCAACCGGGCAGTCGTCGGCTGGGGGAGTGGCATAACCTAAGCGTTGAAGAGTGCAGCTCCCCGTATAAGTAAGGAGAAGGCGTCGTTGCTGTGACAGCTTGTGCGCTTCAAGAAGTTCTTCCCAGGTGTTATGAATTCCTAATTGGAGCAACTTGCGGGTGGATGTAGTGGGCGGAAGGGCGAGCGCGGTCTTATAAGCCTGGCGAATGATCCCGTTGAGCTTGTCTCGCTCCGCAGGTTTGATGGCCAGGTATGCGGTCCCGTACATAAGGCGGATGGTCAGTAATGCCTGAAAGATGCGAACCGCATCGTGTTCTCGAAGGCCGAACCGACCGTGGGCAACACGGCGGACTAGTTGAGTGAGTTGAGTGAGCGTCCGCTGGAGTTGGGGGATGGTGCTAGACCCGCTACCGATCTTAAAGATTTTTAGTCCTAGTATTCTTAGTGAGGCGACATTGGGTACTGGGTGGTTGTTGATGAAGAGGTCAGGATCTGGAATTTGATCGTGCGTTTCTTGTACGTGCGAGCACACAGTGTGATGAGTGCAGATTTTTCTGGAGCGCATTTGAGGCCCCTCTCCTGCGGGTACTCCTGAATGACATCAATAGCAGCTTGGAGCGAATCCTGCTGCCGGCCGGTGGAGCCCTGTGCCACCCACAGTGTAAGGTCGTCAGCATACAGAGCATGATTGACCGTGGGGATTGCGCTAAGTAATGGTGGCAACTCTCGCATCGCTAGGTTGAATAGTAGCGGAGACACCACTGTTCCTTGTGGTGTCCCCCTGGAGCGGAGAGTGAAAGTCGTGGATCGGAGATGCCCGAGGCGGACGGTGGCCGTGCGGTTTTGGAGAAATGCAGAGAAATAGGTGTGCATTCGCGGACCGCAATTTGTGGTTGCTAGTCCCTTGAGGATGGCCTCGGATGTGACGTTATCGAATGCACATTTAATGTCAAGGGCAAGGATGGACTTCTTGCTCGAGGTGGTAAGGTGATCGATGATGTCCGCTTTGATTTGTAAGAGTATGTCCTGAGAAGAAAGGTGCTGGCGGAATCCAAACATGGTAGTGTGGAGGTAACCATTGTCCTCGATGTAAGGAGTGAGGCGGTTAAGCACCATGTGTTCTAAAAGCTTGCCAACACAGGACTTGAGGGAGAAGGGACGAAGGTTTGTGGTGGTATTGGGTTTGTTTGGTTTAGGGACCAGCGTAATGTCTGCATGCCGCCACTGCTGGGGCAGAGTGCCAGCAGCCCAATGGTGGTTATAGTACTCTAAGAGATTGTCAATTTCTGCGTGATCAAAGTTCCGGAGAAGCTTGTTGGGAATTTGGTCATTGCCTGGGGTGGTGTTTCGTGTGAGCTTCAGGAGTGCAGCTTCCAGCTGCTGCAGCGTGAATGGAGCGTCGAGAGAGGGATTAGGGGGTTCCTTGTAGGGCTGGGGGTTGCGTCGGGTCTTCCTGGAGGGACTGCTTGAGACTACTCAGCAGCTGGTCTTCCGTACCGGGGTAGGAGTGGATGAGGCGCCTGATGTGATGGTGTGTGGTAGCCTTCGTTTCCGTCTTGCCCATAAGGAAGCGAAGCAGGTGCCAGGTACGGCGGGTGCCCAAGTTACCCTGAAGTCTCACACAGAATTCTGCCCAGTTCTGCCGGCTGAGCTGGCGAGCGTAGTTCTCTGCCTCTTCCGTCAGCTTTGCAATGCGGATCCTAAGCTTACGCTTAGTGCGATTGCGCTTCCACCGTTTGGTGAGGCTGCGGCGAGCTTCCCATATGTGGAGGAGGTGAGAGTCTGCCGCAGGGGTTTCTTGCGTTAGGTTGACAGTGGTAGTAATTTATAGGTCCAGTAATTTAGTTGTCCATGTGTCGATGCAATCAATTTTCTGAGCCGGTGTTTGTTTACGGAACTCTTTCCAATTGGTGATGCGGGCCGTGCCAATTGAGGGTGCTTTGGGGCGGTAGTGCGATATCGCGAGTTCAATGATGTGATGGTCACTGCCCAGGGTTTCGTCGTGGCGGGACCATACTGCATGCGGGACGTTGTGGGTGAGCGTGAGGTCCGGAGTAGTGTCCCTGGTAATGCTTGTGCCAATACGGGTGGGGAGACCTGGTATATTGCACAGGTGAAAATGCTGTGGTTGGAGGGCATGGAAAAGACGTTGGCCCTTAGGAGTGCCGTAGCGTTATCCCCACGCCGTGTGGGGGCATCAAAATCACTAAGAAGAAGAAGTCGGTGGCCACGGGTCTGTTGCCGTAGTGTTTGTAGTAGGGCTTGGATGCCATGAAGGGGTTGTCGGGGGGTGCTGTAGATATTTAGTATGTATAAGCTTGGTTGCGTTTTCTTCGGAGGTAAAAGTTCCACAAATGTGCAGTCAAGGTCTGTCGGTAAGGAATGGGTCTGTACCGCGTGCGCAGTACGAATGAGGATGGCGGTGCGGGAGGTTGGTTCAGTCTGGTGAGATTTGTAACCCTGAAGGGTGATTGGGGCCGTGTCCACTTCTTGCAGGGCTATAATATCTGGGGAATGTTGTTGTGCGTATGCTAATAAGGAGGGGCGTTTGTTGCGGTAGGAACGACAGTTCCATTGCCAGATAGTGAGAGCCGGGGATTTAGGTGGGATCATAGTGGAGTTGTAGCTTGGGCGGAGGTGGTGGGTTGTTGTTCGGTATCAAGCGTACCTTCGTACTCTTCTTGATCAGATGGGATGGTCGAGCATGTGTCTTCTGATTCCGGGGGCAACTGACTGATTTTAGGCTTTTTGCGTGCTTTAATAATGCACGTGCTGTCCTTGAGGGCTTCAAGGCGTTTGTCAAGGCTGTGGAGACGGCCATTAATGTGTTCGCCCATATCGTAAATAAGTCGCTCAATGCGGGAAAAGTCCGTGGGGGCTGAGGTGAGCGCGCGGGGAGTGGTCTCGTATTCAGGCTGTGTGTCCATCGGCGCTGCAGAAGCGTGAGATGAGTTGTGGATCAATTGGTCGACTTAACCACACAATTGCTCAATACATGATTCAAGGGCAACGGTACGTTTGTTGGTGGCCTCGAGTTGCTGTTTTAATCTGGCAATTTCCTGTTCTAGTTGGTGGATGCGTTGGTGAGGGAGGGTTGGCGGAGTTGGGGTGGTTAAGATAGGTGAGGGGAGAGCAGTGGGTGGAGCAAGTGCAACGGCTGACCAGCTTACCTTGTTGGCGGGTTTCTTGAGTGGTGAAGGTTAGGTGGTCTCGTCCAGGGAAGGCCAGTTGTTGGCAGGGGCCGGTCCTTGGTTGGTACGGGCGTTTCTTCGAGGCATTACGCGAGGGGGTGGTGGCGGTGGTTTTAATTTCTTACGGCATTCACGGCTGGCCGTAAGATGGTTGAGTCCACAAAGTTGGCAAGTCGGGGTGCATGGATGTCCGATGGGGGGATCACGTAAGTGGCAGGTTGGGCAGATGATGGCCTCGGGGTTTGGGCAGATGTCTTGCCGATGGCCCATCTCCCCACAGAGAGCACAGCACTGGATAGTTTGACGGTATGGTCGACAGCGTGTGAGGATGCCGTATGCTTTTATGTAGTATGGCACACGGGTGCCTTCAAAGGTAATTACGGCGGCGGTCGACGTGCCGAGTAGCCTGGCGTGTAGAATGCGCGGCCCGTTGGTGGCCAGTATGTGCTGCGTTGTTCATGCGTAGTCCCCATGTCTAAGCCGGTGATGACTCCTCTAGTCGTACCCCGTAGTGATTTAATGTAGGGGGTGAGCTCTTGGGTCGTTGCCCCCAGTTGGATGGTCGTCACTTCGCAGAGTGTTAGAGCTAGCGTTTCGTCGGGTGTGCTCGCGACGATCAGGTTCTGGGTAACTTGGGTTTGGATAATTACGCTGGAGAAGAATGTCCGTTCAGGAAGTTTGCTTGCTTGGCAGATGGCTTGTGCAAACTGCCGCTCACTCCAAGAAGCAACGCGGAGTCCGGCCTGAGGACGATATACGATCCTGAAATTGTTGGTGGGAAGACGTGGCTTTACATCACCACGGAGGGTGGGCTTGCGGACAGATGCGGGCGGAACCGCTTGCTGCTTACGATTTTGCCTCTCCCGTAGGATTTCTTGCCATGGGCCGGGTTTGTGGAGAGTGCGGCCGCCGAGCTGGTCAAACTCCATAGTCGTGGAAGAACCCTGCGGTGGTGTTGTCATGTTTAGGAAATCTAAAACTCGGGCCGGAGCCCGTCACTCACGGGGGTGGTAATCCCAGCTGAGCAAGGCTGAGCAAGGCTTAGCCGCGCCACCGGCGCGCTCAGGCAGCCGGTGGTCGTTGCGTCTCAACTCCTGGTCCGGCGTGGTCGTGGCTGGGCCCAATCGATGGCGGACGTCGTTAGCAAACGATTGGTAGTGTTGCCAGCGAACCAGGTACTCGGTGTCCGGTAATATCACGCGTTTTAGCAAGAGCCCATCATACTGATCTGGACAAACAAAGGCCGATGATGATATTTCCCAGAGAGAGAGAGAGAGAGTCCAAGTTCATTGCTCGCTCGCTGTAGCATATATCGTCAATCTCTTACCCTTTTGTCGGCTGTCATTCGCGCCAGTTTCCCTGGGCGCTTTCTCCTCTGGCGTCGTCTCGGTTGCACGACCCCGCAAAATCCCAATTGTACTTTAACAGCACAACTTCCGTCCTATTGACCAATGAACATCGCAAAATCTTGACCTTTGGCTCTGTTTCACCGCTATTTCTCCATCTTTTTCAATGGGTCCTGGTGACGAAGACAGTAGCAAACGTATTCTAACGTGTCATTGTTCCCCTTATCTCCAGGTCTCAGTTATATATGAGCAATACTTTAGACTGCCGTCATTAGAAGACCAAAGTATAAGACGAGTTAAACAAGCAAATGTTTAACACCCGGATCGTATAGAAGTGTGGATCGGTTTTGTCATGTTCTTGTGTTCTGCGGTTTAACCGCTGTTGTGACTCGGATCCCAGCTGTTCACCGATGTTGGGAATCAGCCATCTCGATGCTGTCACCAATGTCGGGACTGGTATATGTCACCGTAGCCACCACTGTTGCGACTGTCCATCCGAACGCAGTCACTGGTGTAGCGGCGTTGCCTTGCTCCGTTCGCTTTCGACGCGGCCCAGAGCGGAGCGAGGACGTTCTAGAGCCGACGAAAAGTTGAAGCAACCTTTGTATACAGTATGTAGAAGCGTAACAAAGGCATTACATGGCTCGCACAAAGGCTACACCACCTGTCCGCTCGGTACCTTCGAAAAGTGCTGCCAATAAGTGCCTCCGGGATGGTTTTTATACCCCCGGAAGTCCGTTGCGGCCCCGAGAAGTTTGAATCGCTAAAGTCAGGACTATAACTTGCCGAAGTTTGAAATCCGACGAATGGAGGAGAAGCAGTTGCTTCATCCCAGCCGCCCAGACGGGTATAGGGAAGGCGACACCATCGCCGTCTCACCGAAGCCGCCTGCAGGCATGTGGCGGCATGTCGTTTGCCGGTCGTTCACCCGATGCATGATTCGGTTCAGCCGCCACGACAAAAAATGAGAGGCGACTTTGTAGCGATGAAGATTTGGTTCTCTCGGCCGCGGGTGGTTTGGTCTGCTTTGGTCGAGGCGTAAACCGGCCTCGCTGTCGGCGCGTCGCCCCCTGCTACGAATTTGGGCCGGGCTCTCTGGCACAACACCGCCAATTCTGCCAAATGAAGATGTGCTAGCAATAAATCAAGTTCAGCCGGTGCCACTTTTGTATTGAACTGCATGAACAGACACTGCAAAAAAATAATTCCTTAATCGTTAGAACGTGGTCTTTCTTGTTTCATATCGGTGAATGACGCAAACAGTAGAAAATTGGTGTCAGTTACCCTGTTTCAGAGACGAACGACAGGAAAATTATTTCATAAACGCAAGGTCGCGATTCCTACGTCTACCGCCATTTTACTTTCAAAGGGTTAGCGCAATGGTACAGAAACTTGGATACACCTAGTACGTGCTTTCAAAATTTCTGTAGAACAGAGTACGCGCAATCGCGCGGTTTTCGCGGCACAATTAAAATTTTAGGTAAAGTTATAATATTGTATAACGTTCATCCTAAGCGCAGAAAAAAACAGTGACACAGCAGACAAGGACAAGGGCTACTACCAAGTGAATTTTATCGAATCAGGGTGAAAACCTCGCGGGAAAGCGTCTGGATATCGTCTCTCGCGTTACTCCGCATGAATCGCCCTCAGAAGACGCAGGCCTCAAGCTGTGCAATCCACACTTCAGATGACACAACGCTCCCTGACCATGTTCGACGCACGCTCAGCCTCGGACCAAAAGGTGTAGTGGAACCTGTGTTGTCCGGACCTAAGCTGCTATCCCTAGTGCGGAGAGTAGCTAGTGCGGCATCCGAAAGTGAGAGGGACCGGTGTATCTCGGAACGCGTCGACGTTCTGTTGCATCGAGGACCTGTTCGTCATCGGTTACCTGTTAAAGACGTCGTGTCGTATCTGAAGCACCACAACTTGTGTGTCGTGCCGTCCGACAAAGAAGGTGGGTTTGGGTTTTTTTGCATGGCTTGTTCTTTGAGAAGGCAATTACAGCGATTGATGATGTAATGTTCGCACTATCTGGTGTATCCCTAGAAGCTGTTAAGGCGAAGGCTCGCAAGCTATGCGAACAAATGAACTTTTTAGGGTTGTCCAAACAAATTGCAAAATGCACCAAACTGGGGCTAGACATGGTTTTTGCGGTGAAGACACATAAGGAGGGAATGCCTTTTCGAGTGATAGTGTCAGAACGGCACACCTGGCAGAAAGCCGTAGGTCTGTTTCTACACAAGCACCTTCAGCTGCTGGACGTTGGGGATCCCTTTGGTACCAGAAACTCCGAGGACGTCTGGGACTTCTTGACACAGCACTCCCACTGTACATTTATTGGTTTTTATGTAGACATCAAAGACATTTATTACTCCCTGCCAGATGACTGAGTCCTGGCGTGTGTTGACGAATACATTTTTGAGTTTGGTGTAACAGCCTTTTGAAATGAAAGTGGAGTAACAATGCAGGGTTTCTCGACCTGTTGTCGATGTATCTGCAGTCCACCTATGTTTCCTGGAGCGGCCAACCTTCATACAAAAAAGGGTGTCTGTATAGGGTCTTGTCTTGCTCCAGTGCTGAGCGATCTTATTCTTGGCCTGATCGACAGGGTGCTCACGGGTAGATTGATGTCAACAAATGTCGTCAACGTGTACAGGTTCATGGATGATTTTTTGGTTGCCCTTTGCAGGGGTGCGTCTAGCTTTGACAATGATGTGAGATCAACAGTGGCAGTGTTTGAAGATTGCATGAAACTACTTCAGATAACTCACAAAGTACCAGTAGGTAACGCGCTGAAGTTCTTGGACATGAGCCTCATGTTTTCGGACAACCAGGTTTTCTGGACTTATGCACTCCGCAGCCAGAAGCCCCTCTCGCCATTTAGCTCTCCACACACCAAACTGGTGAAATGCTCAGTAGCAATAATGTTCTTCAGCAATGCTCTAAAGAAATCCTGTGTCCATCACGTGCAAAGCGCTGTGGAAGCGCAGGTCTCTCGGCTGACACGGTCAGGGTATCCTTAACACGTCATTGTGGCAGTCGTTGAGGCGGTCCGCAGGCGGGAGAAACAGGCAATAAAAGCGGCCGAAACATGTCTGCATGACTGCAACGAGCGCCGTAAGACGGCGGTTATACCGTATTTGCACGGTATCGCACATCGGCAAAAGAAAATAGAGCAGAAGTCTGGAGTTCGCGTTGTAATGTCCTCACCAATCAAGCTCGAGAGGCTCTGCATACATACAAGTCCTGTACAAAATAACATACTGGCTGTAACGTTGGACACCAAAAGAAGTATGTGAAATGCGGTAGAGGGGTTGTGTACTGTGTTCGTTAGCAGGCGGAAGGGTATATGTAGGGCAGACGGCACGGTGGGTCAACTACAGGTTACGTGAGCACCAAAATAACGTACACAAAAGAAAGGACGGGAACCTGTCGACTCAAGGTGGTGAATGCCCCAAGTGGGAGCCATACTTTAAAAACTCTGTGATATTGTTTCACGACTCTGATCAGTGCACACGTGAGATAGTAGATGCAGCTGAAATGCAACTAGGCAATTTCGAGTGTGTCAGCACGACATCGGTACCCTTGTCCGATAAGGAGGCAGCGTTCTTAAAAAAGAACTAGTCGTAGTAATGATTGACATGTGTGGGACAGCGGTATGTATAACCGTAACCTTTTCTGTATCTCTTGTATTTTCGCTGCGATATATTTCACCCTGATTCAAAAAAATCCTGTTGGAAGTAGCGCTTGTCCTTTTCTGCTGTGTCCCTGTTTTTTTCTGCGCTGAGGATGAACATTATTGAAATACCAACTAGCCCGAACACAAGCCCTTCTTCATATATTATTGTAATAAGGGAAGCAACATATGACGAACTGCTGTTATTTTTGAACGGGATAAAGGAGGTGTTTTTAAGTATCGCGGAAACTCGCCTGTATCACAATAGGGGCTATATCATATTCGTTATTCATCCGTTATTCCGTCATTATATCCGTCATTATATCCGTTATTCAACCACTGTGCTAAGCCACGGACTAAAATATGTATCGTTAATTTATGGTTTTTGTCCAAGGTGAGAAAACAAAGAAAAAAAGGACCTAAACAACATCAAAACATTTACAGGAAAACCATATGCACGGAATGAAAAGAAATTACTTACACGCTAATTCGTCGATATCATCCAGGACTGCTTTGATGTGCGAGTATTTGGAAGGGTCTAGCCGATTTCTCGCACGCCGTGCCACATCACAGGGTAACATGACGGGTAGAATATCCTCTCGAAGCGGCAGGCCTCCCATTATAAAACACTACAACGAATACAAAAAAGGTTATAAACTGTTTATAAGTTAAAAAATCTGTTTTAATTGTTTATAAGTGAATTGTTCATAATCAATTGTTTATATTATAACTGTTTATAATAAAAAGTGTTTATGATTGAAAAAAACAGCGGTCGGTATCGCCAGTGCATATAATTCACCGTGGCCCTATTTTGTTGTGTAACCAAACTGGAAAACTAAAACAAAAGGCCAGTCCAGGACTACATTTTTTATAGTTCTTATGAGGTGCAACCTCTGCAAGAGGTGATTATTCTCGTATAACAATTCTGCTTTCTAATTGACATGGAGCAAAGGAAAACAAAATAAAATATTGACTGGGAAAAACTAATACGCATCAGTATTTGCCTAATACTATGAGTGGAGTGGGAAAACTTCTTTGGGGTCTGCGAATGAAGTCCTATTGCTAGGTCTTCATGACTTGTCCGGAGTCGTCACCGTAGATGTAGCCAATCCGGCTAGGGGTCCTCCGCTCCCCGTCACCGGGTCGCCGGGGTCCTCCTGCCTGGCCAGCGCCACAATGACTCGCTGGACAGCCTGGAGTTGAAGATTTTGGTCTTCAGTCCGCACCGCCTTCTCGAAGGCAGGTGGCATGGTTCTTGTGTTTGATTCGTCCGGGTACGCGAGGCAATCTCAGACGATGTGCTGGAGTCTTGCTGGAGCTTTGCGACACACCCGACAGGTGGCATCAGGGTATGCCTCCGGGTACATCTTGTGCTTTAGGTAGGGGCTCGGGACCGTCTTTGTTTGGAGTTGCCTATAAATGACCGCCTGCTCCCTGCTCAATCCTTTGCAGGGCGGCGGGAGCTTGCGTCTGGCGATTCGATAGGCCTGAGTAATTTCTTTGTAGGTAGTCATTCGGTCTCGTGTGCTGTGCCACAAATGCTCTCCGCCAATTTGCCCGGCCCGGTTAGTGAGTTCGCGCGCACGAGCGTGTGCGGTTTCATTGTGGTTCTGAGCACGTGCCGAGACCGTATCTGCGTGTGCCGGGAACCACTTGATTCTCGTCTTTCCAATGAGGCTAGGCTGTTTTCGCAGTAGTTTCTCCGTTACGGGGGAAACCATGCTTTTGGAGAATTTTTTGACAGCTTGCCTGGAATCACTCAGGACCGTTGTGCAGCCTGGATCTTTGAGGGCCAGCGCGAACGCCACCTCCTCTGCTTCCTCGGGTCTCCCGCTTGCAACGCTGGCCGCCGCTTGGAGGTTGCCCTCGGCGTCGACCACCGTCACCACGAAGCCACGTTCGTTGCAGTATTCTGCTGCATCGACGTAGCGGGCTCCAGCTTCCCCGACGTGGAGCTCCGCCAGCGCCTTGGCCCGTGCTCGCCACCTGCCTTCGTTGTACTCCGGGTGCATGTTGCGCGGGACTGCATTCACCTGGATTTTGTCCCTGGTGTCGCCTCGTAGCTGCGTCTTGGTTCCCTGCTGTTCATGGTAGTTGTATCCCAGCTTGTCTAGGATTCTTCTGCCCGCTTTGGTTATGGTTAGCCTCTCTAGCTGCGCCAACCGTTGGGCCTCGATGACTTCGTCCAAGGTGTTGTGTACGCCCAGGATGAGCAGTCGCTCGGTACTTGTAGACTCGGGCAGTCCGATGGCCGTCTTATACGCCCTGCGAATGAGCTATTCCAGCTTTTTCTTCTCATTGGTTTTCCACTTGTGAAACGCCGCCACGTATGTTATGTCGCTCATTACGAATGACTGCAAAAGTCGTATGAGGTTCTCCTCACGCAGCCCCCCTCTTCCTGTTGGAAACTCGTTTCATGAGCCGAATGGAGCTGGCCGCCTTACCGGCGATTTTCGCCATTGTTCCCCCATTGTTGCCCTTCTGGTTGAGAAGCATACCCAGTACTCTGATGTCGGATACCCTGGGGATCACCGACCCGTCCTGGGTGTAGATCTTAATCTCGTCTCGTTCTCTTCGTTGTTCACGCTGACTGTCTGTGGGCTTGTATAAAAGCAGCTCAGATTTACTCGGTGAGCATCTCAGGTCAATGCCCTCGAGGCTCCCCTCGACGGTCCTAACTGCTTTCTGCAGGACTTCTGCAGGACCTCCCTTGACCCACAGGGTGATATCGTCAGCATATATGGTATGCTCGACGTTCTCCACCTCTGCGAGCTGGTGGGCGACCGTGATCATTACCAGGTTGAACAGGAGCGGCGAGATCACTGACCCTTGAGGCGTGCCTCGACTTCCGATCTCCTTGGCTTTCGTCTCGACATCTCCGGCGATGAGCACCGCTGTTCGCTCAGTCAGGAAGCTCTTGATATACTCGTGAGACTTTTTACCCATGTCCAACCTCGAAACTTGCTCGAGTATTGCCGAGTGGTTAACGTTATCAAAAGCTCCTTGTCGATCGAGCCCCAATACAGCCCTGGTGTCTCGGGTGTCCCTTTCGATAGTTAGGTGTCTCAACTGCAGAATGGCGTCTTGTGTGCAGAGATGCTGTCGGAATCCAATCATCGTTGCGGGGTACAGGTCGTTGTCTCCGAGGTAAGCTTGCCACCGTGCCATCAGGACGTGCTCGAAGACCTTGCCCACACAGGACGTCAGTGAGATTGGTAGGAGGTTGTCTATATTTGGTGATTTGCCCGGCTTGGGGATCAGGATCATCCGTGAGCTCTTCCATTCTTTCGGCATGATTCCCGTACCCCAACAGTCATTGTAATATTTGGTCAGCGCTACTATCGACGCTTCGTCCAGGTTCCGGAGCACCCAAATGGGCACCCTGTCTGGTCCCGACGCCGACCTGCTGTTAAGCTCTTTCACTGCCACTCGTACTTCCGCCACACTGATTTCTCTGTCTAACTTGTCGCTCGTTCTGCCTCGATAGTTGCCGTGCGTGACCTTCAGCGAGTCGGGGATGTACTTATCGAGTAGTTGCTGCGCCACCGCCGTCACTCCCTTTTGTTTGATTTCCCGATGCATAATTTTCGCTAGTCTGTCCCGTTGGTGAGATTTTGTCTTGGTTTTGTCCAAGAGGTGACGAAACAGATTCCAAGTATTTCTATTATGCATTTGGCCGTCTGCGGCATTGCGAATTTCGTTCCATTTTCGGTCGCTGAGCACGCGACTGTGCTCCTCGATTTTGCGATTGAGTTCAGCCACCTTTTTGGGCAGTCTCCTGTTAAGTCTTTGCTTTTTCTATCGTTCTTGTGTGGAGCACTTGGCCTCCAGAAGGTGGGGTAGCCGGCTGTCGACGCCATGTATCCTGTCGTCGTCCGTTGTAATCTCCTTCGTGACAACCTTGACGTCACAAGTGACTATCTCCATCCAGGTGCTTATGTCCGTGATTTCTTCCTCTGCTCGTTCGGCCCTCTGCGTCCGGAATGCTTCCCAGTCGACCCAGTGGTGCTTTCCTATTTGTGGCGTCCGTGTCTTTAATCTGATCCTGGTCTCTACTATAGCGCGATTGCTGCCTAGGTCAATCCCGGTATTCCTCCACGTGACCTCTTCCTCCGCAATGTTATTAACGAAGGTGAGGTCAGGCGTTGTGTCCCGGGACACGGAGTTTCCGGTTCTCGTTGGATTGGTCGGGTCCGTGACCATAATGTATCCGTTGTCGGCCGCGTCCTCCGCCAGATGCATGCCCTTCGCGTTGCCTTTTCTATAACCCCAAGACTGGTCTGCCGCGTTGAAATCGCCACAGACGAGCAGTTTGGCCCCTTTTGCTTCCGCGCTGGCCTTGCTGAAGCCTGCCCGGAACCGTTCTTTGCGATTGCTCGGGTTACTATACATATATTTAGCACATAGATGCTCGCCTTTTTGGCCTTTTTTCCGATCACAACCTCCACGAATGCATGGTCGGTTGCGACCTTCTTAAGCTCTATTTCTAATGCGGTGTGTGCCTTCTTTGTCATGACGCATAGGCCTCTGCGTTCCTCTTTTGTCGACCAAATTGTCCTGTATCCATGTAACGGCCGGGTCTTCGATAAGGTCTCCTGCAGTAGATATATATCTCGTTCTTGTTCACTGTTCTCAACATACTTTTGTAGCACTGTCGATTTCCTCTCGAGGCCGCGACAGTTCCATTGCCACACAATCACTGCTGTACCTGGATCCATTGTTGTTCCGTATGTACTCCCTGCGACGTCAGCTGTTGCAGCGCTGTCTCTACCTTGAGAAATCTTTCGCCGTAGATTTTGCTTTGCTCCGTGATGGCCGCCTGGATTGTCTCGAACATCCGGTCTACTCGCGCTTCAATGCTTTTCAGAGCCACCGCCAACTCATCCGTCCGGGCCTCGCGGCTGGTGATCTCTATCGCCCCGTTCGTAGCCGTTATGCGTTTCTTGATGGCCAGTTCATTGTCTTCTTCCGTCTTCCGTGTGCGGCCGCGGTGGAGGAGTGTCAGGGGGGCTTGATAGCACGTTCTGGGAGCGCTGCATGCTTTCCAGCGCCGTTCGTAGTTCTTCCAGCACCTTGCGCAGCTCCTTGTTTTCGTTGCGAAGGGCCGCCATGCTGTCACTTTCTTCTTGTTTCTTGGGACGCTGTCTACTGGTCGCCTTCTCACAGCTCCTCGCGGCTCCTCCATTGGCTCTTTCCGCGCAGCGCACGCGCTCGCGCGACGGCGACCGTCCCCGACTTGTGGCGCTGGGGCTCCTGCTCTTGTTGAGCAGTATACTCTCCTTCGAAGGTGACCGACCCCTCTACTCGGATTTTTCTCGGGACAATGTTCTTTTTATATTGTTGCTTGCCGGCTGCAGCGTCGGATAATCAAGGGTCAGTGAGAGCTGCTGCTGTTGCCTTTCTCGGCACACTGGGACTACTCGGGGTGAAGGGAACCTTTTTTTTAACCCCCGGGCCGTGACTCGAGTGTCTACGACATGTCGAGAGTGGTCGACCAGCGTTGAACCCTCTTAAGCTTCGTATGGCACCAAGACTGCCAAGACTGCCTGGGTGATAGCCAGCGCCACTCGGACTGCCAATCCGAGTGGCGGTGGCTACCACCCCCAAGCAGAGGAAACAAAAATACCTAAACATAAATACACCAGCAAGTGGAGGGCAAAATCGCCCCGCCGGTAGCGTAGTTTTTATCGCACCAGACCGGTATTCTGGAGGTTGTGGGTTGGGATCCTACCTGGCGGGCATTTTTTCTCCACTTTCTTTCTTTCCAAATTCTTTATCTTTTTCAATGACCTACCACATCCTCCCCTTTGCTTTCCGAGGTTTTCTTGACTGCCAACTCTTATTTCTGTGTTATTTTCAACGAGCCCCTTATTTCCTATCCTGATTCGCTATATATGTATATCTATATATATATATATATATACATATATATATATATATATATATATATATATATATATATATATATATATATATATATATATATATATATATACATATATATATATATATATATATATATATATATTGCACCAGACAGGTATTCTGGAGGCCGTGGGTTCGGATCCCACCTGGCGGGCATTTTTTCTTCACTTTCGTTCTTTCCAAATTCTTTATCAGTTTCAATGACCTACCACATCCTCCCCTTTGCTTTATGAGCTTTTCTTGACGGCCAACCCTTATTTCTGCCTTATTTTCAGCGAGCCCCTCATTGCCTATTCTGATTCGCTACATGTATATATATATATATATATATATATATATATATATATATACATTGTAACGGTGAACTAACACGTTGAGGGTTGTACCAAGTAGTGACCAAGTGGAAAGAGAGAGTTTATTCTAAAATGCGAACTTGTGCACGACAGCAAGCCAGTCCAAGTAAGCTTCGACTTCTTTCTTGTCTTCTTCCCTCGGCCTCCAAGCGCCCGAAACCTTCTTCTTCTTCTTTGATGCATTATCGAAATCCCTAATAGGATTCCAATGAGAACGGAATCAACCTTACAGTCGTGGCATTGCCCCCCCCCCTCCAAGCTGGCATCGACCCGATGCCATTGCGAGGGGACAACAGCAAAACAAAGGAGAAGCATTCAGTCATGTCGGCGGCGTATTAGTCGGGCATGTAGTACTGCGTTATTCTTTGGGGTCACACGTGCGGGTGTAGTACGCCTTAATGCGCGCAACATGCACAACTTCCGGGGCAGTTCTTCGGCGAAAAGAACGTGCTGTGGTGACTTCGGGTAAAACCTCGTAATTAACGTCTGACAGACGGCGAATAACACGATACGGTCCGAAGTATCTGCGAAGCAGCTTCTCTGAAAGTCCTCGGCGGCGGATCGGTGTCCAGACCCAGACGTCACCGGTCGATACTCGACGTGACGGCGGCCCTTATTGTATCTTTCAGAGTCGACTACTTGTTCCCTTCGAATGCGTAGACGTGCGAGCTGGCGTGCTTCTTCGGCCCGTTGCGTAAATGCTTCCACATCCGGGCTGGCTGTGTCGTCATGCGCAACCGGCAACATTGCATCTAGGGTTGTCGTCACAGAGCGCCCGCAAACAAGTTCAAATGGTGTACTGCGAGTGGTTTCTTGCACGGCGGTATTGTAGGCGAATGTGGCATACGATAGAATTTCGTCCCAGTTCTTGTGCTCCAGATCGACGTACATGGAGAGCATGTCCGCTAATGTTCTATTAAGCCGTTCTGTGAGGCCATTGGTTTGGGGGTTGTAGCTGGTGCATTTTCGATGAGTGCTGTGTGTTAACCTTAAGATATTCTGCAGGAAGGCTGCTGTAAAGGCAGTGCCCCTGTCGGTGATAACAATCGTAGGTGCTCCATGACGCAGAACAATGCCTTCAAGAAAGAATTTCGCGACTTCCGAGGCGGTGCCGTTGGGAAGGGCCTTGGCCTTAGCATAACGCGTCAGGTAATCAGTGGCAACAATGATCCACTTGTTCCCCGACGCCGATAATGGGAAAGGCCCAAGTAAATCCATCCCAACCTGCCGGAACGGTGCATTGGGAGGATCAAGTGGGTGAAGGAATCCTGCAGGCCTGACGGGAGGTTCCTTCCCGCGCTGGCAATCACGGCAAGTCCTCACATACTGACGCACCGACGGAAGCAGGTTTGGGCAGTAGTATTTTGCATGGATCCGTGCGAATGTGCGACTAACCCCCAAATGTCCGGCGGAAGGCTTGTCATGGTAGGCTTGCAAAATTTCTCCTCGAGGAGCAGATGGCACAACCAGAAGAAATTTCTCATTGGTGTCGTAGCTTCTTTTGTACAGCACGTTGTCCCGCAGGAGATATGAAGGCAAACATCGCAGAAATAATCGTGTAACTGCGGTGTTTTCACCGCGAAGGTGTTCGATGAGCAGCTTCAGATCCCCGTCCTGCTGCTGGTAATGGGCCATGTCGGCTGCATGGACGACTCCTACGAACGGAAAATCCTCTTCCATGTCATGTGCGTCGGTTGGAATAGGTGCTCGGGACAAACAATCGGCATCCGTATGCTTGTTTCCCGACTTGTATACAACCGTCACGTCGTATTCCTGTAGCCGCAAGCTCCACCAAGCGAGTCTACCGGACGGGTCCTTCAGGTTAGCAAGCCAGCACAAGGCATGGTTGTCGCTAACGGCTTTGAAGGGCCTGCCGTAAAGGTGCGGTCGGAATTTAGTTATAGGCCATATCACCGCGAAGCATTCTTTTTCTGTTGCTGAATAGTTGCTTTCAGCTTTGGATAGCGTGCGGCTTGCGTAGGCTATAACCTTTTCTGTACCCTGTACCACTGTACCAGGATAGCACCAATTCCAACGTTACTGGCGTCTGTCCGGATTTCCGTGTCGCTGGTCTCGTTGAAGTGCGACAAGACTGGGGCGATTTGCAGGCGTTTACGCAGTTCATCGAACGCTGCTTGCTGTTTCTCAGTCCAGACAAAGGGTACGTCGCTTTTCGTAAGGCGAGTGAGTGGTTCCGCAATCCCCGCGAACCCTTCCACAAAGCGCCTATAATAAGCGCAAAGGCTCAAGAAGCGCCGGACAGCCTTCTTGTCAGTTGGTATAGGGAAGGAGCTCACAGCAGTTGTTTTTTCATGATCCGGGTGCACTCCTTGAGCACTCACAACGTGTCCAAGGAATTTTAGCTTCTGGAATCCGAGGTTGCATTTTTCAGGCTTGATAGTTAATTGTGCAGAGCGGATCACTTCCAGAACGCTTTTTAACCGTGTCAAATGTTCTTCAAACAAGCTAGAAAACACTACCACGTCGTCTAGGTAAACGAGACATGTTTGCCACTTTAGTCCTGCGAGCACGGTATCCATCATTCGTTGGAACGTTGCCGGGGCAGAACACAGGCCGAATGGAAGGACTTTAAATTCGTAGAAGCCGTCGGGAGTTACGAAAGCGGTTTCCTCACGGTCTCTCTCATCAACTTCAATCTGCCAATAGCCAGATTTTAAGTCTAGGGACGAGAAGAATTTAGCGTCGCGTAAACGGTCCAACGTATCGTCTATTCGCGGAAGTGGGTAAACATCGCGTTTAGTGACACTGTTCAATTTGCGGTAGTCGACGCAGAAGCGAAGCGTGTTGTCCTTTTTCCTCACAAGCACTACAGGTGAGGCCCATGCACTCTTAGACAGTTGAATAACATCGTCGTGGAGCATCTCTTCGACCTGGGTCTTGATGGCCTCCCTCTATTTGGTCGACGCCCTGTAGGGCTCCTGGTGCGTAGGTCTGACGAATTCATCGGTGACGATGCGATGCTTCGTGATGGGAGTCTGGCGATTTCGCGATTTCAATGTTGCCCGCGATTTCGCGATTTCGATGTCGCGATTTCAATGTTGCCCGCTATGGCTCTTTTTGTCGAAAAGGTAATTCTAGAGTTCGGCAGATCAATAACAGACCCGTTTGTTCGGAGAAAATCCATGCCGAAAATTAAATCTCGCGAGCGCACCGGGAGGACAATGAAGATGGTAGCGTATGTGAAGCCGCGTATTTTTATCCGCACCGTGCACCTCCCGGCAGGGCTTATTAGGTGGTTCCCAGCTGTACGAACCTGCAGGCCAGTCCAGGAGGTGACTACCTTCTTTAGCGCAGACACCATAGTTTCGCTTGTGACCGAATAGTCCGCACTGGTATCAGCCAAAGCTGTCGCCGCATGGCCGTCGATATCCACGAGTACATCGCAGGTATTAGGTTTAGGACTACATTTTGGTTTCGGCTGTTCGTCGTCTTGTTGTCGTTCTTGCAATGGAGGATCTTGGCGGTCATTGACGGCAGCGGCCTCACATCCGGAGGTCGCCGGTTTGAGTTTCCCCGGCGTTCAGGGCTTCCGGAGAGTCGGTCGGCAGTACCAGAGGAGAACCGTGGACTAGAGGACCTACGTCGGGCAGGGGACGGTGACCGGGATTGAACGCGTTGTGGCGGAAGCGTGTTCCGGCATTCGGCGATGTAGTCCGGCGGAAACGTGTTCCGGCGTTCGGCGATGTAGTCCGCGATCTCCGGCGGTCGCTGTCCGTTTTGCGGGAGTGGCGCATCGGGCGCGAATCCCCGCAGCCCAGGTCGGCGACAATGGCAGGTACGGTAGACGTGCCCTTCCTCCCCGCAGTGGAAGCAGAGGGGCCTGTGGTCAGCGGTGCGCCACAGGTCACTCTTCCGACGGCTTGTTTGCGTCAGGTAGGGAGCGCTGCGCCGTATTACTCGTGGAGTAGACTGCGGTGCGATGGTGGCGACTGTTGGAGGGGTGCAGTAAGCGGCTTGCTGCGTGGCTGCGGCATACGAGGCTCGTGGTTCACCCTGCCACGACACGTCAATTCGTTCCGGTGCCCCTACAGCTTGCCTTACCTGCTCCCTCACGATCTTCGCAATGGACACCGAAGCTGGTGATACAGGTTCCTGCTGCAGTTTCTGGAGCTCCTGGCGCACAATTTGCCTTACGAGCTCGCGGAACCCAGGGCTCGCCTGTTCGGTTACACAGGACAAGACGGCTTGCTCGCGGTTGTATTGCCGGATACTTTGGTGAAGTGCCCTTTCAATTGTTGCAGCCTCACTGACAAATTCTGCAACCGTTCTCGGGGGACTCCGTATCAGCCCGGCGACGATGCCTTGCTTTACGCCGCGCATGAGGTGTCGTCGGACCTTCCTGTCTTCTGTCATTGCAGAATCTGCGCGCCTAAAAAGACGGGTCATATCCTCGGCGTACATGGTGACGCTCTCGTTCGGGCGCTGATTTCTGGCTTCAAGGGCAGCTTCAGCCTTTTCCTTGCGGTCGCTGCTAGCGAAAGTCGCTAGTAAGCGCTGACGAAACTCCTCCCACGACGAAAATGTAGATTCTTGGTTCTCGAGCCATGTTCGCGCACCTTCCTCAAGAGAGTAGTACACCTGCCAGCGTTTACAGTCATTGGCCGAGGCGTTGAACGTGGCGACTCGTTCGAAGTGGTCCAAACAGTCCTCCACGTCTTCGTAAGGCTCACCGTAAAAGACTTGTGGTGTACGCGGCTGTTGCACCACGTACTGGATACGCGCGTCAGTCAAGTTCACGTTCACAGCGCCGGCGTTGCGTCCTGTCATCTTGGTTGCCCGATCAGGTAGGAGGCAGCACTCCGCCGGCAGTCCGAGTAGGTGACGGCTGGTCCGCTCGTGAACAAGCGACACTTCGACGGGAACAGGCCTTGATGATTGGGGTATCATGTATCCCGCACCTCTACCACTTATGTAACGGCGAACGCACACGTTCAGGGTTGTACCAAGTGGAAAGAGAGAGTTTATTCTAAAAGACGAACTTGTGCACGACAGCAAGCCAGTCCAACTAAGGTTCGACTTTCTTTCTCGTCTTCTTCCCTTGGCCCCCAAGAGGCCCGACACCTTCTTCTTCTTCTTCGATGCATTATCGAAATCCCTAATAGGATTCCACTGAAAACGGAATCAACCTTACAGTCGTGGCAATATATATATATATATACAGGGTGTCCCAGCTATCATGCACCAAGATTTAAAAAAAGAGAAATTGCGTAACTCGAAGAAAACCGAGTCCATAATGTTTGCAGTACTGTGAAGAATCGGAGAGTAATTTTTTCGTTAATGAGACTTAATTAATTAATTCTAATTAATTATCTAACTCGAGAAATACTGCCCTAATCACTAAAGTGTCAATGAGGCACTTGTAGGTAAACACGAGGGGCATCTAACTGCGCTATTTTCAGCGACGAACTAATTGCATACTCATTTATTTTGACTGATAAAGGAAACCCGCGAAATATGAAAAATACCACGTGACGACGCTTACGCGCGCATTGTAAAGCAGCGTCCCCAAACAAAGCTGATTGAAAGCAACTGCTTCGTGTGTTATCCGCCCGAAAAGACAGCGCATCACCTTGATAATAGCATGCATGGAAGGAGCAGCAACAGCAAGATTCGCGGGACGCGTGTGCAGATAAGGAACAAACTCGGTCGCGATTTCTTTTTTCTTTCTTTTGTTTTTTTTCATTCTGGCTAACTCAGAGGCAGCCTGTTTGAGGGCGTTGCTTTACGGTGCGCGCGGAGGTGCCGTCACGTGGTATTTTTCATATTTCGCGGGTTTCCTTTATCAGTCATAATAAATGTGTACGCAATTAGTTCATCGCTGAAAATACCGCAGTTAGATGCCCCTCGTGGTTACCTTCAAGTGCCTCATTGACACTTTAGTGATTAGGAGAGTATTTCTCGAGTTAGATAATTAATTACAATTATTTAATTAAGTCTCATTAAAGAAAAAAATACTGTCCGCTTCTTCACAGTACTGCATACATTATGCACCTGGTTTCTTTCGAGTTACGCCTTTACTCTTTTTTTAAATCTTGGTGCATGATAGCTGGGACACCCTGTATATATATGTATGTATATACGAAGAAACTTCCCAGCAAACCACGTTACGTCGTGCAGATATCCCGGAGACGTCAGCAATAGACATTGCAGATGTCCAGGAGACGTACCGTTGGGGTCAGAGTTACATATATTCAACGTTCCTACAACTGCAAAAAACCCGTCTAAATCACACGAAGGATGACGTCCAATAGACGTCTCATAGTACTTTTATACGCTGTTTATGGGACGTTACCTTAGTGGTACGTCTTATGGATATTGTCGTGGTACGCATGCAAGACGTATATAGATGTCTGTTCTACATTGGTTTTCTGTCTTTGGCACAAGCATTAGTTTTTTATATTCATGACTTGTGTACGTTAGTATGATATTGTTGAGGTGAACCTGTATGCCTGAAATTTACATTCTTTATACATTTGGAAGTTTGGCCAGCCCCCTTTCCAAGGTTGCCTACGTGTGTTGGGCATTTATAATTCAAATACATGTCTTACTAGCTATTCAGCACTGATTGCTGTTACTTGTCACCTGGTTTCTAGATTAATGTGTTTCCACTTTTGAAGTGCTGCATACTGTAAGAAGTCTCATATGTGAAGTGCCAAGCTGACCACACTCTCACAGAAGCACATGAAGCACAGCTCTAAACAAGAAATGTCGCATCGAAAACAAGAGGCAGTAAGTAACAGCAAACCAGTCCTGATAACCACAAGCGACCTGGACACTAAGGCAACCACAGTAGCATCATCGAATTGTACCATACAGCATGGCTGTACAGGCCTTCTGCAAATAAACTATCACAGAAACAAGTAAAAAATTAAACAAATTAAAATGACATTCTCCCATCCTATCTGTAAGTACTGCAGCTGGGTAGTAAGAACGCTTTCAAAGTACACATAAAACACAAAAGAGTTCAGGTAAAACAGTTTATGTTGACTTCCAAATTATGTAATATGCTTTCGCAACACAACCACTTTTATTTTCATTCCTATCTGCCCTGGCCCACAGGGTACACATTGTACAAATACAAGAATAGTACAGATATTAATGACTATAAATAAGTCACACAGCAGAAAGGTTGACACAAATTAGGAAGAAAAGCCAACATGTAAACCCAGGGTACAAGCGCAAGATAGTTATCCAACTTGAAATATCGCACATTAAAATAATTGGGTGAAAAACAACGCAAGTGTGAAAACAAAGAAATGATTGAATGGTGGTTATAAAAACAGCAAAATTTACGGAACTAAATAGTTCACATGTAGTGAAAAGTTTGTGGAACAATAAAACAAAAGCACCTAGGAAACACATAAGTGGTGTTGAGTGGTGGTTGTGAGTGCCATACAAATTTAAGCTACTTTAAATAAACCAACATCTAGGGAAATGATTATGGTCTATAGCAAAGGTGTGTATAAAGAAATCACTACGGCGGTTACAAGAGCAGTAGAAATTTACGTGATGAAATGATTCACACTTAGTGAAATGGCAGGACAACAATAAAACAACAAAAAAATTTAGAAACAGCTTATTGAATTCTGGTTAGGAAAACAAAAGGTTACACTATTTCAATATTTCCCACAAAGTGATATGATTTGGGAACAAACGAAAAAACGGGCAACACGGAAATGATTGAATATTAGTTACAAGAAGACAGATTTACTTGACTACGTGATTCACACCAAGTGATACGCTCAAAGAACAATCACACAAAATAAAAACGCATGGAAGCACGGAAATGGTTCAATAATGGTTCAATGGTGCATGCCTCCATCATCAGTTATGGTAGGGATTCTTGAACAGTTTGCGTTCTTTGTTGCGGTGCCAGAAACTGCCAAAATGGTTGCAGACCGGATTGGTTGGAAAGTTAGTAAACATTTCATTGTGCAAAGGCTGAAAGAAATTTAATACCGCTTCTAGCAATAAAAACTAAGAAGCCGCAGGTTGTCGACAAAGCTGATATTTGCGCAGGATGTGACTGACAATAAAAATGTGGGCCCTATACATTGTCTGGTGAAAGAATTTGATGTCTGGAACAACTCGAAGATATCTTGTTACACACAATGCAGGATGCCACTTGCAGGTGGAAAAAAACGTGTTCCCTGTTTCCCGAACCAGGAGAAGTCCTGCGTTAAGTTGAGCGTCAACAGTAGCTTGAGCAGGCGCCTTGTGCAGGCTGTTGCAGTAGCACCTCCCTTGCAAGCCAGTGCATCAATCTAGGCATGGGTACAGGAAAATCTGTGTTGTTAATACAGATTTTTAAGACTGGTATAATACAGAATGGCCGCTTACATTGTCCCTGAAAAAGACAGTGCATGACAGCTGCATTCTACCGGTACTCGCCTACGATGCAGAAACGTCCAGGCTAACTCAACGGGTCTAACTTAAATTAAGGACGACTTAGCATACAATAGAAGGATCGAAGATGGGTGTAACATTAAAAGACAGGAAGAGAGCGGAGTGGATATACTTTAATGTCAGCATTGGCCCTACTAAGGCAATCTTAACACCAACTATGACAGCTAATGTGAGGTACCACTAAATATAAGAACTATATTTCGTGAATGGGGACTCTAAGGACATTTTAGCCAACTAAAGGTCCCATGTTACTTGCAAAATATTTTTCTGTGTCTATCCTAACCGCTTGGTGGATTGAAGTGACAATATATACACGTATGAAGCCATGTCCAGAAAATGTGGCAAAAGGAAACATGCACAAACCCGGACAGCGTCACTGCCATGGACGTATACTTCCTGCAGCAGAATGGCGAGGTGGGCTAGCTGGTATATATGCATAACTAAACCTTCAAAAAGCACATCACTGAAACACTCGTCCTGTTCGCTTGTCCTGCTAGGCCTACATTTTTAGTTGAAGTATACGTTGTACAGCGGGAAGCATAAAAGTAGTGCAAGACATTTTTACAGCATAATCACATTCACACATAGTCTAAGTTGCACCAGTCAGCAGCCTGCAACATGTAATTTATTAGCAAACAACAGGCCACACACCAGAATCATACTCTGCCTTAAACCTGCGAAATCCCAAATGCTGTGTTACTCTGATCGCCAAGGTGTGTTTCACACTAAATTCATTAAGCTGAAAATTCCATAAGTGACAGAAATTTAACAGCCATTTTTGAATATTTTTACTAGGTTCTGGAAGGTTAATTTACGTTTGCGATGCTGCAGTAAGAGTACGAAGCACAACCAGCGCTGCTCATACTACTGTACCAGTTACGACATGCGTGTAGTTCTGACTTTACAAATAAATTCGGGTTGCATACACGCTGTTCATTGCAACATTTCACGACCAAACTGAACGTTCGAAAAGATTGAACACTCAATCGAAACGCGAAAAAAGCATCCATATGGCATTTTAATCTAATGCTGTACTCTCAGAATCCACTCGATTTATTATTTTATTTCAATGCTACACGCACGGCAATCATTCAATTTATTGGGCCCGTTTTTTAACCGAAAACTATTATGACGAAAAAAAAAACGGCATCGGCAGAAACGAAACAAAAACCAATATCACGCTAAACGTACACAATGTGCGTGTAACCTATACGCGCTTATATTCGCACACGTACGTATATTCGCACTCTCCAGCTTCCCTTGTTTCATTTCGTATCAAAACATTCGCCTAGCTAAACAGGACAGAACACAAACACTTCACCAAACACAGGGCTAGAAATGGCGCGAGAATTGATTCTGTTTACAAACGCAGCAGCCAGGTGCAAAGGTCTACCGACAAACATCCGCAACGCACAAAGCTAATCCCTCAAATCGTTAGGGCTAACCGCTTACCCGTACCGAACCGCTTACGCGTTCGAGAGCAACTCTGCTACGTTAAATACATATGACAAGAAAACAAGGATCACTAGAACTTACCTCCACTACTTGGCAGTATTTCTTCGTCCGGTAGATAAATCCATGGTAGTCAAATAACCGAAATAACGAAAGTTGAAGGCGTGCACACCCGTACCGTCACCGGCCTGTAGCACGCGTATCGATACGGAGTGCAGTTAATACACTGTCGAAAGATCGGACTCGCCGCGCAGCGACTTCCTGTCTCGTGTTCGTCCGAGGAAAAACTAGTTCCTGAAAGAGACCCACCTTGATAAAAACGCGTTGCGAAATATATGCCCAAGTTATTGGTAAATACAGATATTAGTTTCCAATCATATACAGGAGAAGCTTGAGCGTGGGTATCTCTTAAAGAAAAAAGTAATTGTACCGGCAATCTAGATTACGGCATTTAAGGCAATTTCAGGTTCTGCGGTGGAAATACAGCTGCCGTGGGGTTGTGGGCGCCGTAATTTTACGGTTTGTTCTGAGGCCGCACTTGCAGCGTATTTTCCGCGCTTTCGTGCGTCGACATCGCACCGCGTTGACGGCGTCGGCAAAATGCACTGCGACGTGAACTGACGCGGGAGGAGGACTGGGAGGAGAAAACTTTATTGAACAGGTAGATCGAGCTTGGAAGTGAAGTTGGTGGGGTCCTCAGTCGAGGACTCCGTTGGTGCGGCCTGCCGTCTTCGCAATTTCAGCGAGCCAAAGCTGCTTACTTAGGTCCGAGCTTGCAAGTTCACTCTCACACTGCTCCTATGTAGCTACGACGATGTCTATGCTGTTCGACAGATATCAGCGTCGACACAGGGCCAGAAAGCATCCGAAAGCACGCGACATTGCCCGGATTCCATGTCCATCTTCTGCAGTTTGGGGTCATTACGTTCGCAGAAAACAATCCTTTTTTTTAACGTGCGGTAATTTGGTGCCTTGAGGCAAATTACAAGCTGTTTCTGTTCGAAAGTGCGCATTCCTCCGTGGCAAGCTTGGCTTTCATCGGGGAGATCGGGGGTCTGGGAAAGCTTTTTGCGAGTTAAATACGGGAGGTCTGGCTACATCGCTTGTAGTGTTAGCATGATGGGCTTGTCTGCAAGATCGGTGCGTCACGAACAAAGTTTATCAACGCCAGAAATCTAGCGATGCATTCAATTTCATTCGCGGCTACCGTAGCTTGCATAGGGGGAACGATGAAGCGCGATACCTTTTCTTGGCTTAAATAAGGGAGCTTTAGTTACATCACTTGCAGTATTAGCTTAATTGACCTCGCCTCCAAGATCGGTGCAGAAGAAACAAGCGTTAGCACCGCCGAAATTTGTCAAATACGATCAAAACGAATCACGCCACAATATTCGCTGGCAGCCTCTGTTAGGGTACCAAATTCTTGGGTCCACGCATTGTTTTCCGTCGTGTTCCAGTGGATTGGAGCTTAGGTGCTGGTGTTGTGTTTTGAAAGTCTATGGTTCGAGTTTTGGCAAAACCTCACGGATTTTTTAGTTTTTTTTTTTTTTTTTTTTGCAATGAGGGTGCCGTTTAACCTACAAGTGACGTTTGACGGTAACCTCAGTATCAAGGCAGCCCCGAAATGTGATTTGCTCACACTTTGAATTCATGAAGCTGCAGTCGGTACGTAACATCAAGGTTAAATCACGTAGCAAGTAAAGTTAGCAAGTAATTGCGTCTTCGTTCATCATCCTATCTTATTTTGTTCAGATTTGACAGAAATGACCCCCCCCCCCCAAAAAAAAAAAACCCTTAGAAGGCTCGTTGGCAACGTCGCTTGTAAACGAATTCGGCACTAAGTCCCTGCCTCTTTCCGTGAGGTTCGGTATTGGGCTACTGTTTTGAACGTCAAAGGTTCAAAGCAATAGTGGTGGATTACAATACTTGCACAAAACCCCTCGGTACAAAACCCTTACAAAACACATAAAAAACCCCTCTGTAACTTCAATACAGTATGCCTGCAGAGAGTTTGAAAATAAAGTATAGCAGATATAGTTAAAATAAATGTAGCTGCGATAGACATGTTCGAAGTAAAAAACGGACATACCAGCAACATCTGAACAACGTCAGCAAAATATGTCTAAATACCGTCCCCAAATGAAGCACCAGAAACATCGAGAGTACGTCTTTAGCAAAGTTGAAAGAACGTCCGACATTAAGGTACCAGCAACGTTATCTCAACATCCAAAAAATTTCATTAAAATATTGCACGTTGTACGGATGTCTAATAGAGATACTGCTGGGACATAGACGTTCGGATCTTTTTGGGACGTCGCAGGGATGTTAGTGGTTTGCTGGGTTGCAAATCGCATGCGCTGTTACGACGGCATCGCTGAAGAGGCTTTGAAAATTGCCTTTTTCTGAAAAATATTGGCCTTAGATGTACAACACTAGCTGTGCTTGCGAGTGCGAGCAGCTGGGCGCCTCTTACAGCCGCTGACTACCTCTCCTCAGTGCCGGGTACCTACAGGGCGCGCGATGGCGCGGCGCACCCCAACTTCACGTGTTATCTGCCCTTGCTGCATTTTCATGGCCTGTCTAGTGGTCTCACAAGTTTTTTTAACTCATGAACAAGCGGTCGTTGCGCGGACAAGGTCTCCGCTTGGATGGCGCGTTGCAGCGTGTTTGTCTCAGGACTGCCGTTAACAATGTAAGCACGATTTACCGGCTATTTGCGTCTAAGTTGTCGCACAACAAATACCTAACGTATGTTTGACTTGTAATGAAAAAGTGTTAACGCCCCATATAAAATCTGCAAGTTGTTTGTAGGATTACTTCCACCTCCGGCAAGAGTTTGTACCGTAAGTACTCCGTGCAAGTGAATGTGCTGACAAATCAACGACCGCAAGGACACCTAAAAAAGTTACTGAGCGCCTGTGTTTTTGAGCTCACTTTTTAGTTCGGGTCCTGCGGAGTGGCCGGCGGACTGTTGCAATGAGTTTCCTTGTATATCACGTTATTCCGTTCTGAGCTCATTGAGGACTAACACTTGCAGTAAACAGAGACTAGCCGGGAACAGTTAGTACAGCCAGGTCACACAAAGTCCGCCGTCCATGTTCACGCGATTCAGAAATTTGCAAAGTGTATAGAAAGACGCAGCTTTTTTTTGCTTTCTGTTTACAACAGCCGCTCACCTCCGCGCATGTTCACAGCCGCACGGGGAAAGAATCGAGTTTGTGGCATAAGTGCATCCGTGACTAATGCGCATGGCCGGGCCGGTCGGCCAGAAGCCGAGTAGCCTGCCGCGCATGTGAACGCCGTTCGCGATTTTTGTCGGTCGCATGTCACCATTCTGTCATATAAAGCCTAAAGTCATGAAAGAGTTTATACCGCCTGTTTAAAAGTAACCAAACCTGTTAAAAGCGAACCACGTAATCTTCGGTACAAGTGGCTGTAGCGACACTAGTGGTGTGTGACCAGGAACCTATAATGACAATATCCATCTAAGACAAACTGTACAAGAATCACCGGTAGGTTGCTGCACCATTTTCTCATCAGTGGCCGTTTGTATCGCCACTGCGAACCAAGAAACAGAACGAAAGAAGGGGGAGGGGGTGACTTCTAGGTAGGCACCCAGTTCACCGCACGAAACCCCACTGTTCCCGGTACGGGTCCCTGTATCGGCCGTGTTCGTCTTTCTTTTTTTGATCACTCCCCCAAAACTTCCTGAAACTTCAGGAAATTCCACCCTTCCTCTTTTGTGTTTCCTAGCAGCTTTTTCCCTCCTTGCTGTATTCTTTCCGTAGTGCATGCACGACTAACACGTATGCGTGCTTCGAGATGCCCTTCGGACACTTGTGGTAGCGAGAGCCCAACCGCAAGGCAGAATAGCAAGTGAGGGGACACAATCGGGCTGCTTGGCGGGTTGGGTAGGTTTAGCTGCCGCAATTGCTCATATGCATCTCAGCTGTATTTCAGAGAGATTCATTTAGGTGTATTGAGTGTTAATAAAGCCACTACTTTTTACTTCTTAGTACCTGACTCTAACTGATGTTCATAATCGATTTTTCTGTATGTAAAGAAGCTAGCATTTACAATTGTTCCCCTCTTTTCTCCTTAAGTTAACGATTACATTTTCTGTGGACAGCAAAAACCATAAAACTACTCTTGATGTGCGATGGAGAGCAAGAAAAAAACGTGTGTAAGCAGAATTGCACTTCTTCGCTTTGCATGTTTTTATCGTCGGTAATATGATCCCGCAATATGGGAGTTTGTACTTTTAAGGACGGCTTGTAAACATATAGTTTCTTTTAAAAGAAACTTACTCTGCCGTTTCATTAAAGAAATTGTTCAGTTCACACGCCAATCTAGTGATTTTTATGTAAGCCTTATACTGCGTTTTGTCCATGCGTTTTTACACTGTTTTGCTGCGAACTATTTTTTAAAACGTAATCTCTGAAGAAGGTGACGCCGAAATACGGAACACAGAACAATAATTCGTTATTATTACTAATTATCTTATTTTATTAGCTTCCTGTGGGGTCACAGACCAGTTTGACCAAGTTAGTTGAAAAACTAGAATTACCACCATTTGAGGTTAGCTCAAGCGCTTAAAAAAAGAAGTAGCGTAACGCTGAGAACCCTGTTGCATGTTTGATAACGTACTTCTCTTGGCTGTGTCTTTTTTTGCTAATTTCCGCTCATTTTCATCTCTAGATTATCTCCGAATATACCCACCCCGACACCCTTTCTTCATAATGATGTTGAAGATCCAGTGCCACTTGACAATATAAAATATATTCTTAACATTACATACATCCTCTTACGTCCTTCAAACTGGCGTCGTTTGCACGATGGGTTTTATCTGTTTTCCTTTGAATGGAAAGCTAAGAAAGTCTTGCTCTTGAATAACGTTTCCACGGCTAGAGGAAAGGCCTGACTGATTTATGAAGCATTTGGCGCTAAAAAAGCAGTGTTTTACTCAAATTTTTCCCTGTTTGCCTTTCTTTTCACTGCAGGTGCTGGCGAAATGTCCCGCCTGGGAGAACTCGAAGTACGAGGACTCTGGTGCACAAAGCTGCATCAGCGCTGGCTACACAGCGGACTGAAACGCACTCATTCAATGCTGCTTAGTAAAGGAGAAATTCGCCACTCGACTGACAAGTGCAATAAACAAATTTCAAAATGCCAATCTCTGTGCGTGCATGCTGTTCTTTTCAGTTTTTTGCTGGTACCCTTTCAGGGCAAGCCCGGTTTAGGGTTCCGCAATCGAGATTATCTCGAGCGTATTACACTTTTCGAAACCACAAAACGAAATTTTCTATCTTGAATGGTAACAAATCCACCTAACACATATTGCAATGGCCTCTCTCTATGTATTTAGGGTTTTACTTAGAATACACTAGTAACGCATTTTGAGTATATTTGAAGCAGTATTTTCTGTCCATTTAAAATGCATTATTAATGCACTTTGTATGTATTTAAACTTGTATTTTCTTTGCATTTTTAATGAATTTAAAATGCATTGGATATATATTTTTTGCTGCACTAATAATGTGTTTGGGCGATACATTCGAATACATTTTCCCTGTACTTAAATAGCATATAATATCTCGGCAATATAATGAAAAATAAATACAAAGTTAACATACGTATTAAGGGAATTCAAAATACATAAAACTGCCGCTTCTTTTTGCTGAGGGGAACATGCCGCTGAAACTTCTCCATGACTAGATTTGACATTTTGGTGACTGGCCATGACAGCTTTGGCACGCAGGCTTTGACATTTTTGAAAAAAAACCCTCATTTCCCCGAGGGGGAGAATGTGAAAGTGCGAATGCACGGTTGTCGGCCCGCTTGCGGCGCTTGCGCTCGGCACCCGCAGCCCACCGCCTCGCCGCCTTCTCTTCCATCTCTTCCATCGGGTTTGTAGTATCACGTGTACACCACGCAGTTATCAAGCCGCTATAACGCCGCTGAGTCGCCAACGCAACGCCGCTGACGACGTAGTTTGAATGCGTTAAAGATATAAGGAGCGTTCCTAACTCCGATATCGGCGTGGATTCCGTGGCTTAGTCGGTAGAGCGTCGCGCTGCGGCCGCAACGTCCTCGGATCGAAACCGGGCGCCGGATGCTGTTATTTTTTTATATAGTGTAGTGGCCTGGCTGGCGCGCCGAGAGAGGATGTTGCGAGCTGGAGAGTAGGCGAGGGGTGAGAGGAGGCGCTACGCGAGCGCCCTCACGCGTCGGAAATCCGGCGCCGTTGCTAGGCACGCTAGCTAGCTCCGTTGCTAGGCTGCGGACGGACGGACGGCGGTGGACGCGTGATTCAGGGTCGCTTAAGAAGTGCATTCGCACTTAAAAGCGAACGGCGTCACAACGCGCTAGCGCGGGCAGCAACCGGATTTGAGATATCAGCGTCTGCACTCTAAATTTCCGGCGTGAACGCACGTAAACTGGCAAAAGGAAAAACACGCAAGAGATTACGCCGCGAACGCTCGGCAGAGTGTACTCGAAGGTCCAGCTAGGCGATGCGGGGCGCTCCTTAGGAGCGCGCGATTAGGTGCGCGAAGTCGCCTCTCCACTTTTGCAAGTAATAAGTGGGCACAAAGATTTGTACAGATACGTGCGCACTTATGCAGCACAGGTGGCATTGAACGTACTGCGCCTCATGGCTGCGTTGGTTCATCAGCGAAAATCTCTTCTTTCTGCCGACTACACTGTCAATAAACCATCCAATAACATTCGAGGCTTTTTGTGGAATAATGAGTAACATTCAAATACAATGGCATAGATCTTATGGTAACTAAGTTATGCTTAGTACTGGTTAGGGACAGACCATATTTGAGCTGGTAAAGGCAGTTCAAAAGAGAATCGTCACAGTTAAAGTTTTCTTTTCGCCGATACGTCTAATTCTCGCGAACCAGAAGACATAGTTTTTGACGCGTCACAGCAAGAAAAAAATCAGATTCAATGTTGAAAGCAACACCAACCCTTTTCAATTCTCATTGCTACGGCACGAGATCTCACATTTGACCAATATTTATGTCAATTCATGAGCAGTAGTGACAGGATTTTGAAGGGTTTTGCTGTATCTCGCTGCAGCTGTATCTCGCTACACCTTCCACATAGATACGTTGGCAAATGCTAACACGGGCCGTAATATGCTAGTTTGAGAATGCGAATTATCTTTCGCAGGCGACTTCCTTCGACAAATAGTTTCACTTATGACAGGGAACCTAGCCTGGACAATTCATGCCATAATTTATACATAGGGTTGTTTGTTTTTGGTAAAATCCCATTTCACCCTATTTTTACAGTCCTAACATGTTTCACAAAAATCGGGTTAAATGAGATTTTCCCCCGAATTGAACTTTTCAAAGTAGCAATCTGCGCAATCCGGCGCTGATGGTCTGCCGTTCTCAACCAGTTCTTGCTCGAACTACGCACCACAAACACAGCTTTCGAACTTATTTAATATTGGCACGGCTCTACCGCTCGCAAACCCAGTCTCGCAAATGCTAAACTGACATTGTTGGGCATAGCTAATGGAAGCTGTGGTGTCGAAAGGATTTTCCCTCAGCTGACATGCGTTCAATGATTGGACGGGTCTTTAATGGAGACCGACAGGTTGTGCATGCAGAAGATAATGCATGTAAAGAAGGATATGTATAAAATGGAGGACCAGCTTTCTGGGAATACAATATTGCATTTCTTTAGGTTATAAATGATCTCAACTGTCATCGTTACTGATTAATTTCCGAACAAACGCCAAATTTTCGAGTGTTTGCTGGAAAATCCTGATGTCTTCCCGGTTACCAGCTTGAAACAAACACCTATTTTTACGCCTTAAAGTAATGAGCTCGTTGTAACTTCTAATAATATACACTGACTGCATTACTCTCCACATCGATACATTTACAACAGAAAAAAACACAAATTCACGAAGGGTGTTGCAGAGAACCCCAATTTTCTTTCGATTATCAGTTTCAAAGAAACACCCGATTTTTATCCCCGATTTAAACAAACATAAAACCCGAAAACGAACAGCCCTATGTAGACAAGGAGGAGTTACAACTACAGCCGTGAAATGATATACGACACCGCATTGCGATAATTGCTTCGAAACTAGAGTATTTACGTCGAGTAAACAAAGAAAACATGCAATCTTTGACATTGTTATGCCGAGCAGCAGAACCCCTTTAGAAATAAAACAATAAAATATGACATCACATGGATTTGTGGTAGTACCGAGGGTAAGTGTATATAAAGCTCTTTGAAAATATATTTCAAAATGCGTTTGATCGTTTCTTTTGGGAAAAAAAAACCTTAAAGAATGGCAAAAGGTAACATCTGGCGAAGTTACAAGCCCTTACAGCATCAATACTATCATAATAGAAAAATACCAGTTTAAAACTGGGGATTCCAAAATTTCACACAAGTTGAGGGTTTCTTCAAACTGTAGACAAAATAAAATCTAGAGTTTTGTATTTTCGCCGCACCTTTCTTTAAAAACACGTATTTCTTTGAAATAGTTGACTTTGAATCGCGAACAAGGGCCATTGAAAAATTTCCAATGAATCTTTAGAAATATCTGGCAATTCCATTGAAAAATATTTTGGTAAGTTGCCAGTTGTGCTGCCGATGAGTCCATGAAAGAATTAAATTATTGCGTACTACTAACCAATGTTGTCTTTTCGAAGAAGAAGAAGAAGAAGAAGAAGAAGAAGTTTATTGTAAAAGAGGAAGGTTACATGTGAAGATATATCCAGACGAGGGTCCCATAGTTGATACTGCACCGGGACCCTCGATACATAATTACATAGAAAAATACAATGAAAGCAGCTAAAGACAATTTCAATAATCACAAGTCTCAGAGTTGCACTTGCAGAGCCAAAATGACAACACAGCAATGTAAACCAAGAACTGATGTAACATTACCAGACAGACTAAATTAAATTAAAAGAAAAGAACGAGAAGAAAAGAAAAAAAAAAGGATGGAACGAAGAAAAACAAAAAGAAAGAAAGAAAAAGGAAAATAGGAGAAACTGGACGCACTACACTGTATTGTATTTCAAATCACAATTTAAAGCAAAACAACAGTTCAGAATGTGCAGGAAAAACGAATAGACGAAATAGTGCGTCTAAGCGAAATCTCTAAAGAATTTATGCCAAGAGAGGACAAAAACTAACGCAGTTCAAAGGGCGAGTACTGCGCACGTTTAAAAGAAAGTGGGGAAAAAATGAGCAAAGTAAATTGCAATGTAGCTGACACTGAAGAAAAGAAAAAAAAATTGTATCCTAGTAGCAATACAAAACCACAAACACACACATATTCAATAAAACCGCGAACAACCATGCAACAACAACAAAAAAGATAAACACACGCAAAATTACACATTCGTACAACTACTGTGCACGAATCAAAACTGCAAAAAAAATTCTTTAAGTTGCTTTTTAAATAGCGATAAAGGAGAAAGTGACTTAATTGCATCCGGCAGACCAACGCCGCCTGTATTAACATTGCCTGACGCGTCGCGCGCTTTTCAATGGGAAGGGTAGGGACGCTTAGTTCAGGCACTGATCCACTATGCGGCGCGTTCCGGCGGACATCTCGCCTTACGTCACTGCTCGCGAGTCGCGAACGCTGCACCCACTTCTACGACGTGTGTCTGTCAGCTTGCCTGTTGGGCTTCAAGGGCCGTTTCGCTTACATCTTAGCCGCGACGGGGCGCTAGTTCTGTGGCGCACTGGGGATCTTGTTCAACGTGTCGCTCGCTTTATACTTGCTGCATTTTCCAAAGATAAAGACGGAGGCGAACTGAAATAGTGTAAGAACATACTGATTTTCGGGTAGACATATAGCTAACAGAGAAACGATATTTTCTGCTGGGGCAGCCATTATTTTACTGATATTTTTTTCTGGAGTATTTAGAGAAGAAAAACTTGCGTGCGCGTTTTTTGTTCAGGCGCTCACTTCTACGATTACTTTCCAATAATATCACGTGCTTGTAAACTTCAGAAAATTATAGGAAACAAAAGGATAAGCAGCTTGGTTCCCGCCACGCTGTCCGGGCGCTTCTACAGTACAGTCCTCAATTTTAGAAGTGCGTACCGATGCGGAGTGCGAACAGCGGGGTCAACACAATACCTAAATGCGGAGGGGATAGAGGTGGGATGCCCCACTCAGAAAATTTCAGGGCCTGTGATCCGAGTAGATAAGCGCGCAAAGCCGGCATCAGCCTGCTGCAGCGCAAGGGATTTTGCTTCGTGACAAAAAAAGTTTTATCAGTGACAGACCAAGACAGACAGGCATGGTGAAAAACAAGAAGGCGTAGGAGCGCCGTCTCGGGAACGCTAAACAAACTTTCCACTATTTTGCATAGTTTCCGAGAAGCGGCGCTGGCTGGCGGACACGAAAGCACGCTGGAAGGCTACGGAGCGGGGAAGGGTAGTAGAGAGCAACAGGAGAGTGGCTGTTTGGCCATTTTTCGCTCACGCGTTAGGCACTGTTTGTACAGGCGGCGTTGGGCAGACTATTCCAGCTTGAAATAGCGGAAAAATGCGAAGTCATTTTGCCATAATTTGTTGAAACTGAAGGAAGCAAGTAATTGTAGTTTGCAGCGAATCTGGATGGGTTGGTATTAGTGAGACAACTTAACTCAATAAATGGAAAAGAAGTTGATTAGTCAGCAGTTTGAACAATAACGTAATAATGTTATATTGGAATAGTTTGCGAACTGATAACACGTTATTTCGAGCAAGAAGTGTGCTAGCGCTGGAATAGAAGGAGCTATTTGTGATTATGCGGATGGCTTGGTTCTGGATATGTTGGACGTATGTAATGTGACAATTATACGTATTACCCCACGCAACAATTCCATATATCAAATGACTGTGAATAAATGCAAAATACAAAGATAGAAGCGCGTGACGTGGAAAAAACTGACGAGCCCTAATGAGGGCTGTAATGCCATATGCAGTTTTTCGTCTTAAGTAATTGAAGTGATTGCGAAATTTGAGATGAGAATCAAGGTGAACGCCAAGAAAAATGACATGGTCAGAGACATGAATAGTGTCGGTACCCAAATTTATCGCCGGTTTGAAGGAGACGCGCTTCTGTTCTGATCTAAATAACATAAATTTAGTTTTTGAGGGATTTATAATAAGGTGATTCTTGTGACACCAATCCATGGCTTTCGTTAAAACACCATTTAGCAATGAAACAAGGGGCGGTAGCGATTTGTGGGCACAAGATAATGTGGTGTCGTCGGCGTAAAGAACACAATGATCTGATTGAAGATGATCCACGATGTCATTAATATAAATTATAAACAATAAGGGGCCAATAATGGACCCTTGAGGGACCCCTTGATTTATAATTTTGGTATCAGAGGAATGTTCGCCAATGTAAACCTTGCCTTCCCTATTAATTAAATAGCTCCTCAAAAAAGAAAGTGCAGGGCCCCTTATGCCATACATATCAAGTTTATGAAATAAAATATTATGATTATTGTGTCGAAAGCCTTCGTAAAATCTATAAACACTGAGCCTACTAGCAAGCCGGAGTCTATTGATTTTTTAATATAATCTGTTAGGGATAGGAGTGCGAGATTAGTCGAGCTACCAGCGCGAAAACCAAATTGATTAGGCTTAAGGAGGTCATATTTCGCGAGGAAGTCATTCAAACGCTTTACAAATAACCGCTCAATAATCTTACTGATACTTGATAGAATAGAGATCGGCCTGTAGTTGGAAATTAGTAACCTATCTCCCTTTTTGAACACGGGAATAATTTTGGCCTTCTTTAAAATTTGCGGGAAAATTCCACCAAAATTCCAAAATTCCAAAAAAAAATTCAAAAAAAAAATTGCGGGAAAATTTTTATCGGCGGGAAAAAGGCCCGCTGATAAAAAGAAATTTTCTCCATATTTGCGTCCACAGTAAATATGAGTAAATGTGAAGTCGATGCCACAGGATTCGTCCGAGAAAATACTTCCAGTGCTCAATTTTTTGGTTTCAGTCTTCTCTTTCGCAGTATTGAGTGCCACTATGCAAGTCGTGACTGAAATAACCAAGCTCACTCTTCTGCACAAAACAGGCTATACAAATAAAATCAGTGATTGTGCGCCAATTTATTCTTTACCAAAATGTGTTAGCATCCGCCGACTGAGCGCAGAATTTCGATTCGGCTTTTGAGTAAACATATGCCCTGAGTAAAAGCCTGCTCCCAGTCTTTAGTTGGTATCCCGGTTTTCTTAAGTCACGCGGAACAAGATGTGTCACCCCGATGACCGTTCCCACTTAGCTCTGTAAACTAACTTTTATCCGAAATACAGACCACCATAGAGCTGCACGAAGGTGCAATCAGTCCTTGGTGCTTAGACATAAACGGCGGCGCATTCCAAGCCACATCCGCAGCCACACTGCCATGCCTTAATACAACCCAAGATGAAACCATCAAATTCGACCAACTTAGCGGCCGCACTCTCCGGAAACGTGATACCTATCTTGAAGTGCTACACAATCACCATCTACGAAAGCATATTCCGCCGGTACACCCGATAGGACAAGTACCGCCATATACTACCCCCACGTACTAAGGGCCTCTAGGCTCCCTGCCAACGAATAGAGTTAATCACGTGCTCACGATCTGCCCTGCATGAGTCAACCTACACTAGTGACCCACTTGCACGCAGGATGCAACTACAAGTCACATTACTCACAATGGGCTCTAAGAACCAGTCCTACCGTAGTCCCAAGCACAGGCAAAATCACTCTAGTGTGAACCTTCAAATCTCTCCGCTACCTCACTTCTGCAGAAATTGGTACATCATCTAATGACATTGCTACCCACATTCATCCCCCACCAGGTACTCTCAACAAACTCCGACGCATCATCTACCTCACAGACCCACCCTCCTCAACATATGTCGGTATTTGTGTTTTGAGCCCTCTCTCTCCTTTTCTGTTCTCAATATCAATCTGTCATCCCCTCACCCAAAACTACCACCAGCAGACGTTCCGGTGTCCACTCATAGGTGTGAGAAATTACGCCCGTTGGTGGACGTAAATTATGCTGAGAATATCTTAGTACAGCAAAGGTGCCACAAGTATAGGAAAGCGTGAACGTACTTCAACTTCAAAAAAATCCTGATTGGTGTTACCGAGAAATTTTTAAATACCTATCGCTTTACTTCTTTGCGTACACGATGTTGGCGATTCAAAGTGAAGCGTAAAAGTGACACCGGAGGCTGAGGACAAGCGAAGTAACAGGCTGTATTTAATAAGTGCACTCAACAATGAACAACATGGACACAATCACTGAGGTATTGATGAAGAACGCGGTGTTAGTAAATTCTATAAACGCATTTTTGAAGCATAGGAAAGCGTTTTCTTCAAAAGTCTAAATCGCATTATTGAAATCCTTGACAGCATGCAAAAGAAGAGACATCGGGTTTGTGGAGGACATGCCTAACCAATACTTTGGGCATGGCAAACCTTCATCAGAGGAGATTAAAGTTCTTTGTTAGCAGCGGAGTGTGAAAAGAAGACAGCATCTCCCTAATTCTCGCACAGCGCAAAAGGAAGATTTCAAAACAATGTTCGTTGAAGCCAGTGCTGTGAGTTGCTGGAAAATATTTGACCTTCCTTGAAACCGCGGGAAATGCTTCGTAAGGACGTATAAAAAATTGGGGACCTAATTAACAGCATTAAACCAAATTATGTCAAGCTTAAGGGTGAAGTAAACAAGAAATATCCAAGTAACGTTTAGCAACAGCGACTTTCTCTTTCGATCCACGAGCGCATTGAAGTTTAAAGACAGCCCATTGTAAATTATTACAAAGGAGTCGCATTAGGCTGGGCACGCTACGCAGACAGGCAGAATCCCTTGATCATCATGGGGCCAAAATGGCTAGACGGTATGGTAAGTAGGGCAGCACTGACAGCTCCATAGCAGGAGGAGGTGCGAACGTTGGGGCAGAGTAATAAGCCCATCGCCAAGAGTACCAGCAGTTGAAGCTCTGGGGGAGAGGCGTTCGTCGCGCAGTGGATATTATTTTGCTGCTGCTTTGAATGATGATGATGATAAACATCTCAAAATATATCGTCTTTTTTTTTATACCTCACACGGGGCTTACGCCTCTGTATTCTTAGTTGGCAAACCCCGCTTGAACACTTTCGGAATGCCTAACCTTCCGTCTATATATTTCGTTTGGCGGGAGCTCAGTGCATGCATGCGCGTCCTAACATACGTCGGCGTAGTCCTACAAGAACGAAGTTCAAACATCATTCCGCAGAACCATAGCAAACGCTGCCCGTCTAATTTCATTTCGAAGAGAGCATCAGCTCTTACGAGCGAATGTGACCCATATTTGTGCAACCATTTCCTCTAACGTACTCTCTTCAAACGTAGAAACAACTCGTTCCTGAAAGAATAAAACGAAAAATGAAGCAATACGTTACGCTGAATTTCTCGGGCTTCATGTTGTTTACATTTATTACAGGTTTTGTAGTCATAACTATTTATATTTATTTCGTTAATTCATTACACAAGATCGCTTTCTAGCAATTATTCTCTAGTTACGAGCCAGAATGGTACATTTAGGACTCCAAAGAGTGATAAATGAATTACAAAACAAGAAAAAGGAGTACATTTAACTCTACAACAGCTATAGGCTTAACATATGCTTCACGATTGACTCCCTCATCATCGCAAGCGCTGCAATATGCCCAGCGTACGCTGTGGAATGCTAAACCTTAATAGACTGCAAGTGTGACAAATGATCAAGAACAACTATATCTTTAAACACTGTTTTATGCCAGAGAATCGTATAGGCGCGTATATAGTTTAAGCAGCACTAGCGAAATTTATTATACGCTTTTGTTTTGTTTTGTATTAGCATTTTCACAATTCTTTTACACTCCGCCACTTAACACTGCTCATGCCAACCTGTGAAGTTACTGTACTATTTCAGTTAAATGAAATTTATGTTACCTTCGTTTCTTGATGTGTTTTATGAATTAGAAATAAAAAGAAAAAGCGTTTGAAACACTGGCGACGAGACTGTTCCAACTATGATGATGATTGGTTTACTGACGCAAGGGCTTCCAGGTCAAAGATAGCGAAGAGACGTGCGCTTTGTTTGAGTTAAAAGCGCGTTTCTAAAAATTGGCGTTTATGGCTATGGTTATGGATGACAAGTGAATGTAAAACACTTTTTTTCGAGTACTTAAGTACGAGCTTCAAAATAGGCAGCCTGGAGAATAACGTTTTGCGAGGCAAACAGGCGAAGCCGTTGAGCTTTACACAAAAATCCCTCCGCTCTCTCCTCATCACTGACGGACAAGCTGTGCTTGAATGCAATAAAATTTCGCCTTAGAAGCGATTTAGGTTACCTTATCTAAACCGGTTTTAATTTTGACTGTTGCTTCAATCGATATTAAAAATCATGTGTTTTAGGTTATGTCTTCGTGCATGGCTGAGCTGAAGGTCAGCACCGTTCTGTTGCAAGTTCTCCGTCTTCACATGTCACATGGATGGAAGAAAGAGCCCCGCCCCAACTTGCACAAGTTGGGGGACGAGGAGGAAAAACTTTTAATTAAGAGAATGTCAGCGTGAAACGTGCTGGATCAGAGAGGCTCCCTCTTCACGGGATTCCATATGCTTCATTCGCCAGCTGGCCCCTGGTAACCAGCCGTAGCTGACTCTCCAAAGCGGGACTCCATCTCCATCGCTCGCTAGGGGTAACGGTGGGGTTATTAGTAGAGGAAAGGCGGAGGGGTGGATGTTTTGGGCGAAGTCGCACTCTCCTATCATGTGGAGAAGAGTACCGAGCTGATTACATAATGGGCAGGTCTTGTCGTTCTGACGCGGAAACCTGCAATTCAGTAAGCGATTGTGAGGGAAAGATCCCGACTGGATCTGTCGATACATTACTTGCTGCTCCCACGTGAGTCCAGAGTGCTGGGTAGGAAAGTTTGGCCTATATTCTCGGTAGTACTGCCCTATCTCCATGTAGGTGACCATAAGTTGACGTCTGGCCTCCTATTCAGCTTTTCCCGGTATGTTAGCCCGGCGGGTCTGTCGGTTAGAAAACTCACTGCCCTCCACGGAGGAGTGGGCTGTAATCCACACTAATTCAACCTGGTGTACCGTTTAGGCCATATGTAGGCCCAACACTTAAAAAGACTGTGAGACCTCCACGGATCGAACAGCTTTCCTGTTGTGGGTCTTTCTTTAGGTGGTTTATTGCATAAATATTTTTTTGGCTTGTGAATCCTGACTTTTCTGCAAGGTTTCACGGAGTTTTGATTTGATTAGTGGTTGAAGCGCACGTATGGCACAGTTACAACATCCACATTATACCTAAATAAGGCAAAGAAGCTGCTTTCCTGTCAGCAGCCTCATTGTCGACTATTTATAAATTGCCAGGTTCCCAGCAGATTGTGACTTAGCGCCACATAGCGTAGGCTGAAATGAAGGTACCGACAATGTGTTCAATGCTGTATTTTTCTGGGATTTGTAAGAATGCAGAGATGAAACTACGCTCAACGGAACTGTACATATGACGGAACAACGTATTTGGCGCAGTAATATGTGTTGTACAGCTATTGTATTACCATGCTCTCACATCTAAATACGCTGATGTTAAGGGTGAGTGTTTTAAAAGCAGAGTAATGACTTACGCCAGCAAAACGTAGAAGATATAGCAGAGTTCTAAAAGCGTCCGTGTAAACTCGGCACAACTCTGTTTCGGTAGAAGGCTTCAAAATGTTGGCGCGTTAGGGCACAGGGAGTTTCTTCTAGATGTTTTCATTCACTTGAAGAGCTTGAAGGAAACGTCTCTCTTCATCAAACCTTCCTCAAACGTGCTGCCCATGTCTTTGCGGCCGTGCTACTAAGTACGTCAGTCGACAGGGAGTTGCGAAATGCTTTTCCCTGTGCGACACTTCAGCTTCGCTCATTGGCTGGCGATTTGTCAGTTTTATGGTTCGCTATACTTCTGCGGTAGTAAGGCGGGTTAACTTTATAAAGTAAAAATCTGAGAAAATGACCCGCGCCCCTCTTTCCCTTGAACATGGCTAAAATGTTTCCGACCCAGGTCTCTGGATCGGAAAAGTCCAACTTTTTGGAATACGAATGACTTCCGGGGATAAATGTTTACTTCGTGTTCTTCTGCCCAAATCCATCTTATTCGTCGTCTTGTTCTTGAAGATTTTGGGAGCAGCGAAAGATTTAAAGGTCGCTTCGAAACGCTCCACATTTGGGGTACGTTTCTCGTCTCTTCGGGGCTTCGGTGGCGGTGAGCCCTTTACACATCGACATGCTTGCTACCAGCGTCTAACACGTCTGCACTTACCCTAATACAATGGCACCTGCGTCGTGCTGCGTGGTGAGCTACAGAACTAAAACCTGGGTTCGTTCCGTTTTTCTTTTCTAACAAGCAGTTTGGAAGCAAAACATGCTATTGAGGAAAGCAGACTTAGTTGCAGGCGCCTCCATAAATGATTGCTGTAGCTATGACGGGCTCACGTTTCTTCAGCCTTCGTGTCCATCATTGGTTTATTGCTACGATCACCACTGAAAAGCTTCAAGATACGCCAGCGCAGTGCCAGGCGTAATATTGATAGCTGTTTATTTTGGTGTGTGGCCGAAAGAATAAAACGTGCTGGTGAATCATATCACAAGGTTTTCACGTCAGGTACCCAATGTTCAGGGTCACCATTCTGAGTTACTCCATCCTCTCACTCCTTCGATTTAGTGCAGTAACAAGTTTTGAATGTGAGGCTGGTTAGAATGCACTGGTGAACACGTGACAATTTCTCCAGTTAGAAGCATCGAAGGGGAATACAACTGTTTTTATTGTTGTTTAAACACTCCTTCACAAACTATCTCCTGCACTCCTAGCAAGGCAACAATGCCCGGACTAAAAACATTCCTTTTAAAATGTATCATTATGCATTACGACTACTTATAAAACTTTACTTTTTACTGTTATTTACATACGTTGTGCTATAGCCATTCGTTGTACTTAAGGTGTTTGTTGTTGGTTTCACTTACATAGCATGAACCTTTGACTCCCACGCACTGAAAAAAGCGAAGAAAAGTCTTAGTGGAAGCTACTTTATTTCAGAGTGTAAATTCTCAAATAAAGATAAAAAACATACAAGCAGCTAATGGTTTGCTAACAAATTGCACCTTTGTCTGTAGAAAGCTTCAAGCAGGTGGTGTGATTTTTTTTTTTATAAAAAACAGTTATTTTACTCCGCACATCGAAAATCACAGTTGGTGCCAATGGAATGGCAGACAAACTAGCTGATGGCTCAGCACATTCAAGCACGTCCAACAAGTTTGAAAAAAAAGCGAAATGTCTTTTAAAACGACTTTAGGAGTCGTAAGAAGTTATTAAAAACTAAATTGGCAAAATATAAGAAATGCTGAAATTTGGTCTCGGTTGGTCTGCATGCCAGCATTGCACCCATCTACACTGCCATTACAGATTAGTGACCCTAGATGACTTAATGTTGAATTGGTGACTGCGTTGTGGCTTTCGCGTTGACGAGATAAGTTGAAGAGAGTTGCGGACGTTTAATTAGTCATTTCACAGTTTTAAAAGAGAAATAAAAGTAACTTGAGTAGCAAAGAACATTTCTGCTAAATGTCTTCCTGGCCTGGCAGTGTGAGCACGTATGGGGTCCAGATAGTATGAAAAAGAACTACAAAAAGGAGAAAGAAAGACGCCAGGAACAAACTATGGTGATAATTTTGAGAGGACACGTTTGATATTAGGTCACAAGTGCTTCCGCAAACGCTGCAATGTAGAGAGTTGAATTTTGTTTCATGAGCTCTTTCTCTACAATGGGAAAAACATTAGAAGGGTAAGCAACGTGAAACCTTCTTGCTTTGCAAAACTACGAAATGATTTTGGGCAATATCGCTATTGCTCGCCATTGTTTGGGGTAATAATGTCCTGTTGCCCCTAACCGGGACAATATTTTACACAAAAGGCAAAAGGCACATTGATGCAAATAGTGTATTAGTAATTTTAATTCACGTTTTTTTTTTTCAAGCAATGCAAAAGGTAGTACAAATACTGCAATGGCCTTGTCTCAGTGGCTTATGTAATAATTGCTGAGTTCTGCAACCAGAAGGTTGGCTACTTCGGAGTTTTATAATTTTGATTACTAAGTGCTCCTAATCGTACAAAGTTAGGCTAAAGTAAACTATTTTGGGGTGGAACAATCAGAAGCAGTTGTAAAAATTCATCACTGGTAAGAGATTACCTGGTTGACGGTTTCTTCTAAGGAATTTCTCAGAGGGCAAACATATGTTTAGAATTATTGCCGAGTGGCTGACGAACCATTCCAACTATGAGCACCATCTTGTTACACTGTATCATCACATATACGGTGGGCTTTGCTACGGTGGGCTTTGCTAAAGCACCCTTACCCTTGGCCTGCAAACTTCCACTTCCTAGCTCTTCAACTAGGGTGAATTTGAAGAGGCTGTTTATTTCAAGTACCTTATTTTCTATTCAGGACGCATAATTTAACGCCAGATGCCTCTGTGTTTAATTGTTTTAAATCTCATTTGCCATTTCTGAACCACACATATTTTTATGTTTAAATGGTCATAAATATCGTCAGTATTTTGTAATCAAAGTTCGGCGTTCTCAGTGTCGCCAAAACGATAATAAGCATGCTGAAATTCAATCCTTACCAGACGTGCAATTAGCACCCAACATTTCGTCTGTGGCATCAAAAGCGAAGTTACAGTCAGTAACAGCCTATGAATACTCGGGCAGTTTTAACTAATATGACGCGGCTTCCAAATATTTTTTGAGAAACTGCATGGTCCTGAGCAGTGTCTTTTTGCAAGTGATAAATGGTGGGCACGAAATTTCTTACTGAGTTTAATCAAGCTCCGGGAATACGTGCATAAAAATACCGGTTAGTCACCTTCTCCAGTGTAGCAGGGACAACTGTGTATTCGCTGGTGCAACTTAGATTTGCAGACTCTGTCGTTGGGAGTAGACTTAGGTTTTGCCGCAAAGATTTAGCGACTGTGAAATGAAGGAAGAGAAAACGCATGTCAGACGAATGAATGAGATCATCGTCTGTGAAAATAAGGCATGGTGATTCTAAACCACCTCATTGTAATCAGAATAAAGACTTGTGTGGCTGTTTGTCATGCAAAGGCCACTCTTATTTTTCATAGCCAGCATGAGTTCACGCAGAAACAATACAGGAAAGCGCATGCAGGCTTGACGTTTCGAGCGGCTTGACGCCTTGACCGCTCGATAAAATAATTATTTGGCACTACCCACCAGTAACGGTTGTATATTATTACTCCCAAAGCCTTGAGGGAGAGTACAGAGTTTATGGTTCTCTGTGCCGCCGAAAATAGTCAATTATGGGCCTTTTGAAGTACTGTAATGTGTTCTGGACTATAATGAACAGGAATATTTTGAAAAAAATGAGGCACGTTATTTATGGTTCCAATCTATATCACGTAGGCAGGCTAACGGGGTGTATGAACTCAGCGACAATAATCAATATACTGGGTGTTACAAAAGATGAAATTGATTTGCCGCAAGAGAAAATTTCAGAGAAAGATGCTATGGGCAAATTTGTGTCTGCAATGTTGCAAACAACCTCAAAAACGGATATACTAACCGCCTTTTTTCGAAGTATACTAATAGGTGACGCGCTAATCCTAATTATTTTATTGCCCTTATTAACCGAAATAACAACTTCAGCATTAGCGCTATAAACCAACTAGAAAAACAGTGCAGCCAAAACATATGCTTACGTGGAATTTGGTTCCTCGCCCCGATAGCCCCACACTAATATCCTTCGTCTCTAATTGCGCAACATATAAAAATGTGAAATGTACCAGCGAAGTGAAATTGGTTGTACTTTTACTGAACAATTTATTACGCAATGTTGTCGCCTAAATATAGTATATAAGCATTTAGGGTACTGTAAAAACAAGACAAGAGGGTGTAGTAAAAACTGGCCCCGTTTGTGTTTGCTTGAGTTCACATGTCGTCGAATGACGACCGCTCTGGGCCGCTTGCGCAGCCGCCGTGGTGACTAAGTGGCAATGGCGTTCTCTAACTGATCTCAATGACGCGGGTTTCATTCTCGGCCAAGGCGGCCGATTATCTAATGGACGCAGAAAGAGAAAATCGCCCGTGTTTTCGAAATTCCAGCGCACGTTAAAGATCACCAGTTGTAAAAAATTAATCCCCAGCCCTGCACTACGGCGCGCCTCATCGCCTCTGTAGCGTCGGTGGGATAAACTTCACAACCAATCAATCAATCGCTTCATTTTTTGCTTTACGTGGTTACCCCTCAATCTGCCCTTCCCCCCTGTAGCTCCTCTTGCGAAGATTTGAGTGGCAGTCAAGTACAACGCAATTCCATTTTCCTTTATGTGCAGTGCACGCACACGACATGTCCGGACAGCATTCATCATTATCTTTTATTTCTTGTTTTGCCCAGAATAGCGTAAGCTAAGCTGCAGCTTTGTTTTTTGTCCTTACTTTTATCTCGAACTTGGTGAGACTGTTTATATCAATTTTTGAGCGTTGTTTTTCAACGTGCGATTCTAAAAACCAACTCAACGTGCATTTACGAAACAATCCAGGCAACACTAGTTAAGTGCGTATAGTTTTGTTTCCTCAGACGATAATGCGGACATAAATGACGTATATATATATATATATATATATATATATATATATATATATATATATATATATATATATATATATATATATATATATATATATATATATATATATATATATATATATATATATATATACTGTCGCACGTACTAGGCTTTGAGATGCTGCCGCAGAACGTGATCTTAATCTATTAGTCTTTATTTTAATCTCACCTAAACTACTGTCACTTAGTTTGGGGCACTACGACACAAGAAAACTTACACAAATTGCATGTCCTACAAAAGAGCTTCTTACGCCTAATGGAAAACCCTCCTCGGTGGCACACAACAACCGAACTTTTTGCCAAGCACAAAATTGTGCCTGTAACTAAATTATATGACTATCGTCTGTGTCATTCGCTCAAGCGTGAAATTAAATATAGTACATTTCTACTTCGTAAGATTGCGTTGCTAGAGCCGCGAAAACATATAAGCAGAACAAGAAATACAGATACATATAACGTTCAAACATACCGAACAAGTTATGGCACGCAAACCCTGGAAAACAAGCTTCCGCGACTGCTCAATAGCTTCGCAGCTAAAAACACACCCCTTGAAAGATTCACAAATAGAGAGTTATTATCATTTTTCTTTCATAATGTGTTATCTCTTTGTGTACTTCCTTTGTGTACTTCCTTTGAATATGTGTACTTTGAAAAAGTGTACTTCAAAGTGTACTTTGGAAAAGTGTACTTCGTTTGAATGTCGTCTGTTCTTTTTTTGCAAATACAAACCATTGTAGCTTTTGATTCCTAACTTTTTGTTCCACTGTGCATCTTCTTTTTTCATGTTCCTTTTTTCTTTTTCTTTTACTTTTTCGTAGTAGGTTGTAACAAGGCTTAGAAATGTTATCCCAGTATTCCTGTGTATTGGTGTTATGTACATTTGGTTGTATATTCTTTTTCTCATCTTGTTCCTTGCTGTTCGCCAAGTTATGGGTCAGCAAGCAGCTTCAGTCAAACTGATTTGGAGCGTTTACTGGAGCTTTCTGTTCAGCTTTTGCAGCTCTTACTGCGGGCCCCTGTCGTCATGTAATAATGATGAAATAAACGTATTGTATCGTATTATATTGTATATATATATATATATATATATATATATATATATATATATATATATATATATATATATGATCTGGCGTTCGCCAAACGTCAGTCTTCCTCGGCGGCGAGAGTGGACGGCGGTACAGTGGAGCTTCTTGTAGACGGGTTGGAGCAGGGCGGGGTCGACGAACAGCCGCAGAATAGGTCATTGCCTGTGGCTCGCGGGGTGCCTCGGATGGCATAGAAGTGCCCAAAGCGTGTTGAACCTCTTCGCGGATTACGTCAGTCAGGGAAGCCACTTGAGGTTGCCGCGTCGTCGGAAAAAGCTTCCGAAGCTCCTCCCTGACCACTGCTCGGATGGTCTCACGCAGTGTGTCGGAGCTTGTAGCCCCGGCACCAATCGTCTCGGAAAACATCACGTTGACCGGGAGATCGTACTGCCTCGTTCGAGCTTCCAGCGTCTTCTCCATCGCGGCCGCCTCAGACGCGAATTCGGCCACCGTCTTGGGAGGATTGCGCACAAGGCAAGCAAAAAGCTCCTGCTTTACCCCTCGCATGAGAAACCTTAGTTTCTTCTCTTCTGTCATCTCCGGATCCGCACGTCGAAACAATCTCTTCATCTCCTCAACAAAGATCACTACCCCTTCGTTGGGGTGCTGCGTTCGAGTTTCGAGTAAAAGCGCTGCGCGTTCTTTTCTGACCACGGTAGTGAAGGTCTTAGTGAACTCGCGTTTCAACTGAGCCCAGTTTGTCAAGGAGCTCTCGTGGTTCTCGAACCAAGTGCGAGCCGAATCTTCCAAGTAAAAGAAAACGTGCCGGAACGTTTCTGCGTCGTCCCACCTGTTGAATTACCGGACGCGCTCCAGCTTCTCCAACCATTATTCGGGGTCTTCAGCGGGGGCTCCCCGGAACGATGGCGGTTTCCGGGGCCGCTGCAGGGCGATTGGCGACGTTGTTTCTTGCACCATGGTGTTGGTTGCAGCGTTCCTTTTCTCGGGCCCTTCTGGCATCAAACCGAGCTCGGGTGGTAAATCTTGCAGGCGGAGGCTGGCTCTTGTTGGACTGGCTTGGCGGCTTCCAGAGGTTGTAGTGGGCATGAAGGGTGCTTACCCAGCACCTTCACCAGATGTCACGAAGACAAGGACGAAGCAGTTGTCTTGAATGAGAAATACGTTTATTGGAGCGAACTTGTGCTCCCCTAACAACTCAAAAGAATACAGAGGCGGCGAAGCAGCGGTCAACAAAGTGACTTGCACAGGCGAGTGTCGTCGAATCGAATACCCCGGCGTCCGCACTGCAGGCTTTTTATCTTTCGGCGCGCGTGGTACTCGAAACGTCGATTCGCATCGAGAACATAGTAGATCCAAGAAGATTATTCTGGGTTGTTCACGTTAGATCTGAATGCTCTCCCTATCACAACAGATGCCGCACAGAAACAAAGAATGGAACACGCGCTTCCCTTGGCGCAGAGATACCGCAGACCGGCGCCGCCGGGCGGTAAAAGCAAAACACAAATAAACAAACCCAATGTATGGTTCGCTGCAATATTATATGAGGAGCAGTGGTGGGTTCTAAACACGGCTTGCATTTGGCAGGATGGTGCCTTGGGAACAAACAATGAAGTCGGACTGGGTGAGGGAGGCTATTTTTACCCGTGGGAAGTGTTAAATCACCAGGCAAGAACAATGCTCATCGGCCGATGTTTTATGATGCATGACACGGGCTCCTACGGAGGCGCGGCGTTGTGGAAAGTGCCAACAGATGTTGAGTGCTGTGTGAACGCGGGAAAATTCAACTGAATTTCCCGTCAAACGGGATATAAATTTAAAAATTCTACTAGCCTTTTTATCTGCATGTTAGGGAAAAATCCTGTAATTGATTTTTGGGTAACTGTATTGGCAGCGTTTGGAAGCAAGAAGCAATTGGATATATCAATTTGTTCTGTTATTATTAAGGTATGTGTAAAAATACAGTGTATTTCCGAGAATCCCCCCCCCTCTCGCCCGCACCACTGTTTTGCTTCTCCTCGGCCTTTCTTTCTTGTTTCTGCGTTTACCAAGCTGGACACGACTCCTTCACAGCCACATTGGATCAATTGCATCTTTATGTCACCATACCTATTATATCCTTGGGAAATGTTAAACCAGGGGTTGATGCTTGCATTTCTGTTCGACCGCGTATGGGCTATCTTGTTTCGGTGGCTGTTGCTCTAGGTTCTGCATCGGTTGTCTTTTATTCGCTTTGTAATCTCCAATGCTCGGGAGCACGGAGGGCGCGCATCTTTCCTCTTTTCGCATGTGTTCTTCGTCGTTCTTCTTTCAGTTGCCCCGGTATAGCCGGCCAACACCGACTGCTAAGTCTGTACCTTCCTCTTTTAGTTTTTGTTTTGTCGGAGCATTGGCGCCCTCCTTTATATTTGCGTGGAATGAGCCCAGGGGTCCATGTGTGCGGCCGATCAGGCCTAGTGCTATCAGAGCAACGCCACGGATTGAGCTTCCGTGCCGCGGCGGGACATCTTGTGCCCAGAAAGGCGTTGGCGTGGATCGAGACGTCGCAATTTGCGCCCCTATTAGCTATTGTCTTACACCGAAAACTCGCGGAAATAGCCCCCGGTGCTAATACCGCGAAAGACACCACTTTGCATACGTTACCCTACGGCTGAAAACAATCCCTAGATTTTGGTTTATGAGTGCGTGCGGCAGGGCGTTTGCATATTCAGTGCTCGTGGCGGCATAGGCTTTGTTTTTGTTTCCCTCGTACACTACCAAGCTGCTCGCGGGGCTTTCGCCACCTACGTACTTGTTCTATTTCCGCCTCTTTCCTATTATGCAGGATATTCTGCGTAATCGTCTTCCTCCGCACCACCTTTTTACTGCGAGGAAGTGTACCTCTATTCAGCCAATGAAATGTTTGTTCCAGCTTCAGCAGAAAAATCCTACGATACTACTGGCCACACAAACCAACAGCCTGAGGAAATAAGGTCTACTGGCTATGCAAAGGCTACGCAGTCAAACTACTGGCCCAACCAGGGATCGTACCTTTGCAATGAAGAGAAGCGGAACGAGATACATTCGTCTTGCCGACTAAGCTTGGCCCACTCGTGGAGACGGAGAGACGGACAGTGGTTTAAATTCAGTGTCTGGGGAGGGGCAGGGCGCTTTTTTGAGGCGACACATGAAAGAAGAGTGAGGGGAGGCAGTGATAGCGATGACGCTAGAGCAGCGCGCGCCGTCCTCATCCTCAACCTTCGAAAGACGCTCCTCCCTATTTTCTTTCCACCGTCGCAGCTTTGAGTGGACGCAACCACCGCAAAAGCCTGGTAACGGCTCCCAGACTCTCAGGTTTGCCTCTTTGTAGATCCACGTGTGTGTGTTTGACAGAAGTCGCATAAGTTATTGTTGTGGGTGCCGTTTACAGCTATTGCAGTGCAACCACCTTCACAGCGAGGATTGGAGCCAATTTTTTTCCACCTCTTCTTTTCCGGGTCGTTTTGCGTAGCGCTTTGCAGTACCAGCATTATACGTTCTGTGTGATCGTTTGCGTGTTTGTTTCGCGTGTGTGCTTTTTTTGCCGATTGCCTGGCCATTCGGGACGCTGTGTGATTCTCTCCAAAGCTGTCATTCCTGAGGAAGATCTAACTGAGGTGCAGACGTATGTAACTACTTATATATGAAAAAAAACGGGACACACGTCGAAAAAGGAATGATATATATATATATATATATATATATATATATATATATATATATATATATATATATATATAGAGAGAGAGAGAGAGAGAGAGAGAGAGAGAGAGAGACAGAAAGAGAGAGATGACGTTTATCGACAAAACCGCTGGTAAGGGATCACGACGTCTATCAAGGCCAGAGCTGAAAGTGCAAACACCTTCTTTTCTTCAGAAAGCAGTGTATGGAACGTCATCTCCTGGATATTCTGTCCACGAACTGCTATCTTATGTTAGGACGTAACCTTCCACATGGTAAAATGCGCATTAGACGGGGACCGAGGAAGAGACAGTGACACAGGACGAGCGTTGAAGCGCGCGTCTCGTGTCCCTGTATCTTTTTTTGTCTCCGTCTAGTGCACGTTTTACTATGTCGAAGTAGTGTATATATATGCTTCTCTGACTGGCCTGCCCCCGCGGTCGCCACTGTTGCGACTGGCCATCCGATCGCAGTCACCGGTATAGCGACGTTGCATTGCTCCGTCCGCTATCGACTCGGCGCAAAGCGGAGCGATGCGTTCGTGAGCCGAGGAAAAGTTGAAGCAACATTGAAGCAACCCAAAAGTTGAAGCTACCCAAGAGGCAGTGGCCGATTGCGATTATTTCTAAACCCAACAGGTTCCTCCTGCCTCCCGAGTTATCGGCCACCCGTCGGTGTATCAGCGGAGAGATTTATTGGGCACCAAAGAAACGGTTACCGGAAGGACCCTCTTACAGATACCTCGTCGAACGCCAAGCTTTCCACAAGCGATAAAAATGGTCAGAGGCAATGCGTATGCCATGTGCCTGACGTGTATCAACACACCGGTTTGCGGGCTTAACAGACAACAGCGCAACAAAAAGAATTTACAACTAGGCCCGCAGCACAGTGCCACGAAACAAGGCTTGTTTCAATGAGAGTGCCACATATTCAAAATAGCGTGCGTGATTGTGTTTCTTTACCTGCTAGTGCTTCTGAAGCAGTTGCTCATAATTGGCACGTTACCATTTTTTGCGCTGCCTCAATTCAAAGTATTCGAGAAATAAAGGCGGTTACGCAATCATAGAAGTGATGCTATACAAACGACATCGTGTAGGCCGCTGTTATTGCGTATGTGCATGACATGAGACCTTCGGAAGTTTACACGACATTAACTGTAGCCTCTGAATACAGTGGCCTGAAAAGTACTACGGGACACCACGCGATACGAGTGTTGTTCACAGGTATAATACGAAGCCCTAGGTGCCGGCGATGATAGCTGGGTGAATGAGCTAATGCCAATAACGCACATTGTTGTTCGTTACTTGTCAATGTTAGCCGAGCAGTCGTACACGATAAACCATTTACGCCTCATTTATGTGCATCGTCTCGTGCTTAGGTTTGCAAATGTAGAGAACAAAAACCAACAATCTTTATTATAGGTATACGAAAACAAATTAGGAATTCGGTCTTCTCCAGGGGCTACGCACCCATCCGACATTTTGTCCCCGTAGAGGTCATAGATAACTTTCTGTCCAATCTTTCTGAGTTTAAGTGTCCAACCAAACTGATCTCTGTGGAACGTTTCCATTTGACTCAAAGTACCGTAAAAAAACATTAGGTTTTGGGCGGCAACTAGGTTATGAAAGGCATTGCACATTTTTCCTAGGCAAGTTGTGCAACCTCAGGGAAGCTCAGAAAATGTAATTGAATTCGAAAAATATCCCTTATACGTATCATGCGAGTTGTGAGTGTGGAAGGAAAGAGCTAGAGTCGTGGGGAAGGGAACAAATAAGGTGCTCAAAATAACACAGGCTTCAGGGGGTGCCAAATTGTTGTTGTTGCGGACAGTGCCCAGTCCAAGCCCATTCAATTCATTAAACCTATAAGCCTATAATCACATGCGAGTTGCGAGAGCGGGGAGGGTAGAGGATGAGGTGGAGAGTTCGCAGGGAAAACAGGCATTTCATATTGACCAGTAAAATTGGCTCACACGGGAGGCGCGTGAGCTTATGAACCGTGCCTAACTTGTGTGTTGTTTAGCCGGCCTCAGCCGATCACACAGCTATGCATAGTACGTCATAGGTTCTACTGCGGGAAATGAGCTATTCAATCGCTTGGATATTGCTTTTTTCTAATTATTTAGCTTATACAGGGTGTCCCAGCTATCATGCACCAAGATTTAAAAAAAGAGAAATCGCTTAACTCGAAGAAAACCTAGTGCATAATGTTTGCAGTACTGTCAAGAAGCGGAGAGTAATTTTTTCGTTAATGAGACTTAATTAATTAATTGTAATTAAATATCTAACTCGAAAAATACTGTAATCACTAAAGTGTCAATGAGGCACTTGTAGGTAACCATGAGGGGCATCTAACTGCGCTATTTTCAGCGACGAACTAATTGCGTACTCATTTATTCTGACTGATAAAAGAAACCCGCGAAATATGAAAAATACCATGTGACGACGCTTACGCGCGCATTGTGAAGCAGCGTCCCCAAACAAAGCTGATTGAAAGCAACTGCTTTGCGTGTTACCCGCCCGAAGAGACAGCGCATCACCTTGATAATAGCATGCATGGAAGGAGCAGCAGCAGCAAGATTCGCGGGACGTGTGTGCAGATAAGGAACAAACTCGGTTGCGATTTCTTCTTTCTTTCTATTGTCTATTTCATTCTGGCTAACTCAGAGGCAGCCTGTTTGAGGGCGTTGCTTTACGGTGCGCGCGGAGGCGCCGTCACGTGGTATTTTTCATATTTCGCGGGTTTTCTTTATCAGTCAGAATAAATGTGTACGCAATTAGTTCATCGCTGAAAATACCGCAGTTAGATGCCCCTGGTGGTTACCTACAAGTGCCTCATTGACACTTTAGTGATTAGGACAGTATTTCTCGAGTTAGATAATTAATTGCAATTAGTTAATTAAGTTTCATTAACGAAAAAATTACTCTCCGCTTCTTCACAGTACCGCGAACATTATGCACTAGGTTTTCTTCGAGTTACGCCTTTACTCTTTTTTTAAATCTTTGTGCATGATAGCTGGGACACCCTGTATAAGCATGTGTTCGTTAGAACTAGTGTCAATAAGTTTGTAACAAGGAAATCTTTCGAAATGGTGGCTCGTCCGGAAGGCCGCTTTAAGCCAAAGACAAAAACCAAGAAACGCGGGTTTGCACTGTATATTTCGGTCCTACAACGCATACACTTTGTGTTTTGAAGCCATCCTGGAAATAAAGTATAAATAAAAGAGCTGCTTTACCCGGAAGACACATTTTGCCGGATACCTTCCGTTTTGCGCTCTCGTGCATCTAGCCACCAAAATAGCAACGGTAATTTGAAGGGAGTTTATGGATCCAAATAGTATAGAATCACTGATGGGCTTTGGATTTCTGGGTCTTTGTGAGCTTAGCGCCGGCCACTTCCGCGGTATATATTTATTTAAATATTTCACACACGCAACACATGAAAGGTATTGAAAAGGCAGTGGGCTACAAAGTACATTGCAGGTTGAACAGGCATGGCAAAGTAAGCCAACAATTTTGCCACTAATGGGCCAAACAACAAAGCAACTCATCGAACATTGGACAACTGTTTCGTGCAGCTGTACACTGGGGGATCAAAATTACCAATAATTAATAAAAAATGGCATAAAATACCGGCTATCACTCGTGCTAATAAAATTGTTAACCATATCAATCAAACGTAATCATAAATGCTGCCTTGCATAAATTCAGACATGATCAAGCAAAATGAGAATGATTAGAAATAGATACAATATCTGAACGGTAATCTTACTCTGCAGACGTGTTATGAACAAATATCAGTCCGGAAAGAGAGCGTCCAGCAAAATATTTGTATATCTTTGTCATTGTGGTGTCCACGCATAGAACAGTAAGTGGTCGGTGAAATTGTAAAATTCATTTCTCCTTCAAGTGGGACGATAGTGCCTTGTATCACATAAGGCTGTACGCTTTACGCTTGTTTATTGCAAAAGTTTTAATTAGAAAAATGATATTTTGCCCGCCCGACAAAAAAATAGTTTAAGTAGTATATTTTGCACCCATTACCTGGTAGAATAGTTCTAAAATCTTTGTCTTTGCCATCGCTTGAACAAAATCAAGCTTTTGGTTCTTTATTGACCACGTATTAAAATGACCTACATAAACGACACCGATGTTCATTCATTTTGATAAATTAGCCCTTGTGTCAATGAAGATACAGGTTCGAACTGCCGATGTAAATTTGTATTGGCTATTCACTTCACGCACCGTGGCTTTGACGGCGTATTTCACATTATTCCACGCACATTTATTCTAAGTATTGCGAAGTAGTTAATTCACTTACCTTGCTTACTGATCTGTTCTGCTATTAGGACCATACTTCCTCCAAAAAGTTTCAACAGGACTACGGAGTCTTGCAACTGCGGACTGTCCATGAGGCACTGAAAAGTAAAGCAAGCAGTCTATTCAATCAAAAAATGCGGCAATGCGAATGACGGCAAAAGAAGTTATGACCATAAAAGGATGTGTCTCTTAAAGCGAAAGGTTTCTCTCATAAATTTTGAAACACCACGAGTGGTGGCGCCAACTTTATTTCTCATTTTAGGAGGACAGAAATTGTACTATTTGAAGTTCTACAGAAGCTTTCGGAGTGCAGTATTGGCGCAAACCACGCCTTCTGCTTTGTTTAGTTTTGTGTTTTATTGCCAGTGCCTGGCCATGTGAGGCAGTCTTTTCTGTTCGAAGAAAAATGCATGTTTTCCTGCCTTCCTTTTGCATGCCGCACAAGCTTTTTTGTTTGATAGGGAGAATGTTATGCCCTGTCGCCACCTGACTGGATTAGAATTTTATATATTTATTATTTATTTATTTATTTATAAAATACCGCAGGCCTGGGTGGTCCAAGCAGGAGTGGGGTGTTGATACATCAATGAGGTAAACAAGTCGTAAACAAGAAAAAATAAAGAATAAAAAGAAATACAAATTGAAAGCAAAAACAATTAACCAATGAACAGTCAAAGAAAACACGAGTGAAAACAACGGGCATATCAGACGATATTTTATACATATTGCTCATAAAAATGTCGGGAACAGGGCAGCAAAATCAAAAGCCATGCAAAGGACCAATGATCGTATACAGTAACAGAAATCTCCCACAGCTGCTGCCACAAAACCCAGCACGGTATATTGGCAGCATTATATTTTATTCGACAAGTATGGTACAAAACTGCGAAAAGCAAGAACGCCCGTTCGTACAGGATTTTGGCACACGTTAAAAATCCCCAGGTGTTCAAACTTATTCCGGAGCCCTGCACTACGGCGCCCCTCATCGCCTGCGTTGCGTCGGCGCGCTAAACCATGCAATGAATCCAATCAAGAGTGCAAAAATTAGGAAAAATAATTGCTAAGAAGGCTTCGGCCGGGAAGGAATGCCAATGACCTAAGGTACCGGGGAAGAAAGAATGCCTGAATGTGTTTGCACGTGCCCAAATCGAGTTACATTTCAGAGGGTGATAGTTCCAGATAAGGGTGTAGATAAGGTGTGGGATCAAGTGCAAGTGTACGGTTCCAGAGTTTATAGAAAAAGTTTATTATTGTTATTTTTCGGCGTCTCTGCACCGTCATGATCTTTTCGTTTCCGATAAGCTGGTTGGCTAGTCATGTTGGCGATAACGATTAACTATAAATCAGACGGCCAGCCTCTGAATTGTTTCAAGTTTGTTAATGTCGTTTTTAGTAGGTCCATCCGAAACGATACACCCGTATACTATACGATGCCTGATCAGCATAATATATGCAAAAGGTTTACATCAGGGGAGAATTTTTCAATTTGTATCGTAAGAGGCCCAGTTTTCGCTGTGTTGGTGCACATATTTCGTCGATGTGCATTACCCACGTTACCTGATTTGTAAATGTCTTTCCGAGATATCTAACGGTTTGGTGTGCGAAATTTCTGCTCTCGATGTAACACGAAGATTCTTTGAAATGTAATACGAAGATACTGGAACACATAACTCGGAAAGATCAGTGCTGTGGGGGCATACGCCGCTCCCAAAACTTGCCTATGCTTTGTTGACTGCTTTTTCACCGCTACTGTAATCTTTGAGTTCTTATAGGAACACAAGTTTAGCCCAATAAATTTTCGTCCTGTGTCGTCCTTGGGTAAGCACAATATAAATTTATTGCCATTGTCACTCAACCACACGACCAAACTAATCATTAGATGGTGTAATAACGTAAATAATTTTATAGACCGACACCTCAAAGTAATCTCTATCAAGGAATATTACAAGCACACAATGAATCATTCAGCGGGGACTGTTTTTTTTGCATCCCAGCAATTGATATCTATAGCCGCATATATACCGACACACGTAATTTTGGAGAAGCCTGTAGGGATACTGTGAGACAGCTTGAGTAAACGTTTATGGAAGCAAACAGGTCTTTCAGCCGTAACTTTATGGAATAGTTTGGCTTATGACAATGCACACTTTGGCCTTGGCTGCAGCCCTGACACCCGTGCAAAATTCGACCAATACGTGCCCACTGCTTCAAAAAAGGGATCGGGATTTGATTTGATAATTAGGTGTTTTTTGTTGGCAGGGGTAAATTCCGCGCTTGGAGATAGTATGAGGGGGCAGAAATGATGATTAAAAGGGTATGGGTAAAAAGAGCGGGTGCTATTTAGAATGTGTTTGTCAGTAAAGGATGGCCGATGAGAGTTGGCTCGTTGGTTAGCCCACGCGGGATTTGGAAAAGAGTAATCAGGAGGTTGTGATAGGCAGGGACAATAACCTGGCAGCGTAATCGAGCACTGCCAGATTGTAGGGACAGGAATGCGCCTTCATACATTGGAAGAATTGTCTAGTGTAAACGGATGCGAATAAAACTGTGAACTGCCTCCTTTTCCTTGAAAGACGAATGGGCGTAATCCCTGATAGCGTGGAGGTCGACAAGAAAGGGCTGATTGCTCGTGCAGCAGCAGCTCCTGAGGCCGCTCACCCCACCCGGGCATGGTACCCCGTGACTAGACGGGAGGAAGTCTTTGTTTTTCCACTTCCGAAATCTTCATTTCGCTTCCGTTCCGTCGTGACGTAGATGAGCATGCGAAAATTCAGGCAACTGAAGTGCGTCTAATCAGGCATCTCTTTTTGGTTCTGCACTGTCACACCTGATTGTCTGCTTTCAGCCAATCAGTCATCGATCAAAACGGACACCGAAAGGAACATAAAATGGGCAATAGTAAGAATTCCGCCCCAGTACCTGTCACTAGTTGAAACCCTCGACGCACGATCCGCGTGGGCAGAAGCGGAATTCTATGCACCATGCCGGGAGAGACAGAGAGGAATAAACTTTATCTACATTTGAAGTGAGCATTTTTGTGGTGGGATCTTCAGTCAAAGACTCCGTTGGTACCGCCTCGGTGTTTCGGTGTTTTGGTGTTTCTGGAAAAACCGTGTCTCGGGAATAGAGATGGCCAGCGTACTCTCTCATTGCAGATGAGGTCAGATCTAATTTCAGTTGACATTCCCAGACAATATGGTACAGCGTGCCTGGGGCTTGGCAGTGAGTGTATAGGGGATCAGAAAGAGTACCATGGATGACGTGTAGTGTTGTTTGTTGCGGGTAGGTAGTAGTTTGTAGTTGCCTCAGCATGAGTTTATGATTTTTCATGGCCTGATCAGTGAGTGCTGGGTTCACTTGAGTTGGTACTCGGTAATGTATAGTAATGTCGGCGTTAGAGAGAAGGGGTTGCTCGGTCCGCTCCGACTCTTCTTGCGGTTCCCGGTGGGCGAGTTGTCGGGCCAAGAGGTGTGCCGTCTGGTGGCCGCGAAGAGAACACTGCGAGGTCACGCTGGTTCGAACAAGCCACTGCCGGCGGAACGGCATGCCCTTTGTCGCAGTGTCTGGTATGGTCATCGTTCCATGCTCCGGCATAAATGAAGCCGGGCATTCTATCCCGACGACATTGCAATTCGTGACCGCAAAAATGCAGCTGCACAGGAGTTGACGGCATAACCACGGCAACTCTTTTGATGGCTATCACCCAGCTATGACCTCGTTGCAGTCGCGCCCTTGGATACGGCAGCAATGAATGGGGAACCCCAGTATTGTTTTGAGACCGAATTCATCCAGTGCCCCACATAATGCCTTCGGTATTGCAAAAGCTCTAAGAAAGTACCCTCTTCTACGGTTTGCGCTGTTTGACAGCCACATGCGGTACTGCGGCATCAGAAGCCATGCTAATCACCAGCAAGGCTGTCTCAGAACGTACGGGGGCACAGCTTCGGCTGCTTCCTCCGAACTTCACGCGCACTAGGTCTTCCAAACGTTCCTCTTGTCCGCGTCAGCTACACACGGGCCTGTTTTCAGTAACTTTGTCGTGGCGCAGCAACAATCACAAGTAACTGCGTTGCTTGACACAAGCGCGTGGCATGGAAAACAGCCCGTCCTCTGCATCCGTACGTACATGGGTCCATAAGCTACGACCGCAGAGACACTCCATTCACCGCTGTCCTGTGTACCGCTTGCCCATTCTGTCGCGTCGCCTGGCGCAGCTCCGCAATCTACCTAGAATCCCATACACGGTGCCGTCGTTGACAGAATGTAGCTCAGCATTTTCGTTAGCTTCTCATGCCAGTAATGGCAAGGCGGATGTTTACCATCTCACGCCTCTTCCAACTAGTGTAAATCGATAACTTATCACTTTAATCATGATTCATCTCATATCTTCCTTGCCATCACGTAACATCTTTGGGGAGGTTGTGCTCGTCATCTCCATCCTGCACCCCTCGCGCAACCCCGTCTCAGTTCATTAGGCGACCCCTTCAAGGCTTAGTGTTCGCCTCGGCCCGCCCCAGCACCGATGAGCCAATGACCTGTCTATTTCTCAGCCCTGTATTTCTGGCCCGTTAACTCGCAGAGGACAGCTCACCTGACCATTCGCACCCAGACCATGGGCCCATGACTTTTCCCTGCCTAGTTTGCGGTGCAGTTACAAGGTCTTTGATTTTTCCTTCGTGTCATCGCGGGCATCGCTGTTCTGGCGCTAGTCTTCATAAACCCAATCATGGCCATCATGAGAGGGAAATATTTTACTGTTTGTATTGCCACTACCTATATGAGCCCCAAGAGTGTGAAGAAGATGAGAGCCCTCAATCCAGAGCTCGAAGTAACGGGCTCAATATTGCAGTTCTGAGATTACAGCTATCAAACGCCTTTTCTTGCCTTGCTCTTTCGACACCTCAAGTGTAATTTATGATATATTGTAGTAGGTGTGGAGTACGTCCCATGCGCATTGAGTACCCCCCTCACGGCACCGTAAGTCCAGCCCAATACTCAGACCGGGCCGGTGAGCCTTTTTCTAAGACCCAGGTTTGCGCACAAGCCGACGCATCCGAACCCACGCACCGGCGTTCGGGACTGACTCGCGTATCCCGGAAGGATGCAGGCAGGCATTCAGTTGTTACGACGTTGCAGCCACAGCAAACTGAATCGATTGCGTCACCCATCGTATACTGGCATATCGCGCCCTGTACTCCTTCTTCGTTACATTGGATGCCTCCACGGATGTTGAACAATAGACCGAGCAGTACGAGCACGTGGCTCGCAACAATGATTAAACGGTGTACCGAAGTGACAACAGCTTCTACTATTCTTTGGAGGTTGCAGTTCGTAACGTTTGTCAACCATGACGCTGCCAACACTTCATGGCACTCTTGCAAAGAGGGTATCCACCACCTCTCGCCAACTTCTTTCAACGTCAATGGACCCATGTACGTACGGGTGCAGAGGACAGGCTGTTTTCCATGCCACGCGCTTGTGTCAAGCAACGCAGTTACTTGTGATTGTTGCAGCGCCACGACAAAGTTACTGAAAACAGGCCCGTGTGTAGCTGACGCGGACAAGAGGAACGTTTGGAAGACCTAGTGCGCGTGAAGTTCGGAGGAAGCAGCCGAAGCTTCGCCCCCGTGCGTTCTGAGACAGCCTTGCTGGTGATTAGAACGCTATGCATGGCTTCTGATGCCGCAGTAGCGCATGTGGCTGTCAAGCAGCGCAAACCGTACAAGAGGGTACTTTCTTAGAGCTTTTGCAATACCGAAGGCATTATGTGGGGCCACTGGATGAATTCGGTCTCAAAACCATACTGGGGTTCCCCAATCATTGCTGCCGTATCCAAGGGCGCGACTGCAACGAGGTCATAGCTGGGTGATAGCCATCAAAAGAGTTGCCGTGGATATGCCGTCAACTCCTGTGCAGCCGCATTTTTGCGGTCACGAATTGCAATGTCGTCGGGATAGAATGCCCGGCTTCATTTATGCCGGAGCATGGAACGATGACCATACCAGACACTGCGACAAAGGGCATGCCGTTCCACCGGCAGTGGCTTGTTCGAACCAGCGTGACCTCGCAGTGTTCTCTTCGCGGCCACCAGACGGCACACCTCTTGGCCCGACAACTCGCCCACCGGGAACCGCAAGAAGAGTCGGAGCGGACCGAGCAACCCCTTCTCTCTAACGCCGACATTACTATACATTACCGAGTACCAACTCAAGTGAACACAGCACTCACTGATGAGGCCATGAAAAATCATGAACTCATCCTGAGGCAACTACAAACTACTACCTACCCGCAACAAACAACACTACACGTCATCCATGGTACTCTTTTTGATCCCCTATATACTCACTGCCAAGCCCCAGGCACGCTGTACCATATTGTCTGGGAATGTCAACTGAAATTATATCTTACCCCATCTGCAATGAGAGAGTACGCTGGCCATCTCTATTCCCGAAACACGGCTTTTCCAGAAACACCAAAACACTGAAACACCGAGGCGGTACCAACGGAGTCTTTGACTGAAGATCCCACCACAAAAATGCTCACTTCAAATGTAGATAAAGTTTCTTCCTCTCTGTCTCCCCCGGCATGGTGCATAGAATTCCGCTTCTGCCCACGCGGATCGTGCGTCGAGGGTTTCAACTAGTGACAGGTACTGGGGCGGAATTCTTACTATTGCCCATTTTATGTTCCTTTCGGTGTCCGTTTTGATCGATGACTGATTGGCTGAAAGCAGACAATCAGGTGTGACAGTGCAGAACCAAAAAGAGATGCCTGTTTCGACGCACTTCAGTTGCCTGAATTTTCGCATGCTCATCTACGTCACGACGGAACGGAAGCGAAATGAAGATTTCGGAAGTGGAAAAACAAAGAATTCCTCCCGTCTAGTCACGGGGTACCATGCCCGGGTGGGGTGAGCGGCCTCAGGAGCTGCTGCTGCACGAGCAATCAGCCCTTTCTTGTCGACCTCCAGGCTAACGCTATCAGGGATTACGCCCATTCGTCTTTCAAGGAAAAGGAGGCAGTTCACAGTTTTATTCGCATCCGTTTACACTAGACAATTCTTCCAATGTATGAAGGCGCATTCCTGTCCCTACAATCTGGCAGTGCTCGATTACGCTGCCAGGTTATTGTCCCTGCGTATCACTACCTCCTGATTACTCTTTTCCAAATCCCGCGTGGGCTAACCAACGAGCCAACTCTCATCGGGCATCCCTTACTGACAAACACATTCTAAATAGCACCCGCTCTTTTACCCATACCCTTTTAGTCATCATTTTTGCCCCCTCATACTATCTCCAAGCGCGGAATTTACCCCTGCCAACAAAAAACACCTAATGATCAAATCAAATCCCGATCCCTTTTTTGAAGCAGTGGGCACGTATTGGTCGAATTTTGCACGGGTGTCAGGGCTGCAGCCAAGGCCAAAGTGTGCATTGTCATAAGCCAAACCATGACGCTGCCAACACCTCATGGCACTCTTGCAAAGAGGGTATCCACCACCTCTCGCCAACTTCTTTTAACGTCATAGTGCTGAAGGTCTTCTCGAAGGCACGCCCAAGGGCTCAATAAAAGCGTCAAGAGCTTCGTTGAAGATGAGCCGCGATTTACCGCACTAACGGATCTGCTGACCACCAAGGAAAGCAAGGTTCATCTCGAAATGAGAGACCTGATGAGCGGCATTTTCGGTGTCCTCATTCGGAATCTGCCAGTGACCACGGACGAGTTTATGAATGGAACCACAAACAGTAAGCAAACCCTGGCAGCAAGGATTGAACATTACCACCGGTTATGGGCTCCCCCACCACTTCTGCAGCTACGACGTCGCGATGTAACATGGGAAGAGCTGATAAGTGTTTCTGCAGCGACATTTTGTGCCGGTTAATTCAGTTACTCATTCTCATGCTAAATGGATTGTAATGCTAAAAAGTAGGCAAGAATCAGGCTGGAGACAATGCAGTTGGGAACAATGGTCTGGTCTGTAGGCATAGATGGGGGACCTACTAGATGAGTTCACAGAACTGAATAATTTTCGCATCACGAACACCTTTTTCTGCAAACGGGAGAGCCGGAAGTGGACGTGGAGAAGCCAGAATGGGGAGCATAAAAATGAAATAGACCTAATATTATGCGATAACAGTGGTGTTGTGCCGGATGTGGAAGTGCTCGGATGGGTAAGGTGTAGTGACCATCGTATGGTAAGATCTCGAATTCTGCTAGATTTGATGAGGGACCGCAATAAGCTAGTACGAAACAAGCCAATCAATGAACTAACAGTAAGCCGTAAGGTTGGATATTTCAGGATTGCGCTGCAGAACTGATATTCAGATTTTACCAAAAAAGCGGACTGTACGACACAGGAAGCCAGAGACAATCTTACACGCATTATCACGGAGTGTGCAGCAGAAGTAGGGGGCACGATGGCTAGACAGAATACTGGTAAACACTTCCAGGAGACGAAAGATCTAATTATGAAACGGCAAACCATGACAATATCCACCCCAGCTGACAGAATAGAACTAACGTAGCTTTCTAAGTTAATCAATAAGTGTAAGACAGCTGACATACGGAAGTATAATATGAAGAGGATCGAATACGCTGTACAGAACGGAGGTAGAATGAAAGCAGTAAAAAGGCGTCTTGGTGTGGGGAAATATCAGATGTATGCAATTAAAGACAAGCAAGGAAATGTCATCACAAATAGGGATAACTTAGTCACAGTGGCCGAGGAGGTCTATAGGGATCTGTACAGTAGCTGGGACATCACGAATAATGCCGAAAGGGAAAGTAGTTCAGAGAAGATAGACATCCCACCAGTAAAGGCAGAAGAAATAAGAAAGCTTTTGAAAGAAATAAAAGGGGGCAAAGCACCTCGTGAATATCAGATAACAGCAGACCTCTCGAAGGATAGCTGAAAAATGGAACTAGTAAAACAGGCAAACCTGTACACGCAATGCCTAATGGTCGCAAGTGTACCGGAATCTTGGAAGAAAGCGAACATCATCCTAATCCATAAGAAAGGTGACATGAAGGGTTTGAAAAATTATAGGCCGATCAGCTAAGCGTCGGTCGTCTACAAGGTGGTTACGAAAGTATTCACTCACAAAATTTTGGCACTTTAGATTTCTGTCTATCTAAAGAACAAGCAGGGTTTCGCAAAGGCTATTCAGCAATGAACTATCTTCACACGATTAATCAGGTGATAGACAACGGCGCGGAGTATACTGAACCCCTATTTAAAGTCTTCATAAAATATGTGAAAACATTTCACTCGGTCGAAACCTTAAAAGTCATTCAGGCATTATAGAACCAGGGTGTAGACGAGCATTATGTGAGAATACTAGAGGATATTAACAATGGATCGAGAGCTACCATCATCCTTCATAAAGAGAGCAGTAACATACCAATAAGGAAGGGCGTCAGACAAGTAGACATAATCTCTACAATGTAATTCACAGCATTTTTACAAGAAGTATTCAGAACATTGAATTGGAGACAGGTGGAAGTAAGAGTTCATGAAGAATACCTCCGCATTCTCGGATTTTCTAAAGACGTTGCCTTGCTAGGTTACCCAAGGATGAATTGCAAAGCATGCTTACCGCACTGTACAAACAGAGTAGAACCGTTGGCCTGACAATATTATGCGGAAAACTAAAGTAATGATCAATAACCTCGGGACAGCACAGTGGTTTGAGATAGGTGGCGAGGCAGTGTAAGTGGTAAGCGAATATATTTACTTAGAACAAGTTGTGACCACGATTCGCAAGCACAGTGCAGAGATAATTAGAAGGATAAGAATGGGGTTGAGTGGATACGGCAGGCTTTCTAAGGTAATGAATTGCAAATCTACCACTGTCCCTGAAAGAGAAAGTGTATGACAGCTTGGTCTTGCCGGTACTCACCTACGCGTAAGAAACATGGAGGCTCATTAAGAATGTTGAAATTAAATTGAGGATGACTCAGCGAGCAATGGAACGGAAGAGGATAACTGTAACGTTAACGGACAAAAAGAGAGCGGTGTGGTTAAGGAAAGAAACGAGTGTAAAGAACACATTTGTAGCACTTAGAAGAATGGACGTGTTCAGGGCAGGACATGTAAGGCGAAGGCAATACAGCTGTTTGTTATTAAGGGTAAAAGAGTGGATCCCTAGTCGAGGCAAAAGTGGCAGGTGGCGGCACAAAAATAGACGGGAAGATGAGACCAAGGAGTTTGCGGGATTAATTGGTCGCAGTTAGTACAGAAGAGGGGTAATGGGAGATTAATTGGAGAGGCCTTTGTCCTGCAGTGGGCGGAGATAGGCTGGTGATGATGATGATGACTTTCGTTACAATCATATACCCCGGGCCTGTCGACACTAGACCTGATCGGGTCGGGTGGTTGGTCAAAGAAAGAAAAGGCATACTTACCTGGTGCCGAGGCCTCATTGATTACCAATGACGAGGCCCAAGGGGGAAGCGGGGGCATTGCACTGCACCCGCATCGACCCCTGCCACTACTCCAATGTGGGGCAGATGGGGAATGCAATTTGCTGAAATCAGGTTCAACGGAAGAAGGCATTGCGTATCCGCCTTGATGCAAGAGAGCGCGCCACCACCTCGGAAAGCGCGCCGTCGATCCTCTTACCACCGCTTTTCCCGCGCCTAATCAGGGCGTGCCATGTGGAAAGAGAAAGACGAGCCATCTTCGAATGCACATATACACCGCATGCTTCGCCCCTCGCCAGATTTCACTTTAGTGTGATTGCCCGGAATTTTTTTAGACCTTGCCGTAGGCTGGGAATTTCGCATCAGCAACGTTGTGACTTTTTTGCGCTACTCTATGTATACGCTCACTATTTTTTCACTGCTTCCAGATTTGGCCGTAGTACCGTTTCCAAGCACACAATTCCCACCGTTGAGGCGGCACATTCAATTTCTCAACGGCCGTACCCAGTCTCACACATAGAACGAAAACAAATACAAAACCAGGTTTAAGACCTGCTGAAGGAAGATCATATTCACACGTGTAACAGTCCCTGAGCTGCCGTGGTGGGGCTTGCATGAAAAACGACTGAACATTACGACTTTTTTATACTGTAGGTGGCTAAAGAAAATTACAAAGAAAGATCTGTACCCGTTCCCACATGTTGATGACACCCGGCGTAGGCTTCGCCACACCCTCTACTTCTGGTCAGTTTATGTTAACAGTGAGTACTAGCAGATTGGCGTACACGATTGAGATCGAAGAGAGACGGCATTAATTACTTAACATAGACTTTATAAGTTAAAAGGCATGCCTACGGGCTCTGTACGGCACCAGCAACTTTCCAGCGCATTCTTGACATCGTTCTTGCCGGCCTCAGGTGGCAGACCTGCATCGTGTACCTGAACGATGTCACCATCATTTATCATGAATTCTTACATTATTTGCGGCGCTTTGGAGCAGTGCTGAAGGCTCCCGAAACCGCTGGCCTCACGCTGAATCCATAGAAGAACAGGATAAAGCATTGGCTAATAAATGGGTTTTTCAAGCACAGCCTCAGAGGACTGGCTTGTTTTGTCCTTGCTGTGGCCCTGCGTGATAACAGTCCGCCTCACATTTCTCCCATCTCATCTCATTGGCAGCTGGCGGTCGTTTCTTACCGGAGTCGTGCGTTTTCACTCCATATTTGGAACCAAACAAAGCGCTCCATTTTCCGGAGAAGAGAAAGGGAGCGTCTCTTACTCAGAGCGCGTTTCTCGGCATCTAGTCCCAGTCCCTCTGCGCCGCTCAGTCCCTCTGCACCGTCTGGCCACGCTTTGTCCGCTACATTGAATAGTGGGTAGCTCAAAAATAATCGCAACAGGAACGAGTCCGCGATCGTGTATACATTCTTACAGAGGTATTCCCGAGTTTCAGAAATTGTAAAACAGGCGAAGAGAAAACGGCGGGATCCACAAAGGGTTCGTATGGCAGAGGCAGAAGCCAAACGACCATGACGGACCGTTCCGGTGGTAATACTAGTTTCGCCAAGGGAGCGACGCAACGCAGAGCCAAATATAGCGGTTCGAGAGACTGACATGAAGTGCTAACGAACATGACTCCCTTGCAAATATTACACTGTGCTGCAACATCAATGCCCCACTAGTGTTTTCTAAAAGGAGAGGCTTTCATTGCACCCCTATTTCCAATAAGCCTCGAGTGCTGCCTGTAGAGGACCACTGATACGCCTAGCGGCCCGTTTTAAAAGCAGCCACGGGAGGCTCCGGCCGGCTGCCTATTCTCGCTGCTGCATTTGCGGCACGTTCACGAAATACATATTTATGTGAAGCAGTCACTCTGTTAGCCAACGTGGTGTATTTAGGAAGGCGTAAACATTTCTGACGCGGTCTTAGTGTCACAGGCCGGCTTCACAAAACCGCCTAATGCATGGAGTTGATGGTAATTGCACTGTCCTGAAAATTAGTAACAGTGTCTTCGTAAGCAGTGTTTCCTCAGATGGTCACGCTACGGCTACACACTACGAAGAAAATCCGTTGTGTGTGTGTGTACTTACAAAATCTAGCGGAGCACTCATACCTCACAACACGAAAGTCATACTAGCGAGTATCACTTCAGATGTTGATCAGTACCCTGCACAAGCCAATCATGCATAAATTTTACGAAGACTCCACGAAAAAAGTATGGCGCATAATGTGAAATATAGTCGGCAATCAACACACGACGAAGAATTTTTTTCTGGGCAGTCTTGTTGGGAGGTCAGCGCTCGCAAAAATTTATCTGTTACACTTATCCTCCGCGAGCAGCGTGGAGACGGACTCATAGAGCAATCCATGTCCGCGGCTAAACCCTTCTTTGAAACATCGTCATATGACAGAGGGAGCCTGCAGAATCTAGCACAAACTGAAATCAGAGGGCCTCATCAGATACCACACACTTGCAACGGCACCTTTTATCGCTTGTGAACCACCTAGCCAATATTCTACAAAAAGTGTCCCCACCGAGTGATCAGGTGTTCGTTGGAGTCTAAAAACAAACGGAAAGTTAACCTGAAGCTTGTATGTATGGTTACTAAAATGTTCCTTCCTCGATTTTGCTCCGCATTTGAACACAACGATAATTAAGCGTGCCCTGTCCCACCGTCCCACCTCAGATATTGCTAAGTAGCCGTGCAATTCGCATCTATAGTGGGTCTGGCAAGTCCTACGTGGCTTCAGTTTAGATGAACTTTAGCATTTCCGAAACTACGCTGGTTTTTTTTTTCATTCCCGCACGAGGTATTGTTTTTCCCGGACTTGCAGGCCATTTATTTTTCCGTGGTTTTACTAACCCACTTTTGTTCTTAAGAGGGTTCAGCAGTTCGGCGCCAACTCAGATTCGCACTTTTTCGCTTCATAGATGGCATCGCGTACTGCCCCCAAAAAGCTGCGTCAGGTAGTTGCAATCTAGCAGTGTAAAAACAACCAGGACACCGAAGCACGCTTTATTCCGCCGCACGAAAGGAAATATAGCTCCGATGACGGCACTAAGCGGTCGTGCGATGACACGAGCGTTCCCTGATACGACCGAAGATCGTGGCCAAGAATGTCAGATATCAGTGCGGAATGAATACCGGCATGACTTGGCCCAGATGTTTCTTTTTGCGTTTTTGCATGCTGTTGTTTTTTCTGGAGAACACGAAGTCGGCGACTTGCAAAGAGGGCGAGGAGGGTGCTTCTCGTGGGGCGAATGAGAAGATACATTCATTTCCTGCGACCCCCAGATAAGGCCACAGCGTCTAAGAAGGCGACAGAAAATGTATTTAGAGGTTTTCTAAACCTTTGGTATCAATCTACGCGCACAGGTAAGAACACAGGAATACGACAGCGCGTATACACAAGTCACTTTCGCGCCAGCATAAACGGCGGCGGTTACATGGCTCCGACCGACAGAAGAGCATTGCAGCGACGGAAGCGGCAAGGGGTGCGTGTGGACTACTGGGCTGCAGGCTTCCCTCAGCATTCGTTGTCGATCCTGCCGTTTGCGGATAGAAGCTTGGCTCGCTGCGCTTCTGTGGAAGCCACGAAACGTGACTTCTTCAAGGAGAATTCTATCCCACTTATGCGTGTTAAATTACTGCAGCGACGATTGCGAGTGTTACGCATGAAGAAAATCGCACCAATGTCAGAGCAGAAACTGAAAACACATCTCTTGCGGGCGAGAAAATCACGCTGTGCGGCGTTGTGCCGGCGATAACTATAGCTTTATCAGCCCTTCTAGGTGAAGAAGGGTGCCTAAAGTTGTCACCCACTGCGCAAATATATTTGTACTCTGAGCGAATTTCTTCCTTAATATTTTCCGCAATCGAGATAACATAATTTATAACATTTCTCGAATAGTGGAACAGCTTAGTTGGAATTTATTACCGCTGTATTGCTTTTGAAACGTTTCGTACAATCCGACATGGGATTTGAAGTAAAAGTACACGATTGTACGTAGTATCGACGAGACAACATTTCGTCATAAAAAATCAGCAAACAAGAAGAACTATCACTTTCCCGATCACACTATTATGCAAGCGGTTAAGCCCAATCTAAGCTACGCGCATAGTGGTTCGAACGGTAGTAATTGTGGTCATTGCTGCGCCGACTTGCGAGTTCTTGGACAATTCAATTTGGCTAGCTGCCTGGTGTCTTTAGCATGGGAAGTGAAACGGGAAACCGGGTGTTGCGGATGGGATCCAGCCATGGCTCTGCTTTGAACGCTCTTTTATGACCTGTTCTTGCTCTACGTAACAATAGTGATTTCTCTCTTAGCTCGTTTTCTCTCTTAGCTCGTTCTTTTTGTTCTTTTCCGCGATATGTGTTTGGTGTACCAAGATGTTCTATTTAGACGGCTTTAAACCCTACGCAGCACACTTATTTGAGGCGTTTCGTTGTATTGTTTATTTTTGTAAAGAAATATAACAAATTATTGTGACCATAAATATTACGGAACGACGAAAGCGCATGTAACAAGTGCAATGCGTAGGTTACAGCTTAGGTAAACGTTACCGTAACGCTAAAGTCATATGTTATACATTGAGCTAAATGTGAATAACGAAATGTGATGCCGGTTTACTTAAATTATCGCACGTTTTTTCTCAATTTTTCATAATACGTCAACACTGCGTACATTGAGTAGTATACGTACGTACGTATGTGCATACGCAGGTATGTATACATGTATGTATGTATGTATGTATGTATGCATGCATGTATGTATGTATGTATGTATGTATGAATGAATGAATGAATGAATGAATGAATGAATGAATGAATGAATGAATGAATGAATGATCAGCCTATCAAGGGCGTTGCCCGTGGAAGTCCACCTGCTTTTATATTGCTTTGTCCGAATAACTCATTTAAGCTTAATTTCTTTATTTCATTCTTTCATAGCGCTAGCGGTCTTCTGCTCTCTCTATTCTCATTTCAGGGTAGTCATTCCGTTGCCACGGTGGTCCAACGGTTATCCGTTGGGGCAAAACATGCCCTCCCTTATTTCACATTCAGTGGTATACCCCCTCCTCCTCCTCTCCCCTCCCCCCCTCCCCCAGTAACACAGTAACCCAAGACGCTCATTCCCAATGTCCGAGGGCTTTTTTTATCATTATTGTTTCGGTGGCCACATGGGCCGACCGAAGATTGTTTTGACGTAATAACTCTCTGACTGGGAACTTTGTAACCTAGAAATCCGGCTATCAGATGCTTTTCGGCTGTTCAGGTGCCCCTTGCCTCTGTTCGGGCCGAAGATAAAGCCCGGCGTGCGTGTGACATGTACAGCTCCGAGTGACATGAGCCTGAGGGCGCAGCTTCGCGGCGCTCAGCTTCCGCCCGGAGCACTTTACGCACATCTGGTGAGCTTAGGCTCTGAGCGCTGTACCTCTGCCCGCAGTTACAATTTCGGAAATGTAATAATCGATACGAGATGCACTCGTGATCCTCTACAAGTTAATCATTACAATCAAGCACCTAACTTTTGATAATTGAAACGGTGATTAACCAAGTCAAGTTACTTATTTCCATAAATAGCACTTGGCACCTACCAGGGCCCCTGATCACTCAGCGCAGGAAAAACAGCTTTACTTCGAAAATCCAATTTTTTTTTAACTAATTAATCACGATGAAACACCCCGTATCCCCACACATTTCTTTTAACCATTTTTTATTTACTACCCTTGCTTATGTGTTGTCTCTGTATGCCCTATATTCCTCATTTACCCAGTGCCTCACCCGAGAAGGCACACCACTGTTGGTGAGTGCTTCAAATAAATAAATAAAATAGTGCGTGGTTGCACTCCTTGGCGGCCGTGGACGTAGCCGTCTTCCTAAATAAACCAAACATTCATGAAAACGGAAAAATGCAGCTAACAAAGAAGATTTTGCACGTATGTATGATCATTTATTAATATTTTTGGGCACTTTTTGTGCTGTTAAAGAGAAGCTTCAATGTTAATATGTACAGACAACGTAAAGAACAATGAATATTCAATTGTGCACTATTCGAAATCGACACGTCCAAAAAACTTTGAAAGCAATTGGTAAAAATTAACCTCCAGCAATGACCCCAGTAATTACCAGAAAATAACGCCAAAACCAAGAGTGAAAAGTTGGGCTCATCAAAACATCAGTTTGAAAGAAACCAGCGCATCAGGCGGAACACGAAGTGAACTTGACAAACACTTGCGCAAGTGTTTTTTATACTTCTCTTTCCGTCCTGTCTGATGCGCTCTTGCTTTCTTTCGAACCATTGAAAGACCCATGCAGATTAATTGAATGCCTGCCATGAAAGCAAGGTTTCTGTCACTTCCTGAAACTACCTTTCAACGTTCCATTAACAACGTTTAAAGAAAAAAATAAACCGTTTACTGTAACAGATGACGTGAACGGGGCAGTCTCACGCATTGTCCAAGACTACATGACCCAGCGTTATCAATAGTCGCAGCGTTCACGTGGCTGCGACAGACGTGCATCGCAGCCAGCTGAGGCAGCGGCGAGATAACGAATATGCGCCTGCTGACGCTGCGACTACAAGGCGACTTCCGAACGTGGTGTACCATGTACGGGCATGAGGTCAACGCGGCCTGGACTGGGCTCTGTACGCTTTAAAAAAATTGAAATTTTGGGACTGTAACACGCTGCAGCCACAACTGGGATATAAGCCCCCCCCCTGGGATAGTGGGGGCTCCGGATGAATTACAACCAGTTGCAGATCGTTCTGTGAAATCTCGCCACGGGGACGTTGTTCCTTTTCGCCTCCATCTGAAGAGCGGCTGGGATGGCACCCGCATCTTCGCTGCGCTTTTGTCGCAGCCACGCAGTGACGGGTATATGGACATATTGGTTTAGGCTGTCCGGTTGTGCACGGGTCCTGCAGGGTTGCTATGGGAACCTTCCCGAGTGCTTGCTTTGCGCTTTTTTATATCGCTAAATTTTGATTGATTGTAGGGTTTTATCGCGCCGACGCAACGCAGGCGATGAGGCGCGCCGCAGTGGAGGGCTCCGGAATAATTTTGATCGCCTGGGGATCTTTAACGTGCCCCGAAATCTCGTACACACGGGCGTTTTCGCTTTTCGCCTCCATCAGAAAAGCGGCCGCCGCGGCCCGCGCGGCCGGAAATCGAACCCGCGACCTCGTGCTCAGCAGCGCAACGCCTTAGCCACTAAGCCACCGCGGCGGGTAAATTTCTAAATTTTGCGTTGCTGTTGTGTGATGACTGTAGCCTGGGTAGTTGTGTTTTTGCTGCCCGCAACCCTGAAATCACGGCGGTGTTCCACTGAGCAAGGGACGTCGCTATTCCTGTACACACGGGTGGTGCGCCTTAGCCACACTGCATTAGTATAGTTCCCCGACGTGGGACGGGCGTGCTGCGTATCTTTCTATGAAGTATTTCAAGGTACAGGCAAGGCACGGAATTTGCTATCGAACTGATCAAGAATCTTGGATTAGCACTCTGCTTTATTCCGGACCGCAACGGTTATTCGTGAGTTATATGGCCGTGGTAAACTGATTTCGCAATTCTAAAAGAAAAGTGTGAAGAATCTGCAGAAAATACAATGCAAGATAATAAATTGCATGAAATCGCGATGCTACTTTGGCGTCAAATTTTCCTGGCATGCTTGCACCCCGAGTTACTTTGTATCAAAGTAACTCACAGAACATCAAGTAACATCAAAGAGCTCTGGCTTGCGTGCGTGCGTGCGTGCGTGCGTGTGTGTGTGTGTGTGTGTGAATGTGCGTGTGGGTGGGTGGGTGGGTGGGTGCGCGTTTCTGTGCGTGTGTGCGTACCTGTGTGTCTCTGTGTGTGTGAGAGCGATAACTGTGAGAGCGTGAGAGCGATAATTGTGAAACGTGCCACCGGAATCTGGGTGCGTCATCGTAGCATTATCAGGCACAGGCCCGCCCTGTAAACTGGATGTTGGCAGATTCACGTGTGTGGTAGAGATGTATTTACAAACGTATTTACTGTGGGCGGAGTTATTGAAATGGGCTAAAAAATCTGAATGATTACGGGCACTGAATCTCGCCGCCCCAAGTGCGGATGAAATGCAGAGAGTAAGCGATAAAAAAAACATCAAAGAGCTGTGCATGGGGGCATGCACAAAATAAGAAGCAATGTGTGATACCTCGAAAAGAAACAAACAAGTCCACTTATTTTCCGTGAAGGCGAAATCATCTCTCTGAGCAGGACATGTCTGGCTTCCCAAACCCCTAGGTTAAAATACAGCGTAAATTGCACATCCATGTGTGTGACCAGAAATAGATTGAAAAAAAGGGAAAAAGGGAAATATAATATGGAATAGCTCCAACCTGTTTCATCCAAAATACAATTTAAGGATTTTTTTTATAAAAGTGTTAAGACTACGATATTATCATTTATGTAGCTGTAAAAGGACAGAACCTAGCTGAGTTATTACAAGCCATGGCGCCAGCATGATGGACGGGACAAGATCAAGCAAGTCACCGTCGTGGCCTGCCGGTGGTTGGTCTAGATCGGTCGTCTGTAACAAAAATGCGCCGAGCATGCTCGAATGGAATATAAATGAAAGCAAATGAACCAAGTACCCGCCACAGAGCATTTTAACAAATACGAATCACTGAAATCTTTATTTCAGCATCACAATTCTGGATGTGGGAGGGGGGGAGGGGAGGGGGCGGTTAAAATCATAAAGCCGTTAATCGGTTTGACGACAAAAGTGTGCCGCAAAACCAGCAAGTGGTGTTGTAGCCGACCCACTAGACACATGAATGCATACGAGTTACAGCAGAGTAGTGGTTTTGACGAGTTGGTACATAACGACGTGTGGAAGCGCAGCACAAGACGAGGGTAAAGAACACTGAGAAGAAACACTGTGCGATCTGCGTCTTCTGCATTTTTGTCGCTCGTCTTGTGCTGCGCTTCAACAGGATGATACAAGTTACAATTACATACAAGTGGCACCTTCGCTTTAAAATACGTAATATGCGCTGATACTAGAAAACACATTGTAACGTTCGTGTCTAATTTGTACACAAATTGACCATACTGCGAGAATAAATAAAAGATGTATGTGCGTGGACTGACACAAAAAAATAAAAAAATAAAGGAAGGTGAACACCGGTGAACGGCCATTGACGACCAATCGTTTATCCCTGCTTTAAACGGTTCAAAATGAGCGATGAACCCTAAACGTAATAAAAAGAACGGAAATAAAAACAGTCACTATTAAACAAAGACCGCGCTACCAGGGATGGAAAAGAAGATGAAAGGAACAAACGGGGGAAAAAAACAGAAAAATCAGATTTCGTTCTTTCAGAGACTAAGCTAAACTTCCGAGCGTGGCTTTCTTACCTCTACGCTGTATCAGTGCATATTACAGCACACCGTGCATTTCTTTGCTTTGGGGACTGAAAATCGAACGGTTGAAGGAGGATTTGGAAGAAATTTTGGAAGGGCACATTTAAACTGCAGAAAAATTAACGTCAGCCTGAAGAATTTTCATTAATTGCAGTACAAGGAGAGTGATACTTTTGATTTAATATACTTAATTTCAAGTAAGGTGAACATTCTGTGCACTCGCACAGTTACCTCCGTCTGCAACTTTCAGCAATTTCCGCCTTGAATGGATATAAACAAGGAATCAAGTAATAAAAACATTGCATTTTACGATTTCTATAAAGGCACCCTGACATTTAGGAAGATTGCTACGCTAATTGAACAATACAATAACGTGGTACACCTGCTTCATATTAGCGCACGAGTCAGCGGGTTTACGCATTACTCCGCTAACGCACACGTACGCAGATGCAAGTGGCTGCGTAAGCTAAGTCTCCGTTCGCAGTAATGCCGAAGTTGAAGATAAAGAAGAAGCTGTCCCTGTAATCTGAATAACGGGTGCTCCTAAGTGTCTAACGCTCATGCTACGCGAAGGGGAGAGAGAGAGAGTGAGAGAGAGAGAGAGAGAGAGAGAGAGAGAGAGAGAGAGAGAGAGAGAGAGAGAGGTTGGTTGATTGATTTTAGGGTTTAACGCGCCGACGCAACGCAGGCGATGAGGCGCGCCGTAGTGGAGGGCTCCGGATTAATTTTGACCACCTGGGGATCTTTAACGTGCGCCGAAATCTCGTACACACGGGCGTTTTTGCTTTTTGCCTCCATCAGAAAAGCGGCCGCCGCGGCCGGGAATCGAACCCGCGACCTCGAGAGAGAGAGAGAGAGAGAGAGGAGAAGGAGGAGCCGAAAGAGGAGGCAAAACGTTTTAATGAGCAAACAGAAAAATAAAGAAGTCAGGTGGCGTTTCCCGTTCAGGAAGCCCCACTAAAGTTTTTTTAGCCGCTCAAGTGCGAAACCACCCCCTTGCCCTCTTCCCCCCTCCGAGCCTACAAGAAAAATAATATTACTGCATTTTTGCACCGTGACACCACCATTATGCAATGGACACAAGCCACAGCTTTACCGGCAAGATTTGAGGTCGCGTCACTTCGAACAAGCGCTTGTCTTTGCTACGGCTCAGAGTTTAATAATAAAAAAACTAAACAGCATTACTGCGGAATCAAGCCGTCGTTCGGTGAAAAAGCAAAATATTCACCGCTTCGACCAACGCCATCGGTATACCGTGCTCTTCCCCGCGCGCTGATAAGCGTGGAACCCGGCTCGCAAGAGATGACGCTGCAATGCATAGTTGCAATCAAAGCAGTGGTGCCACTCGCATGAGTGACGGCAAACGTTTCTTCGCTCTTCCGCGTGCATACCGCATAAGCCCAAAGTCCGGCTATCCGCGCAGTAACATAGCAAGACCGCAGCGTGTACGCGGTGAATGGTAGAGCATAATAATGTTTCCTCCTGATTACGAAAGACGGAGCCACCAACAAGAGTGCGAAATTTGAATGCGAGCGTTCTCGAGCTGCGGAACTTTCAGAAAGCCTAGCGCTAAAACTATTCGCCTCAGAAGAATTCTACCGGCATGTACGCAATCAGAAGAGCCTAAGGGAGGGAATGTTGCGAACAGAATTTTGTTATTGGGAGATTTTTTTTAATGCGACGTGCAGAAATACAGGCACCCCGAAAACCCAAGTTTTTGCTCATATTTCTTACTCGTTTGTAAAAAAACGAGATCCCAGTTTAAAAATCTGTCCGCAACATTCCCCCCGTTTTTGAAAGCGGAAAACGTTGATACGAACCCCATAGGGTTAGACGAAATATTAGACGCGCTATAGCTTCTGAAAGTGTCCATGTATTGTCTACGGCAGGCCGGCACTGCTGAACCCTCTTAATATAGGGCGTGAATGGGCATGTATTTAACGACACACAACCTTTGAATATACTTAGCATTTTTGCGTGGCTTAATATTCCCATAAGTGGCCCAGGTTATATTCAGGTATTGGGTAATCACATCCCCGAAACATATTGTTCTACTACATACAGTGGTGAGCTCGCTTAGGGTAAACACAGGAGCACGTGGCCGCCGGTATTATCAGAGCAGCCAACCGTGAGCTGCGTGAAGCTTCACGTTTGCGCTGTACATGTCGAACGAGAATTTCCTTTCAGCGTGCGCACTTCGTCGTCGGAGCGTCTGCTCGTCTTTTGGTATTCTGCGCGTCGTGTCCTAATGGTGTCTCGCCTCAACCTCGAATAGGCATATCCTTGTTTGAACATGCCTAATAAAAAACAAAGGTGCTTTTACACCATAAATTAAATCGAGGTTGTAGTGCCCGAGCAAACTTCAAACTCTCAATTTATTTCTCATAAACATTGTGCACACGTGTTCCTTTGGTTTCAGTGGCCACCACTTACAAAAAATAAATTGCTATTCAAAATTGGTGTTACCTTTTTATCGAGTCTGCTTGAAGCAAGCTGGCGGGGTGCCATGTGACGAACCAATTCCAATTGCATTTAAAGCTATTGAACGCGTACACGCTCACTGAAACATTTTTTCTTGCGGATTCCAGTTTGCAGTTATGTATACAGCGGCCGATTGCTCCAGCGCTATACACAATATGAAGTTAGCGGACGACGCTCAGACACTGAAATAAATGCTGCGACCACTGAAAGCATCGCCTCGTCGACACGCACAGCAGTTGCGTGCTGCTTCACACATCACACAGTATATTGCTTGGATAGTACCGGCGGCCACGCACTCCCATGTTCACACTAAGCGAACTCACCGCTTCACATATTCAAAACAAAGCCGCATTTGTTGTCCGCGCAGCAAAACAAAACCAAGTTCTCACTGTGCCAGAGTCAATAATACCGACTATGCCAATATCAAGTAGAAACGAGGTGGCCGTAGAATTCACTTGTGTCTGACGTGTTCGGAAACGACAGTAGTGATATGCTTCTGCCGTCGGTGACGCCCGTAAGCATGGCCGAGATGGCGCAGAGCTGATCTGAATGATTGATTATTGTGTTTAACGCGCCAGCGCAGCGCAGGCGATGAGGCGCGCCATAGTGGAGGGCTCCGGATTAATTTTGACCGCCTGGGGATCTTTACGTGCGCCGAAACCTCTTACAGACGTGCGTTTTTGCTTTTCGCCTCCATCAGAAAAGAGGCCACCGCGGCCGGGAATCGAACCCGCGATCTCAATCGCTCAAAAGCACCTTCACGGATAGCTCTTGTTCGCATTCGAGCAGTCTCCCAAGACGTAGATGTTTATCGAAGTGCCGTAATAGTTACTATTTGGTTGCAGGTGTCTCCATAACAAGTTGTTTAGGGCGTCGGAATGCTGACAGAAGTGAAAGAGAACCAAAGCATTTGATGAGCCTCTATCAGCCACGCAGCGGTCATCCCATGAATTCCACGGTAAAGCAGCAGCAGGCGGCGCAGCAATCGCGAAGCTCGAGGCGTATGCAGGTGGGATTGGTTACTTTTAAACAGAAAAATCATTTATGGAACAACCTAGGAACCACGTACAGGCACAGGAACTAGCACGTGTGCGAGATTGTTGAGACATTTTTCATGACGTGATCAAACACCCCTTGATTAATCCACGCGTGTGTTAACATTTTAAGAGGGTAGAGTTGCCTATGTTTAAAATGAATTCTCCGTTGAGAAATAGCGTGACGTCGAACATTGTTTGTTTGGTACAAATTGGCCAAGGTTTTTTATCTGTGTAGCTGTTTCTGTAGTGAGGGAATTTATTAAACTGTTTAAAATTAACGGCAATTTTGTGAGAAGTTGTGAGAATTTTCTTGCTCATTATAACAGTATCATGTAATAGTAAATGAATTCACTGGTTGTTTTTTCGTAGTACAGTACGTGTGATAGAGCAATCAGTTTACGCATAATATTAGACGGAAAAAGTTAATGCGCCTGCCATGTAAAGGTGGAACAATTGCAAGGTTACTTACCTTGATCATGTTATGAAGAGCAACAGGAAAAAACTGGAGCGGGGCGAAGAGTTGAGATTAGAAATTTGAACACTTTCAGAGCATTTAGAGGAACATAATTTCAGGGTGGGTACTCTAAAATGTAGTGTACTACAACTTCCCGAGCCTCTAACGCGATACAAAGGTCAAAACAGTGTCACACTAAATTTATGCTTGTCTAAAAAATAACCTTGAGTAACATTCCTAATTGCCTTCGAATTTACACCTTCAACGTTTTAGTACTTTTAAAGGAGTTGGCATCAGCGTCTTTGTTAACTACTTTTTGATAAACTGAGCCGTGATAAGGCCCTCTAAGTAATTCTCAAGCCACGAGGTACATCCGTACTCAAAGCAGTGAGAGTTGCAGTTTTTCGGAGGAATATTTGTACGGCTATTTATATGGCGATAAAGCTTTTATAAACATACAAAACGTTTCAAAACTTTTCATCGACAGCAATACGAGAACAGACATAAATCGAAGAGTTGGCGCGGATTCAGTCGTAAGTAGGTTTTTCGTTGTTATTCCGCAATTGTTCCTTTTATTTTGGTTTGATTATACATAATACAAAAATTGCTTGATGCTAATAACCAGAGCCGATTTTGGTCCCCTTTTATGGAACGTTTTCATTTGTACCTAAAGGGGCCATGCAGACAAAATGCAAGTTTGCTTCATTTAAAAGATCACCTTGTTCGAATCATACTGACACCAGCTTTAGCGTAACCTAAGCTAAAATAAGCTATATAACAAGGAAAAAAGGAAACGGCCAAGCGACCCACTAGCTCACTTCTCGCAACAGAAGCTGTGATGTCATACCAGACAGCTCTGCGATTAGTGGAGGCTGCCAAAAGCAAACGCAAATAATGCAGAGCTCATAAGCTTGCCGATCAAACCATTTGCCCTTACATTCAGGGGGCATTCTTTTTATGGCAGTAATAATGTTGGGACAAACAGTTGAAGTTACGAAAGCACACGTAAACATAGAAGGGCCGATGGGTATTGCAGTTGGTACTGCGCGCACTATGCCTGGTTTTGATGCGCAGCACTGCGGATCTTTGGGCGTGTCTCAGACGACACTCATAATTGACGCAAGCGACGCTGTCATAAGTGACCATATTTGTCGAGCGAGAACCATGTTTTACGAAACGATTATTTCCTCCATGAACAAAGACAAGCCAGGGTATATTATGGCCAAAAAGATACCAAAGGCAGAAAACAGCTTGTGCCGGTGTGGTGGCGCAATCTTTGTTGACTAACGGCAAACAAGTCTCCGTACCACACCGAGTTTAGCTGAATGACCTGTTGTTATGATGCCATTGCAAATGACGTTAATAGCCACGTTTTGGAGCGAGAATCAAGCTTTTAACTCAATTTGCTTATTTTGGAGTGAATAAATCATCGTTTTCTATAAAACGCGAAATATTTCGAATCCATCAAACACGTATTTTGCCTCCATGGCCCCTTTGATGTTCTGAAACAACTTCACCTATAAATCTAGTCTGTGTACATTTTTCGGTAATTTCTTCTACCAAAGTTGTTTCTTCGATTCCTTGAGGATCCAACTGTTACACTGAATTTATATCTGTGTATGTGTCAATCAATGCACCACTCGGTGTCACCATTGTAACCAAGTTATATGTGCTTTATATGTACTTCATAGGTACTTTATAAGAACTCTAAATGTAGTTTTCGATGTACTTCCAGAATTTTGCATCAATAATTGGTTGCGTCGTTTTTTGCGTAGATATTAATATTTTTTATTTTGTTTTCACCAACAAAATGTACCTTAAACCCTCATTGCATGCGCCCACCTTCTGGGCAGAAGTCAAGGGTTCAGATTATAATTTTTTTATTGCAAGACAACTCAACCAAAAAATTTTATTCTTCTTCCAAAGGCAGCTCTGCCTGGGTATGAGAGTTCGGCCTATGTTTATTCTGGAACTCATGAATCGGAATTGACAAATACGCGTGTGCTTCTTGCACGTTATATATGTGTGCAGTAATTCCTGGCTATAGGAACTTGGAAAAAAGTCGGAAGATTTCCCTACATGTAGGTTTTCGTTACATGCAGGTTTCCAGTTAAGGCTCGCGTGAATGAACAAAAAACTAAGCCAAGCACTTACCCCGTGTTCATAAACAAAATTAAGTACCACTTTCGAGTTTTGACACTTTTTGATGCACTAACGCGTTTTAAAGACCACTTTAATGCTTAACGGCCGCCTTTTCGTGAACGTGATGCTGTTTGCCGCACTCACAGTTGTTGAGAATGTGCTAGCTGGGATACTGTATAGGATGGAGACATTCTTCGTTCTCGCCGGGGAAGACATCATATTTCGAACGTATCTTGCAAAGGCAAAACTTTTAGTTTTCTGCTTGCAGAGCCCATCACCGAAGAATCAGGACCTCAGATTTGTAGCGGATAAACGCGACTATACACGCCTAGAGGCAGGCCTATCACCTAACCGACAACGCACTCGTAGGTGCTAACGCGCGGTAGTTTGCAGTGCGGGCGAAATTCTCCAAATCAGTTCATTTTTCCAGCCCAATAATCACGAAAGGTGCATTGAAACCGTTACTGATAAGTGCAGAGAATTTGTTACGCAGTCGTTAACCGTCCCAAAGTCTTCGCAACATAGAGGTCGTAAACACATGGGCTTCAAAGAGGGTTGCAATGGGTAATGAAAAAACTTCGATAAATCCAGGAATTCGTTACATAGACAACCGTTGCACACAAGTTTACCTGTAGTACGGAGATGTGAGTACCTGCACAAATTTGAATTCTACACGACCAGTAACAAACATTTTGCAAACTTGCAGCAACCTGTTGGGGTTATTCCAAAACATCTATTCTATCCTGTACATCTGTCTATCCTATCCTATCTATCCTATCCTATCCAAATCCTATCCTATCCTATCCAAAACATCTATCTATCCTATCCTGCGGGCAATTTGAGACTGTAGTTGGCAAGCGTTGCAAACGCATTTTGTTGCCTTTTTATGTCTCTGCATCGCTATGAGCACATCGAAATCTTGATTTCCCTGTAGCGCAACACCTTTAGTTAATTTCCCGGCGCTGCGGCGCTTCGTTCGAAGCACCACAGCGCCGGAAAACCTTGCTCGAAGTCTTCATTTTTAAGGTTCCCTGGCGTATTTTAATTAATTAATTTATTTATTTAATTATTTTTTTAACAACACTGCAGGCCAGTATTTTGACCCTGGAAGGAGGGGATACACAGTATACATACAATATAAGGAAGATTAGTAACAACAATCAAGACAACACGAAGACTATAGCAACGTTCAACCAGCAAAATTTACAATGTGGGACTCAAGCTCTTTCATAAATCAGCCAATTCAAATACCTCTCGTGGAAAGAATTCCATTCAGACACAGTTCGGGGGGAAAATGCGTCATCATTTCTCCCCCCTCTCTCTTGTAGATATATATATATATGTAAATATATACACTACCGCATGCTCGCCAATCACATGAGAGCTCTCTTCCCACAGGCGCACGCTTGTGTTGCCGCAATGCGCGTGGGTGGTGTGGGAGACACCGTTTTAACACCGTTTCTTTTCTACTACTTACATAATCTTTGACGCCGCACGTTGCAGCGATATTGCCACACTGTAAAAGAAAGAAGTCGACATTAACGTTGTATTTTTCTTTCACTTCTCCGGTACATTTTACATTTTTGCAACGCCACTATGCTGGTAAGCATAGTTTAAAACTATATGAGCGCGCATTCGTATTAAAAAGACAGCAAGATTCATAACGTTCCAAAACAACTCATATTCCACTAAGCCTCGGCAGTTTTAGGGTGAAAAGGGGCGCACCAGAAGCTTGGAGACTAAGCCGTTTCAGTTCTGTTTGATATTCCTTAGCTGAACGTTGGTGGGCAGAGTGCCATTATACAGCATGTTTTTTGGGATACACACATCCAGAGAGCGGAGGTTTTCTCAATAACTTTCGGGCCAACTCGTGTGACGCTGCCTGAAAAGATAGTACTCTTGGTTATTATGCAGTAAGTCACGAACTCCTACCGCCAAAGTGATGAAAAAAGCAAAAAGACATTTATCTCTTCTTCTTGTTGTTTCTTGTTTAGTTTTGTTTTCGCACATGCCCACTTGGAGGTTGGGCCACAATAGTGAAATTTGAGATGCTGAAGGGCCCGTTTCACACAGCTTTGGATATACCAGAACGTGATCCTTCACAAGCCGCTAAGGAACCTTTTATTGTCATAGCTGGTGGGCTTCACAAGGCCGCTGACGAAACATTTAATAAGTAGCGCGTTACGATTGAACGTTTACGGTAATGCCACGGTGAGCCCCTGCTGCTGTTTTCTATGATTTTTGTGTATCTGGCACAGCACACAGAAGTTCTATTATAGCACCCGTTCGCGCTGTGGTGGCCTCGTCATCAAGGTATATCGAGCCCAGGCACAACTGTAGACAGGCCGTTGCAATCGCACGTTGTGATTGTTGATGGAATCCTCCCTAAAACCCTTATATAGGGCCTCAAACGTGTACATGTGCTTCTGTGTCAATGAGCTAACAACCTCATCAACAAAAGTGTGAAAGTAATTAAGCTGCCCTACAACATGACTTGAATATTGTACCCAATCGTGGTCACGTTCTTGTATCAGTAAACATTATCTGCGGATATGTGGTGTGGTTGTGCGGATCCAGAAGCCAGGATATACAAGCAGACAGGATCACGGCAATGTTGATCATGCGGACGTAATTAAGGCTATCTTGTGTCCCGTTTTCAAGCCAATAGAGAGCTTTCTGATTCTGTGTTAAACCGAATTACTTTTTTGGCGCACCGATTTGCAGTATGCGTGGGCATGTATTCTTTAACCCCTGATTCAAGTTTGTAAACCTTTAAGATTACAAGTACGATTCGGGAGGTTGAAGATGCCGCGAAAATGAAGAATGTATCTTAAAAAACTGCATGTATCTTAAAAGAATGTATCTTAAAAAATGAAGAATGTATCTTAAAAATGTGCCAGCAATGGAATTTTACCTAAAAGAGCTTCGTTTACTTGGTAACCAATGACGCTCTATATATGTCGACTCCGAAAATTATAGGCTATTTTTGTCCAAGCCCCCCTATTCGCTCACATGGGGTTTCATTTGGGCAGCTGTCGCTAGTTTGTTTTAAATGCAGAGCATTTCTTTAACTCACGATGTCACCCGTTCTTGGCGTTCGTAGTTGTCCGCATCGCTCGCAGATGCCCCTGTCGGCGCGATCGTGGCGTTATAAAGGCGGTTGTCGGCGAGGCTGGAACGCTCTCATCGCCGCGTTATCTCGTCAGCCCCGCTTCTCCTCGCCTACTCTCCGCTCGCATCGCGCGCTCTCTCCGCGGTCGGTTCGAGCCCAACAGGTGGGGGCGCGCTCGTCGCGGGATCAACAACACCTGTGGCGTGATTCTGACGTCAGCATCGCGCGCGCGTGACGCGATCGTGGCGTGATAAAGGCGGCTGTCGGCGAGGCTGAAACGCACTCATCCCCGCACTCTCTCGTCAGCAGTTGCCACAAGTGCAACAACATTAACGTAACACAAACTACTTAACGTCGTGCTCCCCCGGAAATGCTCTGAATTTGATCGTGCCCCTCGCGAGGGGGATGTTTTTTCCATCAGGAAAACGGCTACCGCTGGCGGGAATCGAACCCGCGTCCTCGGGCACAGCATTTCTTTCACCCGTCGTCTTGTCATCATTATCTCAGTTAGGACGGTGACGCTGCTGAGCCCAGAAACGGCCGCCAAAGGGCTGCGCCCTAAAATAACAGCTTCAAAATAACAATTGTTTTTGTTTGGTTAGTTCATTAGGCTATCTGGGGGATTATATCTGACAGTTATAGACTGATTGGTGAATCCTAATGCAATTCCAAGTTTATGACTGGTTTGGACAAACATTGATGTAAACAAAATACACCATCTTCCCGCGGTGAAACATTAGGAGGATGCGAAGAATAATAGGGGATCTGTGGAAGTTCCTTTGTGTTGCCGTTATGTTTTATTTATCGGAGCACGAATGGGAACGTAGTGTGAACTTCCATGTAGAGATAGAGAAATGTAGAGATATTTAGGGACAGCGAAGAGACCGACACCGGCGTTACCTGATCGAACACCTCCTGGTTCTCGGCTTTCTTTATTGCGTGCTCACGCTCCTACCCCGCCGCACGCCCTCTTTGTCCTCTTGACTGGTTAAGCTACAAAGCGCGTGGCTCTTCCAACCACAGCATTCCCACGGTAAATTCAACGTTCTCCTCTAAAGTTTTCAGTTCGTCGTTTCCGTTGACGTTCAGCTTCACGTGCATTTGTTGTATCAGTAGCATCTTGATGTAGTTTGAATTAGTCAAGGACATAAGGCGCGTTAGTAGCCCTTGCTCCTGTCTCGGTTTTGTAGTGCAGTGGGAAGAGCACCGCGTACCTCCAATTGCGGCTAGAGAGTCGTGGGATCGAAACTGGGCGCCGCTAAATATTTATTTTTTTATAGTGTAGGGGGAGAGGTGCGGACGCCGAAGGTTTGACTAAGAGATGCTTTGGATCTAAAAGAGAAAACTAGCATATTAACACTGAGTTCAAGAATACCGTGGAGCAACGTTAAACCTACCATCACGCATAATGATATACAATACGTACGACATTGTTACACACATCGTAGAGCCCGACCTAGATGTTACACATTGTTGATCTTATACACAAAATGTCGGTTCTAATCTTTTTATTGCTTCTAACAACGCCAAACGGTACCCGCTTCAAAAGTACACATTGTAGTCCTTTTATGTCAAGCTGCAACTCGATATCAATGTCTAACGTGTTAGGTGCCTTCAGGTGGCTTTAGGCGAATTGCCAGTGCAAAGCATTGGTGAGTCCCAGGTGACGGTGTCGTAGCGTACAGTCCGGCAGGCAGTGGTGTTCTTGCGGGTTGCGAATCACACAATGCGTCGCGTCGGCGCACAGAGTGCACTCTTCGCTCGAGCATAATAACGCGGCGCGGCTGGTGCGACTGCTCTCTTTCGAAGCTGCGTTGCCTGAACCGTTGTTTGAAGTATGGGGCTAATGATGCTGTAGCTTCTTGTGGCGGTGGCGACGGTAGCAGTGGCTGTAGGCATTGAAGCGCAAGAGATGTCAGCACTCCATCCCACCGAAGTGTCGCGTTTGTGGGCTGGTCTGGGCTGACAAGGCGTCAATGCTTATGATTTGGTATATTTGCAAGGGCCCTCATACCTGACTGGGTTGTGAAATGCATCCTGTTTTGGGCCCCACAGCCCACACAGAAGAGTGTGCTTATTTAAGACAAATTGTTACCCTTCAATAGGCAACTGGAATACGGGCAGTTTGCGTGCGACAACACCTGAAGCAGTCCTTCTTGTGCCAAAGGTGGTTTCGTGGCTAGAAGAATTTATTAGACACCAGATAGCTGTGCACCTCACCGCACTTCTTGAAGTCGTGGTGGCAGTGCCACGCCCTGTTCACATTTTTGGTGATCTCATTCGCAAAATGGTATCGTGGTATAGCGTGATTACGGTGGAGACCGACCCAGAAGGCTAAACGGGAATAAGCCCACATTCTACATACTTCGGCGATTTCGTTTGGGTGTACAGAACCAGAAAGAACGAATAAATTCAGGACTTCTTCTTCCTAATTCAAGCGCACGTCTTTGTTCGATCAGTCTACTGTTATAAATATGTTCTTTTCAAGCACGGAACGCTACTGCCCACCAATTATCCATGTTTTTTTTCCTCTTGATATGTAGGTGACTGCCTTTAAAGCGCAGTCGTATCTGAAGGACGTAGAAAACTACCTTTTGATTCTCTAGACTTTTGAAAAATTCTTACGTTATTCATCGTAAGCCCCGCTACTGCAGTTTCTCCTGAGACGGCGAAAGATAAGAGAATGACATTTTAGAAAAGTATTTATTGCCATGCTCGAAATTTACGGTCATTTCGTTTCCAATATCCTTCGTCTATGATGCAGCTCCCTTTTTTTCAGGATTCTTCAGACGTATGCTGTCATGTGTACGCGGGTTTTGTAGTTTACATCCCCGCTCTCTGTGGTTGCCCTGTCACAACCGAGTAGCAACAGGCTCTACCGTTCTTCAGGAAGCAGTGGGACTGGAGTACCTTAGAATGAATAACATTCATGGGTGACTGCTTTTCATTCGTAGGCTTCTATTTGTGGTTTCTGTACGGGCCGAGACAAAAATGCGAGGACTCGTTTTTTTGCTGGTTAAATCATTTCCATCTCAGTCGATGGAGACAACATACCGTCTCAAGAGTATGGTGGTTACTTCCTCATTTGAGATAAATTTGCACTAACATGCTCCGGTAAACACTTGCTCAAACCTGGAACTCAACATGATGCCCCTGAAGAGGGTCGCAAGGCGAATAAAAATTGTATTTTGCTTGTTCAGCGTCGGGTTTGGGTGAAGGATAAGGCTGCTCTAGAATAAATTGCATTTGATTGCTTCTTGTTTTATTTCAATCCGCGAGGCCAAATGACCGTGAAGGTTTTCTGTGGAAGCCTGTTCTGAAATTTTATTGGTTTGTTTTTTCGAACGTGCACTGCTATATAAAAGAATGAGCATAAAGCGGTACATATTTACGACGCATGTTGCCCTCACATTCTATTCAGCATAGTGCGCGGCATAGAGAGCAAACTATCAGGGTGCGCGCGGCATTTTATTGCGGAAGAACTAGAAAGATAACTGTAGGACAGTTTCTTCCTCATGAAGAAATCATCTTGTGATACATGTCATAACGTTCCCACGAAGTAAAAACACCTAAACATGGAAACATTGAACCACATAAAAAACTTCGAGCTTCTAGGCACTAAAATGCCACACTTAGCATTTTTCTTTATTTTTCAACTACACAAGTAATTTCTGTAAACGTATACGTTACGCTACCATAGAATTCCTCAATAAAGAATATTACACTCTGCCAGCAAACACTTCGCAATGCGTCCTCTTCAGCTCAATATGTTTTAACAGAGAAGCTGTTTCTGGCTGTAATTCCCCGTTGCAGAAAACTCTCCAACCATAAACCCACTCTGGAAGACTGTCCAAAAAGAATTTGTTTCGAAAGGTCTCCCATGCCGCCGCATTCTCTGGAAGCCACTATGGATGATTGGAGAGGTGGCTAGGATTGCGCAATTTCATCCCGCGTCGACTTCAATTCCCGCCACTGCTGCATCGCGTCGATGAAGAAGAGCTGGTGGATGTCTGCAATGGTGGGGGGGACTTTATAACTACCACTTGCCGCGAACAAGACAAGGGCGGCGTGTTCGATGCATATAACGACGAAAACTATCGCCACAACTACGGAAATAAACACTCAACGTTGGGTGCGTCAATGTTCAGCTTGAACAGCTTCGATTCGCAAGTCTTGCGCGCTAGTGCAGGCCACCCTGAATTTTTTTCGTCCATGAGACCCTCTAGAAGGATCTCAGATGGCGGATTCGCGACATGAGTATACACGCCTATATCATTAGGACTGCTCAACCACCCGAATGTAGCGTAGAACGTTGCCAAAAGTCGTCCAGATTTCAGTGCACCCCAGCACTGCAACTGTACAGGAACCAAGAAACAATACTACGAAGACAGAACAACACTTTGCAGGCAACGTTGGCTCTTGCGGGAGCGCATTTTTTTGCTATTGCCCAACATAGACCGATCGCCACGATGACTCGAACTACTGGATTCCACAATCAGGGGTGAAAATGTGGACGCCGGAACACGGCCCCTCCAACAAAGGCGGATTAAAAGAACCTGGTGCCTGGCTCATAAAAAAACAGCCCGCCGAGATCGCTGCGCCAAGAACCTTCCATGAAAATTCCCATTACCGCAAAGTAGCCTGAAACCTGTCATATCTGATACATTTCTTCCTTGAGCTACTTAAACGAAAAAATTTGGTCTGTCTGTCTGTCTGTCTGTCCTCATGTTTGTCCCCCAGTTCTGTCGCTCGGCGAAAGTCAGATGCTCCACAATAGGATTTTACTACCTTCGCCGAAGACGATGAAACCATCTTCGGGAGCCGTCGGGAGACATCAGTGGCTCCTAAAAACTCCGGATGTTCTGATAGGCACCGCTGCCACTGGCCTCTCACCTGCTACCTTCTGCCATTATTTTTGTCTTCTTCGGTGGCCTGCCGTTTTCATTGACCAGTGCTGCAACAGAATTGGTGACCACGGACGTCGGACATGGCTGACGGCAACCGCAACGCTTTGGGTGCCGAACTCAGAACCACCGCTGCATATGACAGCCATCAAGCATCCTCTGCGGTGTAGGCTGACGTGGCTTCCCCAGTACTGGCCTCAGAAACCACAACTCTGGCTCGCCCCGGTAAACAGCCAGTTCGGCATAGCACGCGTCTCATCACAGCGCCAAAGATTCAATCAGCTCACGTCTGCACTGCCTCCTGAGATCGCGACCTTATTGTTTCGCGACCTTATTGTTTCGCCACCGGTGACCGAGCAGCTTCACAACATTGCGAGTGAGAACTCATGAAGAGGTTGACAATATTGGAACAGTGACAGTTGCAGCTACCAGAATTTGAACTACTCCGTGATCGCAAGCCCTCAGAGCTACTGCGTCGCCTTCAACAGCTCCTTGGAGAAAAGGAAGCCACGTTCGGTCAAACTTTGCTTCTAGTCCTTTTGCTTCAACGATTGCCCACCTCCGTCCACATGGTGCTCGCAACTGCGAAAAGTTTACCCACTGCCCAGCTGGCCCAACTTGCCGACTCTGTCATGGACGTATCAACTCCTGTCTAACGTTCCGCGTTCAACTTATTATTGTATCGCCCGAAACGTTCTGGGCCAAATAAAGCAGCACACACAACGCTGTCTTCTCCTTCGCGGCAGAGCCTTCGCAAGGAATTCTATGGTGAGATCACCAAGTTCTCAGGTCAAATCGCTGCATTCTCAGCGCAACCCCTCCTTCTGGCGCCTCGCTCGCGACCAAGAGGTATGTCGCGAGCGATGCGCGAGAAGGAGGGGTTGCGAGACGTATGCTGCTGGTACCACCGCAACTTTGGAAAATCAGCACGGAAGTGTACGACACTCTGCACGTTTCAGGGTAATTCCCTGGCGCAGCACTAGAGGCGGCGAGTGGTGTCATTTGCGAAGCCGCTTTTGTTATCCCGCACAAAGCCACCGGAATGCGTTTCCTCCTCGACACCAGTGTGGACGTCAGCGTCATACTGCTCTTAGCCGGGTTTCGCAAGCGCAGGCGAGCCACACGCATCTCACAAGCCTCGAACAAGACTCCCATCGCCACCTACGGAGAGGAATCACTGTCCCTCAACATTGGCCTGCCAAGAACACTTCGATAGATTTTTCTTATCCCTGATGTGACCGACCCCGTTTTGGACACAGACTTACTGCCTCACTACCACTTGTTAGTTGACGTGAACCTCGACCGCTTCAGTGATGCTACAACGTACCTCTGTGTGCTTGGTATAGAATCATCGAAGTAACCGTTTTTGGCGGTCCAAGCTTATTATCGAAGTCGGTCTATGGCAAGCTCTTTGAGATATTTCCGTCCCTTCTGCGACGTGCCAACTTCCTCCTCTCTGACGTCACTCACTACAATTTCCCTAGTGGCCCACCCATTCACAATCGAGCTCGTCGCTGACCACCTGATGGCTAGATGATCGCCCGTAGTGAGTTCGAACACAAGCTTGAGCTCGGAATCGTTCGACCAGAGTCAAGCCTTTACGCATCGCCGCTGCACGTGGTGCCAAATCGGTCAACTGAAGACTTCCGTCCCTGCGGAGACTACCAGTTGCTTAACACCGCCACTGTTCCCGATCGTTACCCCCTTCCGCACTTGTGAGATGTGCGGCGATTGACCTTGGTAAAGCCTACCATGGTATTCCTGTACAGCCGGCGGATATTCTGAAGATGGCGATCATGCCACCGTTCGGACTTTTTGAGTTCGTGTCCCTGCATTTCGGACTTCGCAACATTACAAATCTTTCCAACGCTTTATTGACAATGTGACCCAAGGATTCCCTTTCTGCTTCGCTTACATCGATGACTTGCTTGTGTTCAGTATCGACGCCCAGCAACACTTCGAGCAACTTCGCCAACTCTTCAGTCTCCTTGCCGAATAGCCCCTTATCGCCAAAAAAGCCAAGGGCGAGTTCGGTGCTCACGACCTGGACTTCATCGGTCACCGTGTAGACAAGAATGGCCTTCACCCCTTGACTTCAAAATTTCAGGCCATCCAAGACTTTCCGCCGTAATCTTCCTTATGGAAGCTCCACAAACTTCTTGGACTACTCAATTTTTACAGCCGCTTCATACCGAACTGCGCCGCCCCCTGCGGCCGGTGACGGAGATGGTCAAAGGGAACAAACAAACAGAATATCCGCTCTCTTGGTCTCAAGGAGCACTAACCGCTTGCGAGAATGTCAATACAAAGCTGGCTCAGGGAACCATTTTTGTCCATCCGATCCCGGGAGTTCCGCTTGCTGAATGACCGATGCATCTGACGCTGCATCAGGAGCTGTCCTGCAAGAGTTTGTGGACGACCCCTGGCAACTCCTTGCTTTCTTTTCCCGCAATTTGTCACCCACCAAGGAGTCACGTTACAGGCCTTAGGGAAGAGAACACTTTGCAACGTACGGTGCTGTACGTCACTTCGGGCACTTCTTGGAGGGTCGCGAATTTCATTAACAGACGTACCACAAACCTCCGACTTTCACCATCCGGGTGAATTCCACTAAATTCTCACCTCGTGAAACCCACCGACAACTTTCGTCGCGGAATTCACAACAAACATACTGCACGTGCAAGGACAGGACAACACTGTCGCGGATGCCATCTCGCGTGTCGCCGCTTTATTCTCCAGTTCCCATAACTCAGCTGACAGCGACTTCACTGCAATCGCCGCAGCACAGCAGCATGACACCGAAGTAATAGCGTTTCGCGAAACACCCACCGCTCTCCACCTTCCTGAAGTACCACTCCATCGTGTCCTCTCCCGGTGCTTTGTGATGTTTGCACGCCGACCCCACTGCAAATCGTACCGGCGAAATTACGGCCATTTTTTTCGATCCCTTCCATAGACTATCGCAGCCTGGAATACCAACCGCGCATCACCGGCTGACGCAGGGTTTCCTTTGTCGGGGCATTAAAAACAACGCAAACGAGTGGACCCAAAGATGTCTCGTATGCTAGCCGTCAAATGTTCACCGGCACACCAAAGCCCCCTTTCGGCTCGTTTACACCACCAACTGAGCGCTTGGACAAGGTGCACGTAGACATTTTGGGATCGTGGGCTCCTGACAACTAGAACACATATCTACAAACTTGCTTCGATTGTTTCACGCATTGGCCCGAGCCGTTCACTTTTTTCCGACATCTGTAGTAAAACCATCACCAAGGCATTCGTTGCGGGCTGGGTTTCCCGTTATGGTGTCACATCAATCAGCACTGACCGGGGCCGCCAGTTTGAGTCGGCACTCTTCAATAACCTGGTCACCTTTCCTGGCCCTTCTCCAATCTGCACAACAGCGTACTACCCCATTCCCAACAGTCTCGTTGAGCGTTTTCACCGCTCCTTTAAGACTGCACTCAGGGCACAGCCGGATGCACTTATTGGTCCACATCCCTTTCGTTGGGTCTTTGGTGCGCCGCAACCCCTGCCAGGAGAGTTTTTTACTTTTCGGAATTATCAACCTGCCCTTATCTCACCAAATACATTACCTAACTGAAATATGTATTTCGCTCACTTCGGGCACGTTCACCACAAGGTGCCAGCAGCGTGCGGATCTACATGTGCTCATTCGGCTGGCGACGTCCACCTACGTTTTTGTTTACCGTAACGATGTGCGGAAACCCCTCCGCCAGCCTTACGACAGACGCTACGGCGTCATTCATCGTTCTCACAATCATTTTACTGTAGAATTGGATGGCAGGAAGGACACAATTTCTGGTGACCGCTTCAACCCAGCCTTCTTTGAAGGCCCGCTGTCTGCACAATAAGACGAATCTTTAATGATATCAGCGGTTCACCCTCGTCAGATACCGCAGTCGCAACAGACAACCTTGAAAAGTGCCCTTCGGCTACCCTCTCGGCTTCGCCATTTGAGGGGGTCTTTCTGTATCAAAATTGCCGAGGACGACGAAGCACCGCGCTGAGGCCCGAGGCGCGAGCCGTCAGTGGCTCCTAGGATTTCTGATCCGAGTTTATTCTTTTACATCTTTAATGCCGAAACTTACTTCCCCCAAGTACGATTCGTTCAAACATGCCTTGATTGAATTTTAGTTATGTCATATGAAGTTTTTCCAGTATCCAGTATTGAGCGAGGAACAAAGTTTTTTCTTTCAAACCCCTTCTCTTTGGCAGCAAAACGTCTCCCACGCTATCTATCAACCACTCTAAAAATGGCGAGAAAGCTGGAATAGGTATTTTTCACAATCGCTAGATTGATGTTATTCGCTACGAATCACGCAGTACGCACCCAATTTTACGGCATAAGTTTTAGAAATACCTCTAACTCTACGAAAGTTCCGCAGCATGTATCAGAAGTTATCATACTATCATATTCGATGTCAGTTAAATTGACATTAATTTCCTCTGCCGACTCTCCCTTGTACCGCACATAATTCTTTTTGTTCCGAGGCACGTGACGGAGGTACGTTTCGCTTGGGTCCATGGCCATAAGAACATCAGGGGGAACGGTCTAGTGGATAATGTTGCTAATCTCGCCGTTAAAGCTCGCATTCAATTTAGCATACCTAATCTGGATCTTTTTTGCATTTTCAAGATTACGACGTTATTGGCATTTAGATGCGACTGGTTCAGACGCACTCTTATCCTTTCAAGAGTATCAACGTTTAAATTACGGGTGGAATGTTCATTTTTTTCGTTCTCGGCAATGACAAGTTACCTTCACCGAGCTGCGCTGCCGTAATCTAAGCATAAATTTCCATCTGTTTAAAACAAGCCTGTCACCTACCGAACTATGTGAGTGGGGCCAGGACCCTGAAAGAATCGAACTTTTTGTGTCGCCTGTTGCCGCTTCTCGGCAGCTAGACTGCTGTTTTTAAAGGACCCATTTGAGCGTTGGGGTTGATTTTTTCGGTTCCACTTATAGTATGTATTGTCGCAATAAAATTTTGGTTTAAATGAACAAATATATATATATATATTTGTATTCAAGCTTTACTTTCCGCTTCAGGTCGCTTGAATTGCTGAAGAGTAAGAATTGAAGGGTAGCTCGGGATTTATTCATACCGAAGTTTCATTTTACGGTCTCGTTCTTTCCGGTAATATGCAAGTATATTGATCTCCTTGTGAATTCCGGAAGTTCGGTTAGCCCTAGCCAGTCCCCCTTCTGGGTACGTGCCAACATCTTTGAGGGTATCATCATCATCGTCAACAACAACAACAACAACTCCGGGAGTTCGGCCAGGAATCGCTGCCGCTGGCTCTCAGCTGTTACCTTCTGCTTTGAATATTTGTGTTCTTCTGTGGCCAGTCGTTTCCATGGACTAGTGCTGCCATATGTTTATATAACCACAGCCAAATGTAAACGTCATATCTGTTGGCAATGTTGATACCTGCCAACATTGTGGAGGAAAAACAAAATATTACGCATACCTGGGCGAAGACATCATTACTGAAGTGATAATGACAATGTTTTATTTTCTTAAAATACAAGGGTCGTTGATTCAATAACACGTACGCCCAGAAAAATACAAAAGTGGTCACCAGTAGCTTTCCTGGTGGCATTTCAAGACATGAAACGGAAACAGTAACGAAAGCTTCCACTAGACAGTTTTCACGTTCTCCTTGCAACGTACGTGCAGTAGGGTGACCTGTTTCACGTGCGTCTCTGCCATACGACAACGCCAGCATCGAGGCATTCGGTTTGGGGAAGTAAAATGCGGTAAGATTAAATTGACTTGAGCAAACCGTTAGCTTGTTTATCTTGGGAGGAGAAGAAGGGGAGGAGCAGCATGTGAGGTGAGCGGGAAAGAAAAGGCAGGCATTTACTTGGCAGGGGCGCCGGAGTACTTTCGTCTTTCGTCGATATTTGCAACAAAGTGGGCAGATACGCGGCCATTGTTTTCATGTGGAAGGAACTGCAGCTGTATACAAGTCTCACGCCATTATTTTTGAGTGAGGGTGCACCCCTCCGAAATTTATATTAAGCAGCTTTAAAATATAGAAACCCAGTGTTGTGGGCTTACAAGAAGTTAGGGAACCGAAGTGCAACGCTCTCGCGCGCTGCGAGTTTTAGTAGAGTGTATTCCCAACTGATACCATCTGGCTTGTGTTGCTCGAGTGTCGGAAACGTTATGCTTCCAACCCAAGTGCAACGCGCTCGCGCGCTGCGAGTTTTAGTAGAGTTTCTTCTCAACACCTAGCAACTGGCTTGCAATGCTGGAGTGTTGGAAACGTTATGCTTCGCTTTGTGGCAGATATCAGATCACCGCTGTCTCTACATTTCCGAAAGGCGACACGTAACGTTCTCCAATTTAAAAGTTTTTTTTGCAATGATTGCTATTTTAGCGATCGGTGATCAAGATACCTGTCATTGCCCATTTTGAATCTCCGAGCAGGTAGTTCCATCCACCGACCGCTTGCCGTACAGCACACAGTGCTGCAGGAGTAAGCATCCATGGCAGGTCAGCGTGGAGGAATGTAGGCTTCGCATGAACCATTTTAAGAGGGTTCAAGCTAATAGGCAATTGTGATGAGATGCTCCCCCAATATCCTCTTTTCTTTATCGCATGAGCATTTCTGTTACAGCTGACACCGATTAAATGCCAGATAATTCAACTAAATAAGTGTGCTGAGCAGCCCACTTTTCAATGCTTTGAATGCGTTGTTACCACGAAGGCTATCCATTGAAAGTGAGTAGCCGATTCACGCCGCCGGCTACTCCCTTCAGAAATCCGGGCCTCCAATGACACTCCAAAACACACATTAGAGAACAAATTGGGTATACAAAGTCCGCAACACAGTAAAAAGCACTAAAAACAGTAACGTGACAAAGCACACTTAAACCTAAGGGATTAGCCGTTCTTTCTAAATGCAGTAGCTCACGTCCGAGTTTTCCCGCGCTGTTTATCTGGCTGAAGTTCTTCACCCAAAACACCAAACTTCTTTGTTGACAACCCAGCAACCTTCTGAATGAGCGTGGAAAGGAAGTGAATTGTTTTTTAATAACCGTGAACGAAGCAAAATGATTTATTATTTTCCTCCATGATAGACCCTTTGCTCCACCGAGACTTCATCTGATTATGGCCGTAATGCTACATTGGTGGCTATTCTAGTCCGAACCCACGCACTCTTTGAAAACCAGGATGAAGAGAAGTTCCCGCGTTCCGCACCACGTAGTGACCGCACGCTGCGGAACGTAACAGATTTTGCTCTTGTCAGTGCATGGTGCTACAGTCACATCAGTTTTGGGGTACTTCTTAACAGTCATCAGCGGGTATCACCTTCAGCAGAGTGAAGACGTGATTTGTTACTGGCAAGAGCCCTCCCCTTGTGCTACTTGTTCAAGACAACTCTAAGCCCTGTAGGTAAAATTGAGGCACGAGATTATCCTATGCGAGTGTTCCGAGGGCAGAGGGGTATTTCGCCATCTGGTATTCATGATTATTGGTATTTATGATTGATCAATATACATTTCATCGATATCAGTTGCCTCATTGACGTGATGGGAGACTAAGCTGCATGCAGTGCTCGAGGAGTATTCTGTTTTTGTTTGCAATTTTTGTTGTACGCAAAAGTCTAGTCTTCTAGGGATTAATATCGCAACCCAACCTCCGCCGTGCAATTGCAGGTAGCGTCAATAAGCGGACTGTTTTCGTGACGCAAGGGGTTCAAGACGTTTTAGGGCTTGATACCAGCATGCATTTGTGAAGCTACGAGTATAGGAACAAACCTTTCTGAACATACTGAAGGCACTACACGCGTGCACATCCTGAGTGCCTCCACTTAGCGAATAACACATTTTTAGGCTGTTGCGCGAAATACTGTCGAGAAATTCAGTTCTTTCTGCATTTAGAGACGCTACAAAGGTCATTGACACAACGCAGCAAGGAACGAGATACGCTGCCTTTTAATTACAAGCAGCCCTGGAGATCCTAATCAACAATAAGTATAGCAATAGTTAACGTATCGGGCTCGAATGGCTTCCAATCATCTTACTCATCTTTACATTATAGCCCAGATTTTCTATGGTTGCCTAGCAGTAAAAGCTTGTCAGAAAACATGCCCGTAACCTAGATGGCGAATTGGTCCTCCCACTTTCAACCGGAGGTGGTCGGAAGAAGCGACCCACACCCAACAATAACCCAGACCAAAGGCCCCATTATTATTACGTTCTGCAAAGCGCCTTCTCCACATACACAGCAGCCAGAAATTCCGGGACAGCCGCATAAATTCTAAACAAGAGCCTTCCCAACAAAATAGAGCAAGATAATCTCGACGCCTGCTCGTTAGTCTCGTTACGGCGATGAAGCGGCCCGCACTCAAGCCAGAATGTCTGGAACCGCAAAAGTGTGACGAAGATAACAGACACTTGCGAATAACATGGAACTAAATCACCAACCAAATCAGCTCACACGGCACACCTTCCCACCTGCGGCCGATAAGCTAACTCAGCATGAGTCAGCTTTCAACGAACCCCACAAGGTACAGGCTATTCCATCCACAAACTAACCCCTTTGCATGCACTGCGACACGACTCCTACATTCCACCCTGTGGCCTGTTCAGGCCAGTAAAGCTTTGCCGTGTCCTAATCATCAGTCCTACACGCGAATGGTGACACCTTCGCGCAGCACACGACTTCACCTTTTTGACCGCACACAATTTTCTCCGAGCCAGTGGAAGTATTAAGCGAATATGTCTACTTAGGCCAAGTCGTCACCCCGGATGCCAACCATAAGGCAGAGATAATTAGAGGGATACGAATTTGGTGGAGTAGATACGGCAAAAATTACTATGAAGAAAACCAAAGTAATGATCAATAACCTCGGGACAGCACAGCGCTTTGAGATAGGTGGCGACGCAGTGGAAGTGTTAAACGAATATATCTATTTAGGATAAGCTGTGTCCCCGTATCCCAACCATGAGGCGCAGATAATTCGAAGGATAAGAATCGGGTGGACTGCATTCGGCAGGCATTCTCAGATAATGAATGGCAGCCTACAACTGTCCCTGAAGAAGAAAGTGTATGGCAGCTGCATCTTACCGGTACTCATCTACGGGGCAGAAATTTGGGGGCATACTAAGAGTGTTCAACATAGATTGAGTATGACTCAGCGGGCAATGGAACGGAAAATGTTAGGGGTAACATAAAGGGACATGAAGACAGCGGAGTGGGTCAGGGAAGAAACGCGTGTTAAGGACATATTAGTAGAAATTAAGTAGAAGAAATGGACGTGGGCAGGGCATGTAATGCGAAGGCGAGATAACCGGTGGTCAATAAGGGTAACAGAGTGGATCCCTAGAGAAGGCAAGCATTGCAGGGGGTGGCCGAAAGTTAGATGGGCAGATCAGATCAAGAAAGTTGCAGGGATAAATTGGCCGCAGTTAGCACAGGATCGGGATATTTGGAGATTAATGGGGGAAGCCTTTGCCATCCAGTGGGCTTAGATAGGCTGGTGATGATGATAAACTTTCTCCTCTTTGCCACTCCTGCAGAGGGTCTGGGACCCTCAGAGTCATATTTGGCTGTGCCACAAAATTACCCTAAACACCTCAACTTACACCTTTCCATAGAGTTGTTGAGAGATGCTCGGCCAGGTCCGGCCTTGAAGGTCAGCGGTAATTGATCGAAAGCGCTGTCGACGCGGTCCGAGCGAGCTCAAGACATACTGGGATGAAGGTACCTCTCTGAAACTTTTTCTTGGTTATTTCATTTTTATTGTCTCATTTCCTCACCTTGATGTGAGCATCGGGAGAGTGTTTTTACAAACGTTTACCTAAACAAGTCGATTTGCTTGGAAAAACGGGCAATAAACCGAGGAGCACCGATGGAATCCAGGACGCATACAGGTGTTTCCTTGTGAGCAGGGCCAACACACACATGGCACCATCTACGGGTACGTTTAAAAATGTGTTCACGTGCTTATGGCACTATATATATATATATATATATAGAGAGAGAGAGAGAGAGAGAGAGAGAGATCATGAGGTTCGATGGGCCAGTATAAAAATAGTGAAAGACCCTGAAGAAGGAGTTTCTAACACCGAAACTGTTGGCAACAAAAACGGGAAACGTGTCAGTCGACTTCTTTCACTATATATATATATATATATATATATATATATATATATATATATATATATATATATCAAGGTTGCAGTCGTCATTGCCAGTGCTATTCGGCTTTCTTTTTTTTTTCGAAATATTGAATAGGGCCGAATGACGTGTGCTTGTCACGTTTCTTTTGATTCATTGATAAATAAGCGAAAATATAAGTCGAGAAAAAATCCGCCGTTTTCCGGGAGCGGGACTCGAACCCACATCTCCGCATAACCAGTGCGGTGCGTTAGCCATTACGCTATCCCCACAGCGGCTTCTCTCTCGACTTTAAGGCGGGGGTTTATATTTACAAGAGCTCTGAGGCCGGTCAACTAGCGCCGCCCCTCGACTACCGCGGGAGACGTAGAACGTCTTCTTTCCCAGCGGCCGCCACGTAGAACGTGGTCGGAGGTCGGGGTTAGCAATTGGCATATCCGAACTGCTGGAGCCAGTGCCTCGTAATGCATGTAGCAGAACAGAGAGATACGGGACGAGGGACTCGGTAAAGATACATATAAAGGTTGCAGTCGTCATTGCCAGTGCTATTCGGCTTTCTTTTTTTTTTCGAAATATTTAATAGGGCCGAATGACGTGTGCTTGTCACGTTTCTTTTGATTCATTGATAAATAAGCGAAAATATAAGTTGAGAAAAAATCCGCCGTTTTCCGGGAGCGGGACTCGAACCCACATCTCCGCATAACCGGTGCGGTGCGTTAGCCATTACGCTATCCCCACAGCGGCTTCTCTCTCGACTTTAAAGCGGGGGTTTATATTTACAAGAGCTCTGAGGCCGGTCAACTAGCGCCGCCCCTCGACTACCGCGGGAGACGTAGAACGTCTTCTTTCCCAGCGGCCGCCACGTAGAACGTGGTTGGAGGTCGGGGTTAGCAATTGGCATATCCGAACTGCTGGAGCCAGTGCCTCGTAATGCATGTAGCAGAACAGAGAGATACGGGACGAGGGACTCGGTAAAGATACATATCAAGGTTGCAGTCGTCATTGCCAGTGCTATTCGGCTTTCTTTTTTTTTTTTCGAAATATTTAATAGGGCCGAATGACGTGTGCTTGTCACTTTCTTTTGATTCATTGATAAATAAGCGAAAATATAAGTCGAGAAAAAATCCGCCGTTTTCCGGGAGCGGGACTCGAACCCACATCTCCGCATAACCGGTGCGGTGCGTTAGACATTACGCTATCCCCACAGCGGCTTTTCTCTCGACTTTAAAGCGGGGGTTTATATTTACAAGAGCTCTGAGGCCGGTCAACTAGCGCCGCCCCTCGACTACCGCGGGAGACGTAGAACGTCTTCTTTCCCAGCGGCCGCCACGTAGAACGTGGTCGGAGGTCGGGGTTAGCAATTGGCATATCCGAACTGCTGGAGCCAGTGCCTCGTAATGCATGTAGCAGAACAGAGAGATACGGGACGAGGGACTCGGTAAAGATACATATCAAGGTTGCAGTCGTCATTGCCAGTGCTATTCGGCTTTCTTTTTTTTTTCGAAATATTTAATAGGGCCGAATGACGTGTGCTTGTCACGTTTCTTTTGATTCATTGATAAATAAGCGAAAATATAAGTCGAGAAAAAATCCGCCTTTACCGAGTCCCTCGTCCCGTATCTCTCTGTTCTGCTACATGCATTACGAGGCACTGGCTCCAGCAGTTCGGATATGCCAATTGCTAACCCCGACCTCCGACCACGTTCTACGTGGCGGCCGCTGGGAAAGAAGACGTTCTACGTCTCCCGCGGTAGTCGAGGGGCGGCGCTAGTTGACCGGCCTCAGAGCTCTTGTAAATATAAACCCCCGCTTTAAAGTCGAGAGAGAAGCCGCTGTGGGGATAGCGTAATGGCTAACGCACCGCACCGGTTATGCGGAGATGTGGGTTCGAGTCCCGCTCCCGGAAAACGGCGGATTTTTTCTCGACTTATATTTTCGCTTTTTTATCAATGAATCAAAAGAAACGTGACAAGCACACGTCATTCGGCCCTATTAAATATTTCGAAAAAAAAAGAAAGCCGAATAGCACTGGCAATGACGACTGCAACCTTGATATGTATCTTTACCGAGTCCCTCGTCCCGTATCTCTCTGTTCTGCTACATGCATTACGAGGCACTGGCTCCAGCAGTTCGGATATGCCAATTGCTAACCCCGACCTCCGACCACGTTCTACGTGGCGGCCGCTGGGAAAGAAGACGTTCTACGTCTCCCGCGGTAGTCGAGGGGCGGCGCTAGTTGACCGGCCTCAGGGCTCTTGTAAATATAAACCCCCGCTTTAAAGTCGAGAGAGAAGCCGCTGTGGGGATAGCGTAATGGCTAACGCACCGCACCGGTTATACGGAGATGTGGGTTCGAGTCCCGCTCCCGGAAAACGGCGGATTTTTTCTCGACTTATATTTTCGCTTATTTATCAATGAATCAAAAGAAACGTGACAAGCACACGTCATTCGGCCCTATTAAATATTTCGAAAAAAAAAAGAAAGCCGAATAGCACTGGCAATGACGACTGCAACCTTGATATGTATCTTTACCGAGTCCCTCGTCCCGTATCTCTCTGTTCTGCTACATGCATTACGAGGCACTGGCTCCAGCAGTTCGGATATGCCAATTGCTAACCCCGACCTCCGACCACGTTCTACGTGGCGGCCGCTGGGAAAGAAGACGTTCTACGTCTCCCGCGGTAGTCGAGGGGCGGCGCTAGTTGACCGGCCTCAGAGCTCTTGTAAATATAAACCCCCGCTTTAAAGTCGAGAGAGAAGCCGCTGTGGGGATAGCGTAATGGCTAACGCACCGCACCGGTTATGCGGAGATGTGGGTTCGAGTCCCGCTCCCGGAAAACGGCGGATTTTTTCTCGACTTATATTTTCGCTTATTTATCAATGAATCAAAAGAAACGTGTCAAGCACACGTCATTCGGCCCTATTAAATATTTCGAAAAAAAAAAAAGAAAGCCGAATAGCACTGGCAATGACGACTGCAACCTTGATATGTATCTTTACCGAGTCCCTCGTCCCGTATCTCTCTGTTCTGCTACATGCATTACGAGGCACTGGCTCCAGCAGTTCGGATATGCCAATTGCTAACCCCGACCTCCGACCACGTTCTACGTGGCGGCCGCTGGGAAAGAAGACGTTCTACGTCTCCCGCGGTAGTCGAGGGGCGGCGCTAGTTGACCGGCCTCAGAGCTCTTGTAAATATAAACCCCCGCTTTAAAGTCGAGAGAGAAGCCGCTGTGGGGATAGCGTAATGGCTAACGCACCGCACCGGTTATGCGGAGATGTGGGTTCGAGTCCCGCTCCCGGAAAACGGCGGATTTTTTCTCGACTTATATTTTCGCTTATTTATCAATGAATCAAAAGAAACTTGTCAAGCACACGTCATTCGGCCCTATTAAATATTTCGAAAAAAAAAAAGAAAGCCGAATAGCACTGGCAATGACGACTGCAACCTTGATATGTATCTTTACCGAGTCCCTCGTCCCGTATCTCTCTGTTCTGCTACATGCATTACGAGGCACTGGCTCCAGCAGTTCGGATATGCCAATTGCTAACCCCGACCTCCGACCACGTTCTACGTGGCGGCCGCTGGGAAAGAAGACGTTCTACGTCTCCCGCGGCAGTCGAGGGGCGGCGCTAGTTGACGGGCCTCAGAGCTCTTGTAAATATAAACCCCCGCTTTAAAGTCGAGAGAGAAGCCGCTGTGGGGATAGCGTAATGGCTAACGCACCGCACCGGTTATGCGGAGATGTGGGTTCGAGTCCCGCTCCCGGAAAACGGCGGATTTTTTCTCGACTTATATTTTCGCTTATTTATCAATGAATCAAAAGAAACGTGACAAGCACACGTCATTCGGCCCTATTAAATATTTCGAAAAAAAAAAAGAAAGCCGAATAGCACTGGCAATGACGACTGCAACCTTGATATGTATCTTTACCGAGTCCCTCGTCCCGTATCTCTCTGTTCTGCTACATGCATTACGAGGCACTGGCTCCAGCAGTTCGGATATGCCAATTGCTAACCCCGACCTCCGACCACGTTCTACGTGGCGGCCGCTGGGAAAGAAGACGTTCTACGTCTCCCGCGGTAGTCGAGGGGCGGCGCTAGTTGACCGGCCTCAAAGCTCTTGTAAATATAAACCCCCGCTTTAAAGTCGAGAGAGAAGCCGCTGTGGGGATAGCGTAATGGCTAACGCACCGCACCGGTTATGCGGAGATGTGGGTTCGAGTCCCGCTCCCGGAAAACGGCGGATTTTTTCTCGACTTATATTTTCGCTTATTTATCAATGAATCAAAAGAAACGTGACAAGCACACGTCATTCGGCCCTATTAAATATTTCGAAAAAAAAAAAGAAAGCCGAATAGCACTGGCAATGACGACTGCAACCTTGATATGTATCTTTACCGAGTCCCTCGTCCCGTATCTCTCTGTTCTGCTATATATATATATATATATATATATATATATATATATATATATATATATATACAAACTCTACAATGTGATTTCAAGTTTTTTTTTCTTTTTCATCTTTTTGTTTTTTGTCCTCGGCACACGCATAATCGTAAGGAGGGTACTTACATTGTAGAGTTTGTTGTCCAGGTCCGGAAGTTCGACATGCGCACAGCCTACAAACAAAGAGGCATGTTTAGCACTTATTTGAGAGGGTAGCGCCACAGCTTGCTTCACAACCTTTTACACGCTTCTGATAATGCGGCTAGATAACGATTTGTGCAGTGTTAACGAGGTGTGCAATGATTCAGACGTTTTGAAGCCTAGACGAAAACTACTGCAGGTGTTTTGAGTCAAACTACGCACTCTGTTTCTTAAAATGTATTTTGTCACTGTACAGAGCGGTATTGCGAGCCTCAATTTCAACACCAAATCCACAAGAAAAATCGACTTTTGTAGAAATACTGTATACAAATTGGCTCGTGTAAAATTGTGCCTCGACCGTTTCTTCGGAAAGTTGGTTTAGGTAATGGTGACCATTTCCGAGGTGTACAAAAGGGCTTGATTTACTTTCACATTAGCCTGTAGCGCGTCCTAGCGCAATTCGTTGAACACATTCGACACTTGGCAACGTTTTTTCTAGACCTGCGCTGCAGCAGATGTGCGAGGACACATAGAAGGAAAATGAAGCCACATTTAGGAAAATTGCCTGCAGACCCTTTGTTTACTTTCACACAGAGCCTAGAAATTGCATTATAGCTCTACCGCTTGCACAGACGAAAATTTAGGCACCCTAAGCAATACATTTTGCCGCATCGCGTATGGTGGTTTTTCTCGCAGGCCTACAAAAACAACAGTATGGAAGGCGGGCTTCATTTTTGAGCGCTCACGATCCCTTCCTAGCTCAACATACCAATGGGTTGTGCTCTGTCTCGAGTCTGGCAGTGCCCTTTGTGTGGGTGGTCGAGCTTCGTTCTTCAAGCGCTCGGTGCTTACTAACTCCGAAGTGATGTCGCTTATCGGTAACGTATAGGTTCAACGCACTCGTGAGATTTGGAGAGATAACTTCATGTCAGGAAATAAAAAGTCGCGTGCTTGTAGAGCACGAGGTTTCTAATGATGTCAAAGGAAAAACAAAAGAAAAAAATATAACGCGAGGAATCCTAGAAGTAACGCGGTCAACGCCAAGTTCTGAGCTTGGCACCTACACCCGCGAATCCTCAACGCTGCACCGTATTTACTTTCTGCCATGCAATGCAGCGTTGTAGTCGAATCATCAAATCACAACGGTTACGCGCTGCACGTCTGCGCCATCAGCTGGAACACCTTCATGCCAACAACAGCTATCGGGCGCCATAAAACAGCAGTAAAACTCGACCAGCGAACGTTAGCTGTAGCTTTTCCTGGTTTGAAATTTTCCAAAGTGGAGGTAATGGTACCAGCTAGCTAAGTTCCCAATTTTTATTTGTGAATCCGTCCTGTAACCCTCTGGTTAGTCTGTGTCCAATGTTGTTTTCGGCCGATGCCATCACGGCGTGGTCCTTTGCCATCGCTTCCCGAACTTAAGTTCTTTATTAGATAGCTTTGTTCATAAAGAATTAGTGCGTCCAACGCATCAATGTCAATTGACGTAAAATGAAGTACTAGCTATGTATTGGAGAAATGTGAGACGGAAGGGAAAACATTAATCTTTTCAATACGCTTTCAGACACAAATCAGCTGCAACATCAGTGTATAATCTGGACAGGTATATATAGAAATGGGGACAGTCATTAAACACACGCCCTAGGCATCTTTTGCAAAGACCGGTAGCAACCGAGTTTTGTTTTTATGCAGGTTTTTTTTTCAATTATCAAACAAACACAAGGGTGTTCTCCTCTCGTGCTACAGCCGTAACAAATCATCATAATTCGTGATACGTACTCAATGATCCGGAGAGCGAGAAACATTTTATTTGTGTATAAGCTTCCGCGGGCTAATTTTAAAGCTGTCAAATCGGTGACCACGTGCCCACACTTGACTCACTTAACGTGCATATCACCCACGCCATAGGTGACGAGGGCACCTATCACTAAACGGTGCCCTAGGTCAGATTGTGGACAGTCTCTTTGAAACGCCGCCCGCTCGTCCCCAATTGCGGATGCCAGCGCCGCCTGGTTGTGAGGGATTGTTCAATTAAACAGAGCGGCACTGCCATGTCTGAGCATCAGTCACGAGGAGAGGGAGCACCAAGCTCTAGCCCGACCGGCTGCATGAGAGAAAGGTAACAGTAGGAGCACGTTCACCGCATAGAATTCCTTCAGAAGAGGAAAAGAAACGTTTTATAAACATACGAATATTGCTCATGCACTGAACACTGCGCCGTTGATCCCATATTGACATACGTCTCTGAGCTGCTCGCCCTCAGACAACAACAGTGAAATGCGTTCCAGCGCTTTATGGCTCGACTAGTACTAAAAATGTAATTTTTTTGTAACATACCAAGTGTCAGCGAGAGGGACCTTGGGATTATCCTTGCCTGTCAGCTACCGTTCCCAATTCAAGATGCATCATCGGCGCAGCGCGGCCTGGCTAGTTCTGTTGCAGCGGCCGCGACGACGCCAGTCCTATCTCCTGGTGTAAAAAGCCTAGCGTGTAAAAAGGGTTCAGCAGCAGCACCTCTAGCTCGCTGAAAACCTGAAAGAGGGTCTAAATGGAGTTGCGGCAGTGGCTAAAGTGTCGTGCTGCTGCAGTATCCAAGGACACGGTGTCAATTCCGGCTTAGCTGGCTGCGTTTCATTTGGGAGGCGAAAGGTATAACGCCCTTTAGTCAAGACCTAATGGCGCATTGCCGGTCCCCTTGTGGTGTAAATCGAAGCCCTCCACTACGGCGCCTTTCATGCTTAGGTATAGTTACGGCGGATAAGATACCCAAATATTTTATTGTGTTTTAATAAAGCGTCGCTTTAGGAGAAGCATGAGAATAACTGGACAGGAAACAATTAAAAATAACTTATTTTGATTCCAGTGCATTCATGGGAAAGGTATTACAAATATTATTTATCACCTCGGCGCCCTCGACGATGCGTTCTTGACTAAACAATTCCGCAATGGGTGAAGTGAGGACAGGTTTCATGCAGACGAGTACACCCTCATAGCAGTAACTATAGCGTCAATATCTTTTAAATGAACCGTGATACGGAGAGACGAAACGAATGTTCAATGGTCCCGTGGAGGTAGAACATTCATCAGGCGCAGCCCTATCAGCATTGGGGAAAATACGACGTTGGAGAGTAGTTATAAATAATGTAGAGATATACTCTCTGGGCCTGTATTGACATAGCTACTTCCCCATCTAACCACACAGGTAAGTGGGAATGGCGCGGTGGAGGGAGCGCAAGGGAGCCTCTCGCAGCAGTGCACGTGCCAATAGAGCTCCTGCGTGAAACACAGCTCAATCGACAACAGCGGGTTGGGTCGGCATTGGTGTGGCCGCAGCAGCCGTTTTCAGCTCCGTTGATTGATCGTCTCCATGGTGTTCACGGGCGATTCTTACGGTAACACCCCTTCTACGTGCTTTTGCAGTAATACTAAAAGAGAAGGTGGTTGCGACTGGGTTAAAGTGTATTTGTTTTTTTTTTTCAGAAATTATCAAGTGTTAGTGCAACACTGGGTCTTTTTTTCTGGTGAGCAACGGAATAACGGGTACTCATTGCCCTTCATGATTGTAATGGGTATATCCGACGATGTCAGCTTGAGTAAAACAGGTTTGCGCTGCTGCGCCCAAGAACATCAGTTTCTTTTCGGGATGCGGTGGGCGCTTTTCTGATGGCGGCGCAAAGCGAGAACGCGGGTGTGTTCGACATTTCGGCGCTCGTTGACGATCCCCAGAGGGTCGAAATTATTCAGGGGCCCTGTTAAGCAGTGTAGCATCGGCGCGTTAAAATCCGAACACAATCAGTTGTCATACAGGTACTTTTTGTGGTTCCTTGCTCACGTACGAGACGCTCCTTCATATATTCCAAGTTATCACCAGCCTGCCTATGTTCACTGCACGGAAATGGCTACTCCCATAGATATCCTTTATGTTCATTATATCCATCATTAGGTCCATTTTTTTTATTTCAGCGCGTTTTAGGGCTAAATATGGGGCGCCGTACGTCATCCTACTGGTTATTAATGCTTGAATGATCCGTAAGGGGTCCTTGTTCTTTGAGCCCGCTTTGTTGATTTCTGATTCTTTTACGAGGTGGGTGAATTGTGTCCCCTGTTTGCTGTAGCTTAGGAAGATGGGCTGCACCCAATCCATCCTTGTGTAATATAAGACCCAGTACCTGCACGGAGTTGACCCTGGGAATTTCCACTCCGTCTAGACTAACGCTGGAATCCGCATCAAGAAGTTTGGGTGGTCGTCCGTGAGTTCGAGCCTTCACCACGAAAAGTTCGGACTTCTCCAGAGCGCACTGGAGGCCGCAAGAGTCTAAGTAGGTAACTATCACGTCGATAGCCTCCTGCAGAGAGTCTTGTGGTTTCGCCGTTGTAACTTCCCATTTATAAACTCGTGGACTAACCCTTGGTACTGCTCCTGTATTTAGGACAGGGTCAAATGTGGTTCCCCATACTATCAAACAATTTCTGCAGTGTGCGCACAATAAACCCTTGTTGTTTGTTTGCGGTTCCTTCCTCGGCGAAATCACCCTTCAGCCATGACCTCGAAACAGATGAGACGAGAAGACGAAGCCGGAAAGATAGCTTGGCAAAGAAAACTGTATTTACAATTAGGCACATAACCCTATTTTTAAATTCAACCAGAGAACGTTGCTCTCTTAGCGATCGCCTGGAGTCAGTTACGCTCTAGACACACATCGGCTCCATAAATAAAAGATGTTTTTTTCTCTCTCTTTCTCTCTCGTCTTGGCAATTGACTGTGACGCAGTCACGCCTGAGACAAGGAATAATGTATGTGCGTGTGTATGTACTCGCTCTTGTGCTTTAAATTAGTACAGCACAACCTGGGCGCTGACTGCCTTGAGGGAGAATTTACCACTTCGTGTTGATTGTGTGCGGAGGTGCCGATTTGGTTTGCCACTTTGAACTTACAAATAAATGCTGCTCCACCGCGATTCCAAAGATGCTCTCTTTTCCCAGGCGAATTGATCACGGTAAAATAATGCGCTCCGTGAGGGCATACTTTCGTTGCCAGCATGGGCTCAGGCGCCGTTCTGACCCCAACAGCTCTTGCCATTTCCAAGCTGCGGGCCTATTATTAGGGTGCGAGTGAGCGTCCGCAAGCCTGTGCAAAGGCAGCCCATTAACAACGATCCTTCGCCATCCCCTTGAGGATACGCGATCCCTTGACGTCGGAGATTGGGATCGAGTTCCCTGAAGTGTCCTTATTGTTGTGTCAGCACAGAAAAGGGAAAGACGTTGATAGCTCCCACGTGATCGCTGCGTGCGCGCACGCGCGTCGTTCAAGTCGCAACTTTCCCATGCCGGCTGGACAAAAGATTGTAGCAGTCTTACTCGCCCCTTTTAAGCTACTTGAAACACGGCTTTATACACAGTCCACATTTACTATATTATCCAAGCTTTACCTGATCAGCCCGCCTCTTCACTGGGTTATTGACAAGAATATTGTTGGATTTTGAAGGCATCTGCCACGATCTAAATGGTTACAACGTCTTGCAGCTCCATTTACGTCTAACTCTCATGATCCACTAATGCATACGTCGTCTTTTCGGCCTCTAAATGGGCGGCCTTCCTTATTGCTTTGTTGCAGCTCGGACTGTCTCTGGCCCATCTGTACTTGCGCCGCGTTCCTTATGAATGCTTATAAACGATGACTCGCCAGAGTCTATTCATAGTCAGTTTCTCTTGGTGTGGTGATGATGTAAAAACACCACTTTTGCTTTAAGCACTGCCAACTTTCCTTCTTGAAGAGCCGTGACATATTTTACGTACCGTTGCTCAAGCAACAAACTTCACTCTGTGTGTACATACTACATACATACATTGATTTGATTGATTGTGGCGTTTAGCGCTCCGACGCAACGCAGGCGATCAGACGAGCTGTAGTGGAAGCCTCCGGATAATTTTGACTACCTGCAGATCTTTCAGCCGCTCTTGTAGTGCTCTGGGTCGAAGGATGAAATGACCGAGACGGAAGGATGCCATGTTCCACGCCGTGCTGGCTGACGGGGCTGCTGTCTCGGCATATAACGTGAGATGGTCTGCCGCAGCGGTGATCCAGTGGTGTTTTCTGGATATGCACGGTGGAGGTCCGTTAAGGTCAATGCCCACTCTAACGAAGGGGCGTGGAGGGAGCGGCAGAGGCTGTAGTTCCTTCATGGTTGATCGCGGAGGGGACTTACGGCACTCGCACTTTGTACACGAACGAGCATATTCCGTGACGAAGGTACGCATTCCTCGCCAGTAAAAGCGGAGACCTAAGACTTCGGTATGTCTGCAGGACACCTCCGTGGGCACGCTGCGCGTCATCCTGTAACGAAGGGCAGATGTGCAAGCGCAAATGGAAAGGCATGGCAAGGAGCTATTTGCCACATTGCGATGGATAGTCTCAGCGGCAGAGGTGTTGGTCACGGATAGCGAAATGGATGGCTTGACGGCGAACAAGGCTGAGTGCGGCTGCTTGCGACAGTCGTGACAAAGATTCCACAATGGAAGCGATACACGGATCATTTTGCTGCTCAGCAACCATGTGGATGATATCAAGACGGGCCAGAGTGCACTCAACAGAAGATAAATCGTCGGCGTCGGACTCTAGATGAGACCGAGAAAGGGCGTCTGCATCTGCGTGCTTGCGGCCAGAGCGGAATACAACTTACGTGTCATGTTCTTGCAGGCGTTGACCCCCTACACCGAGTCGGCCAGAGGAATCTTTTATCGGAAAGAGCCACCAAAGACATTGGTCGTCCGTCACTACGTCGAATGGGCGCGCGTAGAGATACGGGCGAAATTTCGTAATAGCGCAAACGATGGCTAAACATTTCTTCTCCGTGACCGAGTAGTTGACATGCTTTTGTAAGGGTACGGTTGGCGTAAACGACGACGTACTCCTCGAATCCGGTGTTGCGTTGCGCTAGTAGTGCGCCCAGGCCCACACCGCTGACATCGATACGAATTTCCGTAGGAGCGTTTGGATCGAAATATCGTAGTACCGGTGAAAAGATAACGAGGTAGCGCAACATACTGGAAGCTTTGTCACAGACGGGTGACCAATCGCCGATCTCGCTGTGTTACCACCAAGAAACTTCGTCAAAGGTGCAATGATGGTGGCAAAATAGCGGACAAAGAACCTAAAGTAAGAGACCAAAATCCAACGAAGCTGCAAAGCTGATTTGATTTGATTGATTGTAGGATTTAACGCTCCGACGCAACGCAGGCGATGAGGCGCGCCGTAGTGGAGGGCTCCGGATTAATTTTGACCACCTGGGGATCTTTATCGTGCGCCGAAATCTCGTACACACGGGCGTTTTCGCTTTTCGCCTCCATCAAAAAAGCGGCCGCCGCGGCCTGGAATCGAACCCGCGACCTTGTGCTCAGCATCGCAACGCCTTAGCCACTGAGCCACCGCGGCGGGTAAGCTGCAAAGCTGTTTCACTGTCGTCGGTTAGGGTAATTCCGCAACCGTGCCAAGTTTTCCTGGGTCAGGCAGGACACCATCTTTTGACACCCCATGGCCTAAATTTAATGTACGTTTTCGAGCTGCAAACCGGCATTTCTTCACGTTTAACTGCAACCTCTCTCTTTTTCCATGTAGTGCAACACTTGTTCGAGGTAGGAAAGATGTGTCGCAAAAACAGAGAACACGAATATGTCATTTTAGTAACACAACATGTTTTCCAGTTCAGGCCGCGAAGTACGTTGTCCAACATTCTTTCGAAGGTCGCTGGCACATTTCACATCGCAAAAGGCATGATGTTGAATTTTTGCAGCCCGTCAGGTGTGACAAAGGCTGTTTTTACACTGCCCGCTTCGGACATTAGGACTTGCCAATGCCGGACATTAAATCCAATGAAGAGAAGAACTCGGCATCGATGGCGACATCTACGGGGGGAAGCGGTTAATACATCTTTTCTTTTGATTTCTGTTTTAGGCGCTGGTAGTCCACGCAGAAGTGAATTGAGCTGTCTTTTTTGACACAAGTACCGTGGGAGAGCCCCGGTTGCTTGTCGAAGGGCGGATAACGTCGCGCTGGAGGATGTCGGCGACGTGCTTATCAATGTCTTGAAGCTCAGTGGGCGACACAAGGTATGGTCGCTGTCTCAGGTGTGCGTGGGAACCGGTGTCAATATGGTGCGAAACACTGGATTCCCGTCCAAAAAGGGCATGTTGGGCATTTAAAGAGTAAAAAAAAAAAGGTGTTGAAGGGCAGAAGCTCGTGTAGTTGTGTAAAAGCTAAAGCGGCGTCCATGGAACGCAAAAAGACATCGAAGTCGCAGTTTCGGGTAGGACCAAACACGCCAGGTGCAGAGTTTTTGCATGTGGAAGATACGATGATCTTCAACGGGCTCGACGTGGCCAAGACATTCACTCTAAACCAATACGGCCGGGCATGATGACGGGTTTAAAACGATTGTCGAACGGAGACGAGAGCGAGTTTCAAGAATGGCGAAAGGTAGAGGTGAACATTTGAAGGCGCTGAAGAGTGTTGACGGAGTAAAGAAAATGGTGGCGTCAGATATACAGTCACAAGACACGGAAACATGCGCAGCGTTGGCGGGCGGAATGCCGATATCGGTAGCAATCAATTTGGCAGTAATTTCGGGTATAGCGGTATCGTCATGCGGAAAACTTTCAACCTCAGCGCGAGCACACCGAATGATAGCGTGATGTGACAAAAAGTAACAACCGGGGAATATATGCGAACAGGAAGTCAGAACGATGAACGCTATGATATAGACGTTTTGCTTGATTTATGCGGGGCGGTGCACGCGGCCACTGGTATTGCGTCTTCAGCATTCGCGGTCTGGAGGGGGGGGCAGAAAGCGGAGTAGTGACGTTTCTCAAGGAACGACGAAGACTTTCGCTTATTACCGACACAGCGGCATCATTACCGTAATAGCGAACGCGGGAATGCCTACGGTAACGTCAATCACGTTGTTAGACGCTGACTAGACCAGTTAGACGCTGGCGTAGTTAGTGCCTCCGTAACTGCGGCCGCTCGTTTCCCGCAGCTGCGTCTTTGACACGTGGGAGCATGGGGTAAACTAAACGGCGACGCGGAGAAATGGAACGCGGATTGTAGGCGTCGAAGTCTACTGGTCAGCAGAGTGTAAATTGGGGGTTGCGCTAGAAGTAGCGGGAGCCAAGGGTGGTTGATATCTATAGGCTGGGAATTGGTAGGAATCACCGGGAAGTAGAGGTCTACGGAGACATAAATGTGTCACGTGTCCCGCAAGTCTGCAGGCAAAACAGATTGCGTGGTTATCGAGGGTGCGCTATGGATTCGGGGTTCGAGGTATGAATCAGGGGTTTGAGGAAGATATGAATCCGCCGGGTACTCTGCGGGACATACAAAGGAGAGGGACGGTGCTAGCGATGGCCTTGTGACGACGGAAGCGTAGGTGAGCGGGGTGGTGACGTATGGTTGAATAGGCGACACGACAGGGTGTGCTACTGGCGCGACCACTGGGGAAAGAATGGGTGCGTGCGTAAGTGGTGGCTGGAGTACTCAATGGATAGTCTCGGCAGCATGCTGTTGTATCCCCCGCTGGACAGGCTGAGGCAGCGTGCTAGAGGGCTGTGGAGCGCAGGTAAGCAAGCAAAAGCAGCTGACGCGAAACCACTTCTCCCACGAACTTCTCGATGTGAGGTAGAAGAGGCGAGAGGTCAGAATCATTCAATTCCGACAGCGACCTACGTTGCGGTTCTTCAAGCGAAGGAAGTTGGCGGGTGAAAATGCGTTGCTTGAGGAGCTCGTCATAGCTCTGACTCCAGTTGATGACGTCGCTAATAGTCCGCGAGCTACCGCTAAGCTTCATTCGAAACGCCCACTCTTCAATTCCCTTGAGAAGGTGCTTGATCTTACCGCCTTCGCTCATGGCTGGTTATACACACCTCCAGAGTGCGACGAAGTCATCTATGAAGGTGGTAAATGTTTCACCTGCCTGCTGCGCTCGCGCATGCAACCGCTGCTCGGCCTGGAGCTTGCGAACTGCCGTACATCCAAAAACCTTCGTGAAGGCAGATTTGAAGTATGTCTAAGTAGTGAAGGTAGATCCGTTGTTGTAAAACCACATCTCGGCCACTTGCGTAAAAAAGAATCTGGCGTAACTGACCTTCAGTGTGTCGTCCCATTTATTGTAGGTGGTCACCCGTTCAAAGGTCCCAATTCAGTTTTGTGCGTCGCGCTCATCAGTGCCACTAAAGATGGGCGGGTCTCGTAGCCGGAGCGTACTGGAGCAGACGATGGGCTGCTGGGCTGTAGGCGGCATGTCGTCGCTGACGGGGAGTCTCCCGCTTCGCACTTCCAAGCTGTCAGGCCTTGCGGGGATCGCGATTCTGCAACCTCCACCAAAAATGTGGTGATGTTTATTTACACCTGCAAACGGTCACGTCGTCTACTCAGGCAGAGTCCGAGCGAATGTAGCAAACCGGGGCTGAGGTCCGAGCTGTGGGAGCACACAATTCGCCTACTTCCGAAAGCGCTGCATGGCACATAACCTTCTCGGAAGATTGTCCACGAAGGTTGCGCATTAGCGGTGCGCAGATTAACAATATGTATAGGTGTAGTCACCTTTGGTAACGATCGGCAAAATTTATCGTCAATAACAAAGACCGCAGCTCCAGTATTAATGAGTGCCAGGGTAGAAACACCATCAACATACAATGTAATTAAATTAGGCGGCGAAGAAGGAGCACTGGCATTTCGACCGTGAAGCAGTTTTTGCCTTCGGACCTGCGACACCTAGTTTTCCGTCTGACTAGTCGTAGGGCTACGGCGCCTCGGAAAGTGTGAGCGGCGCCGTGGAAACAGCGAGCGATGGCTGGCGAAGTCACGGTCATCGGACGAGGTAGGTGTCATCCAAAACGGGGCTGGGGCGTGCATCATGGGTGGTGAGGGCGCATTGGGAAAGGACCTCGATGAGTTGCGCGTACCCGTTATTCCACGGCGGCAGTACCGTTCCGCATGTCCCGCAATCCCACACGAATAGTGAATAGGGCGATTATCGGGCGTGCGCCAAGGACTTGCAAATCGAGACGCCGGATGCGGCATGGCACGCGTGGACCGGATGCGTTGAACCCCGGCAGTTGCATGACTCCCGGAGCTTGCAGCAGTCACAAGCCAGTGTCTCGGTATGGTTCCAGTGAAAGGCAGTGCCACGGTCTTGGCATAGGTTACAGGCTTATGTTGTACTGTGCCGGCGAAAGTCAAAGGAGCGGCCATCGGCGTTTGTGGCGTGATGTCGGCGTAAGCCACTGGAGCTACAGCAAGATTGGGCTGCCGGGTACATGAAAGCGCGTCAGCGACATCTTGCTGTATGACGCTCTTGAGGGTTGGGGCTAAATCGTACACTAGCGGCTTCGATACGTCACTAACGAGGAAAAGCTGACGAGCCACTTCTTCGCGAACAAATTGCTGAATCCGCCCGAAGAGTACACGTCTATCACCAGAGGCTAAGCGGCAAAGCCTTGTTGTGCGGGTTTACGAGTTGGTGCCCTCTCTCTGCAGAGTTCATCGAACTCTTGGCAAGCGTTGATGACTTCTGCGACAGTCCGTGGGTTTTTCACGAGCAACATTTCAAAGGCATCGTCGTCTATGCCATTAAGGTTACGCTTGATTATTCGCTCTTCGGTAATAGCGCTGCTTACCCATCTATACAACTCAAGGATGTCCTGAACGCAAGCGGTAAAAGTTTGACTCGTGCGCTGAACGCTGTGCGCGCGCAGTTTTCGAACTGGTGGGCGCCCGAACACTACTGCAAATTTGGTCTTCAAGTCTGACCTTGTGCAGAGATTAGACCCGCGGTTTTTACACTGTCTCCACGACGCCGGTAAAGGAGAAAACGACGTTGTTAGGCTTCAGTTTATCGCCCCCATTGTTATGGGTGCTCACCCGTTCGAAGGTGGTGAACCAGGCCTCAGCGTTTTCGTCATCAGTGCCGGTTTAGGATCAGGATTCTTTCTTATGCATATTAAAAAATATCAACCTCACTAAACGCACTAAAAAAGAGCCTAACAACACCCCTATGCCTCCTTTCACGTTGTAAACTGCCGATTTATGTTTCTGTATTTCTTCAACGAGTTCCACATTTCCTAACTATATTATTTGGCGAAAGCCTAGAGAGAGTGTCGGTTCTGGCGGCCTTGACGCCAAGGTAGCATGAGAGGGTTTTCTGGCAGCTACCCTCAAATGACAGGCTGTAGTCGTTCGAGTCACGCCCCGGGGGTTGAAAGAAGGTCTCCTTCTCCGCGTGTAGTCAGAGTGGCGCCGGCTACCACCCTCAAGCGTGAGAGTTCTAGTAAATAAAAATACACCAGAAAGTGAAGGAGAACGGAGTCGCCCAGCTAGCCGTATTGGTAAGGCATTGGGGATCAATTCGAAAGGCGCGGCTTCGGTCCCCACTCTGGGCGGGTGTGTTTCTTTCTCTTGTGAGTATATATATATGTAATATATGTTAACTTCACTGAACGTACTAAAAAAAGAGCCTAACAACACCACTATACCTCCTTTGGCATTGCAGCCTGCTGATTTACATATATATATATATATATATATGTATATATATATATATATATATATATATATATATATATATATATATATATATATATATATATATATATATATATATATATTGTAATGCAGAAGATTGGCAACGTTCACCGGAAGAATCAGGACCGTCACCAATCTCCTGCGGGATATGTGCGCCATTTTATCGTCGTCGGCACCAGAAGCCGAATATGGAAGCCGCACCGCCATCGGCTGGAGCGACGGGGTGCTCCCTCGCTCTGCTTTCTCCAAGCGTCGACTGTGCTCGGTCTGTGCCCTCCTTATCTTTCGCCTGCACAGCAGCCTTTGCAAATAAACCCAATTTCAAGTGGCGGAGGAGCCGGAGTCACGATCCAGTCCTGGAACTCCGGAGCCGAAAGCTGCCCGAAAGGATGACCAGCGAAGCCAGCCAAACCGCTACTCCCTCGCCTCGGCCTGTGACGTGCTCTGTTGCTGTGCGTGAGCGAGACCCGCCAGACTTCAACGGCACTGACGAAACAAACGCGGAAGACTGGCTTGAAACCTTTGAGCGGGTGAGCGCGTACAACCGGTGGGACGATGTTTTCAAACTCACACGAGCTTCCCCCTGACGGCGTCGCTGAGGTGGTGTTCAAGAATAACCAGCGTCGCCTTAAGACATGGGCTGAATCTAAGGACGAATTCCTTGCGGTTTTCGGCCGTCCAGCAGTGCGCAAGGTTCAAGCAGAGCAGCGCTTGCGCTTACGAGCCCAGCAGGCCGGTGAAAACTTAACGAGTTACATTGAAGACGTCCTCGACCTTTGTCGGCGCGTCGACACCTCTGTGCAAGAAGCTGAAAAGATCAAGCACATCTTCAAAGGAATAGATGACGACGCCTTCCAAATGCTTTTGTCAAGGAACTCTCGCACCGTCGCCGAAGACATTAACATGTGGCGAAGCTTCAATGAGTTACGTAGGCAACGGGCCCTCGCTAGACGATCTCTGGTACAGAATGACTGTGTGTCACGTTTGTCAGCGATGCACGCAGATCCTTCGTTGCTTTCGCAAATCAAAGACTTCGTGCGGGAGGAGGTGGCCCGTCAGTTGTCTCTTCTACCTGCCGCGGCAAAGCCTGTGTCGACGCTAGGACCTTCTCTCGAGCATGTTATCCGAGATCAAGTTGCCGAAGCACTTCCGCCTTGTCCGCAATACGTGCCGAGTGCCGCGCCAGTCACATACGCCAGCATCGCCGCAAGACCATGGCCGCAGTCAACCCTGACGTACCAGCCGACGTTTCCAGTGCAACCTCTGGCTGTCCCAACTGTGCCTCCGCCTCCACGGTTTAATCCCCAGGCCGGTGGTCCGTGGCGTACTCCGGATAATCTTCCTATTTGCTTTGCTTGTGGAGTACCTGGGAACGTCGCACGCTACTGCCGCCGCCGTCCGCCGTCATTATGGGACGCTACACATGCCGGTTTTCCGCCGTCGGCTCAATCCCAGGCGCCACTTCCTTCCCCGACTCAACCTTGCTCTTCGGATCGCACCACATTTACTGACCGTCGTTCATCTTCCCCGCGCCGTCGCTCACTTTTTCCGATGTGACGTCGTCCTGGTCACGAAGAGACGGAACACTCGTCGCCGCAGTTCCCGAGGCAAGAACTGCGCTGACGTCGAAAAGTACAAGGCCTCACCCTCCTCCGTCCCCTACCAATGTTATCGACGTTACCATACGCGTTTAACGTTTTCGCACTGTCGCCCTGGTAGACACGGGAGTTGCTGTTTCCGTCATCATAGCCGATGTATGCCATTTACTGCACAAAGTCACGACGCCTCTTCAAGGACTGTCGCTCCGAACCGCAAGCGCGCAAAATATTGAACCAATGGCTGTTCGCACGGCTAGAGTCGTTATTCAGGACGTGCTGTACTTCGTTGAACTCATTGTGCTACCGGCGTGTTCCCACGACGTCATACTAGGGTGGGACTTCCTTCCGCGTCATAACGCAGTGATCGAATGTGCGCGCGCAAAAATTGAGTTTTCTTTCTGTGACGCACAATTTGATGACAGCAAAAGTGCCCCCACAACCAAACTTCTCATGGCAACCAACACCGACGTCCCGGCCTATTCTTCTGTTTGTGTGCCTGTGTGCTGCGCATCCACGACTGACTCCACGGCGCTGTTTACGCCCTCTGACGTTTTTCTCCGCCGAAAATGTTTTCCCCTGCCGTATGCCCTCCTTACTCTCAGCGCCGGAACGGGCAACATGTTTTTCACTAACGTGTCTTCGCCGCCGTGCGCCCTTCTGGAGGGTGAAACACTTGGCAGCTTGGAAAACATAGATCCTGGTCGTGTGATAGCCATTTTGGACCGCACTTCTCAGGTTCAGGTTCCCGGATTTGACCCATGTCCGCCTGGGGCGGAGCCTTCGACTTATGTTTCTCTTGCCTCTGTTGACGACGGTCTAGACCCTACTCAGCAAGCCCAACTTTTGGCACTGCTTCAACGATTTCAATCGTCATTCGACTTGTCCCAAAGCGCGCTTGGCCGCACATCTACAGTCGAGCGCACCATCAACACTGGTACCCATGCCCCCCTCCGGCAGCGGCCTTATCACGTTTCCCCAGCTGAGCACTGCACCATCGAGCAGCATGTGGACGACATGCTTCAGCGTGGAGTTGTTTGACCCTCAAGCAGCCCGCGGGCATCTCCTGTCGTGCTCGTCAAAAAAAAGGATGGATCCATTCGCTTCTGCGTGGACTACCGTTGCCTCAACAATATCACGCGCAAAGACGTCTATCCGCTTCCACGCATTGAGTACGCTCTGGACACCTTGCAGGGGCAGAGTTTGTTCTTGTCTCTTGACTTGCGATCCGGATATGGGCAGGTACCTATGGCCGACGCTGATAGCTCGAAGACGGAATTTGTCACCCCTGATGGAGTATATGAATTCAATGTTACGTTGTTCTGGCTGTGTAACGCCCCGGCAACATTCGAACGCATGATGGACAATATTCTGAGGGGACTCAAGTGGAAAATTTGCTTGTGCTACTTAGACGACACTGTCATTTTTTCTGCCGATTTTCTGACGCACCTCCAGCGCCTAGAACAGGTTTTAACCTGTCTTTCTCGAGCTGGACTCCAACTGAACCTAAAAAAGTGCCACTTCGCCGCGAGGAAGCTAACCATCTTGGGCCACGTCGTCACCAAGGACGGCGTTCTACCCGACCCAGCGAAGCTCCGTGCAGTGGCCGAGTTCCTGAAGCCCACTAATATAAAATCTCTTAGGAGCTTCATAGGCCTTTGTTCATACTTCCGACGTTTCATCCGCAATTTTGGCTCTATCATTGCGCCATGGGCAAAACTCCTTGGTGGTGCCAGCGACTTACCTCACTGGTCCCAAGCTTGCGACCACGCGTTTGAGACTCTGCGTTGTCTACTGACTTCTCCATTTGTACTTCTCCACTGCGGTCCTACAGCGCCTACTGAAGTTCACACTGACGCCAGTGGTGTTGGCCTTGGGGCCGTGCTTTGCCAACGAAGACCTGGTGTTGACAAATATGTCGTTGCCTATGCGAGCCGCACGTTGACGAAAGCTGAAGCTAATTATTCGGTAACCGAAAAGGAGTGCTTGGCCATCATCTGGGCGCTTGCTAAGTTTCGACCATATCTGTACGGCCACCCATTTGATGTGGTCACTGACCACCACGCCCTTTGCTGGTTGGCGTCGTTAAAGGATCCGGCAGGCCGTCTTGGGCGATGGGCACTTCGCCTACAAGAATACGACATACGCGCCGTATACAGGTCCGGTCAGAAGCATTCTGATGCCGACGCTCTGTCCCGTTCACCAGTTTCTTCTCACCTTGCGAAGCCGTCGGGTGACCTGCTGGCCCTTTCGGTGACTGATATGGCAGCCGAGCAACGGAAGGATCCCTGGATCGCTTCCCTCATCAGCTGCCTATCCGATTCTTCCAGGGCCGCTACGACTCGGGCTCTGCGTAGGCAAGCATCACACTTTGCGGTACGCGATGGGCTGCTTTATCGCCGCAACTACCACTCGGACGGCCGCAAATGGTTACTTGTCATCCCTCAACATTTGCGATCCGATGTGGGCGCCTCTTTTCATTCCGATACCACGTGCGATCATGCCGGCCTGCTCAAAACCTATCAACGTTTGCGCATTCGTTACTTTTGGCGTGGGATGTACAGCTTTGGGCTCAAATACGTTCGGTCCTGCCAAGACTGCCAACGGTGAAAGGCGCCGGTGCCCCATCTGAGCGGTCCTTTGCAACCGCTGCCTTGCCCGGGCAAGCCTTTTGGCCGTGTTGGCATTGACTTGTACGCCCCATTACCTTGCACAGCTGCCGGAAACCGCTGGGCAATAGTGGTCATTGACCACTTAACACGGTATGCAGAGACCGCTGCTCTGCCAGAAACGTTGCCTCGTTTCTCTTGCATCGATTTATACTTCGTCACGGTGCCCCTAAAGAACTGCTCAGTGACTGGGGCCTTGTCTTCCTGTCTGACGTCATTTCGACGCTTCTTAAAGAATGCCATGTCATCCATCGCAAGACCACTGCTTACCACCCGCAGACCAATGGTCTAACAGAGCGCTTTAACCGCACCCTTGGAGATATGTTGTCTAAGTACGTGTCGTCCAGTCACATAAATTGGTACCTGGTGCTTCCCTACGTGACGTACGCCAATAACACCATCATTCAAGCCACGACTGGGTTCTCTCCATTTTTCCTTTTATACGGGCGTGAGCCATCATGTATGTTGGACAACATTCTGCCGTATCGTGCCGATCCATCTGAGTGTGCTCCGGTCTCGGAGGCCGCCAAGCGTGCAGAAGACTGCCGGCAACTTGCTCGTTCTTTTACCACGGAAGACCAGGGCCGCCAAAAACCTCACATTGATGGCAAACCCGTGCCGAGCTTCGTTCCCGATTCTCGTTTATGGCTCTGGGTACCCACTCGGACTCCTGTTCTCTCCTCGAAATTCCTCTCAAACTATCAAGGCGCTTACCGCGTCATCGAACAGACTTCCCCAGTCAATTACGTTGTCGAGCCCTTAACACCTTCCCAGGACCTCCGACGCCGTGGTCGGGAAACAGTGCATGTTGAACGTCTAAAACCGTATTACGATCCACTTGTTTCGCCAGCGCCTTGAGTCACCAGGATGGCTACCCTTTTCGCCCGGGGGTGATTGTAATGCAGAAGATTGGCAACGTTCACCGGAAGAATCAGGACCGTCACCAATCCCCTCCGGGAGATGTGCGTCACTTTATCGTCGTCGGTAGCAGAAGCCGAATATCGAAGCCGCACCGCCATCGCCTCGAGCGATGGGGTTCTCTCTCGCTCTGCTTTCTCCAAGCGTCGACTGTGCTCGGACTGTGCTCGCCCTGTACCGTCCTTATCTTTCGCCTGCACAGCAGCCTTTGCCAATAAACCCAATTTCATTGATTGTAGGGTTTTAACGCGCCGACGTAACGCAGACGATGAGGCGCGCCGTAGTGGAGGGCTCCGGATTAATTTTGACCACCTGGGGATCTTTAACGTGCGCCGAAATCTCGTACACACGGGCGTTCTTGCTTTTCGCCCCCATCAGAACTGTAACCCCCATTTCAATATATATATATATATATATATATATATATATATATATATATATATATATTGAAATGGGGGTTACTGTTCTGATGGGGGCGAAAAGCAAGAACGCCCGTGTGTACGAGATTTCGGCGCACGTTAAAGATCCCCAGGTGGTCAAAATTAATCCGGAGCCCTCCATCCGGAGGGCTCCGGAGCCCAAAGCCAATAATTTGTTCCGTTGTTCTTGCGGTAGCGCCGGATTCACGTCGAAGGTGTGCCGGAGCTTGAAGGTTTCTACGGGTGTGCGTTCAAAGTTGGCGACCGCGATCACTTCACTTGCTTCTTGCGTTTCTTCTAGGAATGCAATTGCCGCGCCCTTGTTTAAATGCTAGTACTCCTCGGTGAAATTAGTAAGCAAAATGTGGGATTGGTGTTCCTTGAAGCGCGCAATGCCTCTTGCGACAGACACACCACGGTCGAGAAGCACCCTTTGGTCAGTGTCTACGATAGCGTCGACGTCAGGAGCAGCATCTTCACAGTAGACTGCGACCATCAAGCTTGCGCGGGGTGGCAGGGTGACATGATCATCGGCAATCCTTACAGCAGCACGTCGTTCGGGGTTCGGTTCCGGCGTCATGGAGTGATGGGGGGAAAAAGTTATTGACTTAGTCTGCAGATCGATTATTGCACCGTTGTCCATCAAAAAGTCCATTCCAAGAATTACGTCGCGGGAGCAGTTAGGCAGAACGACGAACGCCGCAGGGTACGTTGTGCCGTCTATGGTGACGCGCGATGTGCACGTTCCACTTGGCGTCACGAGGTGGCCTCCTGCTGTGCGTATGTGCGGACCGTCCCATCTGGTCATAACTTTCTTCAGTTTAGACGCAAATGGTCCGCTCATTACCGAATAGTCAGCTCCCGTGTCTACGAGGGCGACTACGTCAAAGCCGTCGATGCACACCTTGACGTAAGATACAGTCTTCCTCGAGTTCTGGGTTCGTCGCGGCGTCGTATCTCTGCTTGTACGTGTTGACGGTCGGGCACTGTGCTTCGTCGTTGTCGTTGTCTTCTCAACGGACGTCTCGGTCAGGTCGGGTACGCGTCGCGCCGTGTAGCTGTCGTCGTGTTCGGGAGTCTCGTCAGGGTTAGGTCGGGTCGTCGGGATGAGGGCATGTCGTGAATCACTGTCTTCAGCGCGTCCTTGCGTCGTTGAAGGGTTTCCAGTTTTGCGCCGTAGAGCAACTTCACCTCCAGAAGTTGCTGCTTTTCGTTTCCCCCGCGTGGGCTGGGGGACCTTCCACGTGCAAAATTAGCATTGCTACGGCGGTTAGGCGACTGGTATGGGTAGGGCGATGGCGATCGGTGTGAGCGGGCTGGTCCTCGGTTGGTGTTGGACAGATATTCGTCGACCTCTGTAGGGAGCTGGCCGGGTCGGGGGCGCGGTGCGTCGACGGGGAATCCTCGCAGACCGAGCCTCTTGTAAGGGCAGCGACGATAGATGTGGTCGGCCTCTCCGCAGTGGTAGCACAGCGGGCGATTATCGGGCGTTCTCCACACGTCGGTCTTCCTTGGCGTCTGGTATTGGTCTACAGGGCGTCGGGCGGGCGGAATTGGACGGCGGTATGGCTGGGCCTCTTGACGACGGGGTGGAGCAGGGCGGCGTTGACGAAGAGCTGCGGAGTAGGTCATCGCTTGGGGCTGACGGGGTGCTTCTGAAGGCATAGAAGTTCCAAGCGCCTGTTGAACCTCTTCACGGATGACGTCAGTCAGAGAAGCCACTGGAGGTTGCGGCGTTGTTGGAAAAAGCTTCTGAAGCTCCTCCTTGACTACTGCTCGAATGGTCTCGCGCAATGTATCGGAGCTTCCAGTTGCGGCACCGATGGTCTCCGAGAACAGCGCGTTGACAGGGCGGTCGTACTGCCTCGTTCGAATTTCTAGCGTCTTCTCCATCGCGGCTGCCTCAGACGCGAATTCCGCCACTGTCTTCGGAGGGTTACGGACTAGACAAGCAAAAAGCTCTTGCTTCACCCCTCGCATTAGAAACTTTAGCTTTTTTTGTTCGGTCATTTCAGGGTCAAAGCTGAGATCCGCTCTAGCAATCAAGTACAACGACAATACAAATAGGTGTCTGTGAATAAATGCATCTTTATTTCTTTTTAGTTGTGTGTGTGTGTGATCTCCCTTTCGCGAACATTACCGAACCGCGCAAATTCAACTCCTGCATTCGCACTTTCACATTCTTCCCCTCGGGGAAATGCGGGTAATTTTTTTCTTTTTCCCTGTAGGCCTATACACAATAAAAAAGTGCATTCTTCAATCTTTGTGTCAAATTTCGTAGATCTGTGAAGTTAAAAATCACTTTCGTTTAGCAAAGTTTCTATCACTTAAGCAATGTTTGTGTGATTGCCATTTATAGGACCGCAATTAATTTATATATGCATAAGTGATGATTATGATGGTTGATAGTGGTATTCCCTTTGTAGCAGGGCGATGACGTGTCATCTTACCCAAAACTAAGAAGGAGCTAATATACGTGTATTTTACACCCTTCGTTTCATATTAGCGCTGCTCTTAGGGTAGGCACAAAGGAACTAGTTAGCACAACATGCTTATTATCTCGGTTACAGGTGATAGCTGTTCAAGACAATATTCCCCTCACTCGTTTTCGTCTCCCAGCATTACAACCTTCTTTTCGTCACCTCGACAGGCTTGAGGTGGACTCCCTCTGGGATACCCCTGAATAATAAGTCATCTGGACGCCGAATATTTCCTTCTAAATTTGTATGATATCCTCGCAATCTAACGCTATGTGCGGCATAGTTTGTTTCCTTTCCTCAGACCAGGCCTACCCCATGACTTTGTGCATACTTCCCCACAAAGCTCTTCGTTCGCAAGCCACATACTCTAGCCTCAAAAATTACAGTACTACCTTTTGAATAATAGTAGGAATTTTCCTTTCTGATGTGTACTTTCTCTGCCCTGCACATCTTTAACGAAATTTTAGCTTCCAGTTGTTCTCTCCATTTATACGTTTCCATTTCTTCCTTGCCTCGCAGGGAGAACTGTTGGGCTAGTTGGTAGGACATCATTATAATACTATAGCGAAAGGACGGGAAACAAAGACTATACTATACTATAGCGCTATACTATACTATACTATAGCGCTCGTCCCGTCGTCTTACTTGTCTTTGTTTCCCGTTCTTTGCGCTATAGTAATATAATGACTTCCTTGCCTCTTTATGATTACCTTGACTGTCGTGGATTCTCCACTGTTGTTTCCATACTTCATCATTACCCTACTAGCCTTGCTTAGCCACTGCGGGTCCACACTTTTCATGTTAGGTACCTAAAACCTTTAACTGCCCACCTACGTTGGTCGATTGCTCTGTCAACCTTCTCTCAAAACATATTTTACAGTGCGCTTCTCGAGCTTCAAATGACGCAATTCTTTGTTAGTGGCTTTTCTATGCGCTCCTAAGGACAAAACGCCAACCATTCTCTGGTTCACTTCAAGTCCTGCTAAAGCGTCTCATTTTTACCAGGGTGCGGCATAAAAAAATGTGAAACCCGGAACCATTAGTCCTTTCCAAATTGCTCTCACTACTTCATATTTGTTATGCGACCACAGAGCTCTATGCTTCATTATAGCTGCCTTTCGCTTTCCGTCACCCTTAAGTTTCTCCTCGTGAGTCCTTTTAAGTAGTTATCCCCTTTGTTTATCCACACTTCTAAATATTTATATTCCTTTACTCTGGGATATTTGACATGGCGTATTGACACTGCGTTACTGCTAGTAAAAACCATTGAAAACCAAAGTCCTAATTTTTCTGTGCTAAACTTTCAAATGAGGTCGGAGGCTTCCTTACCGCTCATATTGATGAGCCATTGCAAATCAGTCTGATTACCAGCTAACAGAACAATGTTGTCTGCGTGTGACATTCCCGGAATACACTGTTGTACCACTTCGCCTTGCAACAGAGGCGTTAGGATGAATCCTTATTGACTTAATTTACAATTTCTTTTCTAATCCTGCCATGTAAAGCATAAGTATTATTGGGGTGAAAGGGCATCGTTGTTTCAGTATCCGATGGGTGTTGCCCTGCTGTGTGCATTTCTTCCCTTCCCACGTCAGCTCACTCTATTATCTTTAGAGATCGCTATAAGGAACTTTATTATCTGATCATCTAATCCGTGGAGTTTAGGCATTCCCATCAGTAGTTGTCCGTTTACGTTGTCATATGCTCCTTTAATATCTAAGAACGTAATCCGTAACGGTGAATTATGCGCATTTGCAATTTCAATGATTTGTGTTATCATGAATAAATTATCATCCAACCGCCGTTCTTGTTTAAATACATTCTGCAGTTTCCCAAGGATTTCATTTTCTTCCATTCATGCTGGAAATTCTGATTTTGTCGTCTGCATTACAAATCTACACAACAGTGACAATATAGTGAGTGGCCTGTATGAAGCAATACTGTATTTCTTGTCTCTGTTATTACATATAAATTTATCCTACTTATTAGCCAATCCTCCGGTATTTGTTTGCTTAGTATCCGCTTATCTATTGCCCTCATAAACGATGCCTTACTTTTACGTCCAAGCAGGCTGATCAGCTGGACAGGTATTCCGTCCGCGCTCGCTGCTGTTTGGGGGGCAAACTTTGCTATGGTTTTTTCAAGTCAATGTTGCTGAAACTTACCTCCCTTTCCGCTGCCTTGTGTGGCGCTGATGTTATCGGTGGAGGCTTCTCTACTTGTATTTTCCTAAACGTCTCACCAATAACTCGACGAATATGCGCCAACGCGTGCTGTCCTTTTTTTTATTGCGAAAGTTGGCTCTGCAGCATAAAAAGGTGGAGGCGAGTGTGTTTAAATGGACATAAACAGAGAGTTTTCACTAAGAAAATCTAAAAGGCACCCGTGATACGGCCCAAAGAGCCAGCGTCTGTAGTAGGGAGGCCGCCCTGGGTTGAGTCCCACACTACGTAGTACTTGCTGTCGGGAACGTTGGAGGCCACGACAAGTCCACAGAAGATGGTGAATGTCTGCGGTCGATGCCGACGTGGTGCAAAATGGACATGTCAGGCGGCCAAACGGAGCCCGTCGATCCGAAGGCCAGGTGTAGGAAACAGCTGGTGTAAGAGCAGCCCCGACGCGTATCCTTCGTAGGGCCACCTCCTTACGGCGGATGAGCCCACCAGGGAGGTTTGATCCACACGGTGGAATAAGTGCGCGTGTGGAGCGCCGAAGGTCTTCATTGTCGGTGGCAGACTTTGACATTGCGTCAACTGGAAATAAGGGCAGTGGATGCGTCGTTGGAGGTATACGAGTCGCCGCATCCGCCTGTTGCTGTCCTGGGGTTGACGTCCTCTGAGCCCAAGTAATCTTCACTCTGAAACTAAGGGCCGCATCCTTCGCGTGGATGGTTTGGGACATGGGCACTTGATGAAGTACTTTCTAGAGGTCTCGGACTGCTTGCATTGAATCTGTAAAGATGTTCACAGGTTGTGGTTGGTCTGGCCTCAACCGCGCTATAGCCGTCAAGGCGTCGAAAATCACTTTGAGCTCAGCAAGTGCTGACGGGGGCCTCTGAGGGCGTAGTAATGGCAGGTTTGACAAAACTGCATGGCTGGGATTACGATGGCTGTGGTAAAAAGGCTTCCTAAAATACTGGCGGAGACGTAAAACTTATCTTTGCCAGCACTGGATGAGAGTTGCGGCGCAACACGACTTGACCGACCCAGAGGCTTGCAGTCCGTAATTAATATTGTGGTCCAAGGAGGGGGTTCTGGAGAAGGATCTGGCGGCGTTTTTCTATCTTCCACATTCTCTCTTCCTATCATTTGAAACCACCCTTTCCTTCCCTGGACTGGGTTGTATGAGGGTGAACTCCCCGACTGAGTTCAACAATATCCCCAGCTCTTTTCTCTTCCCTTCTTTCTTAATAAATCAACACCACCACCACCAGGTCCTTATGCCACCCTAAAGCAGCCACATATGTGTACACTTGCGCTTTAAGAGATCGTCCCTGTCGCCGCTGGTGAACCAACTCATCTATCGCGTTAAGGCCATCTTCTTCCTGTAGTGTAGAGATGTGTGTTAAGCGAGAAAAGCAGGTAATAGTCCTCATGGCTTCTCTATTGATGGCATCTAGACGATCCCATTCCGCCCTTGTCATGTACTGAAAATGAGCCTGGTACGTGATACGTGGCTGCAGGATTGCACGTATACGAAGCCTAGCCATCTCTGTGCAAGCTCCTCCCGATTTCACAGAAATCCGGCGAACTAGATGTAGCAATTGAAGGGCACGCCGGCGAGCTTCCCGGAGCCATGGCGTAGCTGAGCCAGAGGCCGCAACGTCAAGGCCAAGGATGCGGTGACAAGTAACTTCCGTCACTGGCTCGCCATCAAGGTTTAGTAAAATGGGTCGGTTTTGCAGTCTTTGTCGTGCCCTTCGATTGCCGACGATAAGTAACACGGTCTTACCTCGGGATAGCATGAGTCCCACGTGTTTACGCCACGTGTCAACGGTATTTAAAGTACTCTGAAGAGCATTTTCTTGATCCGCATAGTCTGGAAGTGTCGACCGGAGCGTGATATCATCCGCATAGATGAGGCATATTAGATCTTTCAATGCCCCTACTGCCCAAGCGAGCGGAAAAAGGGCCAGGTTGAACAGTACGGGTGCCAGGACCGAGCCTTGAGGTACCCCGCGGCATGTTGAAAAGGAGCCAACCACCTGTCCTTAAACTCGAATTGAAAATGTGCGGTGTGTTAAAAATGATCCTATAAATGACACCACAGCCGCCGGGCACCCAAGCCAGCGCAATATCTGTAGGATTGCTTGATGACACACATTGTTGTACGCTTTCTTCACATCTAGGGCAAGAATAGAACGAATACGACAAGTGCGTCCTCCTATGAGTACGGAAGTAGAGAACGCTTTAATGTCATCCTCTGCTCCGATGTGGGGCCGAAAGCCGATCTGAGAGGGATGGTACCAACCGATGCCATCAAGCCACCATGTGAGCCTTGATGCTAGCACACGCTCCTCCACCTTTCATAAGGTACACGTCAGAGCAATCGGCTGTAGATTGCTGAACCTATCCGGTGGTTTTCCTGCTTTCGGGTCGCCTATGATTTCTGCGTGCTTCCAGAAAGTGGGTACGAATCCAGAGGCCCAAGCTTTGTTTATAGTGGCCAGTATGACCTGAAGATACCTCTCTGTGCAGTTCTTATGGACTTCGTACTGTATGCCATCGGACCCCGCTGCCTTATGTGTTCCTGCTGAGTCGATAGATGCCAACCGTTCCGCCATTGTGAAGGGGGAAACAAGACCAGCTGCCTCACCCATGATAAGGGGTCGGCCTGCCTCAAGGATGAAAGAGTGAATGTCCCCCAAAAGACGGAGGAAGCGTGTCATAATTGGGGAAAAAACCTTCATTGCCTCCTCCGCAAATTCTTGCAAGGAGAGATCCGATGCAAGGCAACCATTGTTCAAGGGGTTCTGCGGCTTGTGGCCTCGTTGTATTGCCTGAAACGTGCGCCATATCAAGGCTGTGTTTTTGAGGGACAGAGTGAAGCACACCACTCCATACAGCGAGCCCTGGAAAGACGTCGTTCATGTCTTCGCACTTGTGCTGACAGGTGATTGGGGTGAATCTTGGCACTTTCAGATGACGGTTGGCGGGAAGCAGTCAGTTCTGCTCGACGGCGGACGGCCCACAATCGGAGCAGATGAAGGTCATGCATAGGTGGGGTTTCATCTACCAAAGAGATATGTGTTTATGCGTGCAGTGCGCTTTGTAGGATAGAAATCGGGTCATCAGTCTCTTGTTCGAGTGCGGAGAGCTGTGATCTGAACTCATCCCAATCGATGACCCGGCAGCGTCGACGAAGTCGCGGCAGCGGTCCTGCAGCAAGCCTAATATAAATGGAATGGTGATCACTCGCCCAGCAGTCGAGCTCCAAGTGCCATAGGGTGCACCGTGCCCAAGCCACCAAGTGAGTTTCGGAGATTAAGACGGTGGGCGAGAGTGTGTTTGCCGAAGATTGGGGTTGAGAACATGATTTAGGAGTTGAAAGTTCACCCCCCCTAAAATGTGTCTGCCACCAGCTGACCTCTAGAGCTGTTTCTCGGATAGCCCCAGGATCTATGCGGAGCATTAAAGTCTCCACACACCACAATCGGGACTCCTGGGAAGTCGTGGCGGAGATGTGAAAGCCAGCCTAAGTTCGACTGGCATGACCACTGCTCGGTCGAGCGTAATAAGATACGAGAATCGTCTTTGAGTGGGATAGGCAAACTCGCACAGCTACCACCTCTTGCCAAGCGGTGCACCACGCGGGAAGAGGGACCTGGGCTTGTGGCAAGTGGGAACGAACGTATACAATTTCTTTGCCAAAGCAGATGTCCGGACGCACACCCCTGCGGTCCCGAATGCTTGACACTGAAGTCCGATATTTGCGGAGCGCAGTTTGTTTCTTGTAGCAGGAGGGCCCATGCAGATAATCGGCCAATGCGCATGCGGTATTTCAGTTCACCGAGCTTACCCGTTAAGCCCCTACAGTTCCACTGCAGAACACAAGACAGGTGTGTAGGCCCCGCGGTGCTAGTCATCGCGAGAGATGAGCCGCGAGCGCCGAAGCCAAATGCTGTAGCTGCTTCGACATGAACATCTGGAGCTGCTGTGGTGTCATCGGCATCTCCCTTGTGTGCACCAGGAAAGACGGTGGTTTGGCAGGCGAAGTGAAAGACGAATTTGGGGCAGGTGGAGTTGGTAAGCGCTGCTGGTTGTGTCGCTGGGACAGTATGACACGTCTTCTCCAGATGCGCTGAATTTCGGCCTCCAGTGTTGCCAGGCGTCGATATAATGCATCCAGCTTTCAGTCTCTTCGGTCATGGTCGAGTCCATACGGGTGCATGAAGGGCGACTCTTACTACGAGGGACTTCACTGTAAGTCGGTTTGAACTGTGGGTCATGTTCCGCAATTTCTCACGATTGTTCTTCTGTAATGTCGGTCGACAGTGCTGTGTAACGATTTTATGCTTCAATTGTAGTGACATTCTGTTGGTGACGTGAAGTAGCGAGTTGTAGGGTCTGGCGTTGTCGCATCAGCTCTGTAGCCTTCCGCATGGTGGGGCACAGTGGAGAGGTAATCCGATGATCATTTGTCTTGCAAAGTCCACAACTGAACTGCGATGTCGTCTCCGCCACTTCTGCAGCAGTTTATGGGCATGAAGCCGGGCGGAGGCATTTGGTACTGGAGAGGCACGGTACTGGAGAACGTGAAGGACGCATCCATAGTAGTACATGCGAGGCGGTGAATCGGAGGGTCTACTTAGTGTTATGAGACACGAGCACCCGTTCCCAAGGTAACGGGAAGCAGCCACGCGGTGCGTAGAGCACTTCAGGCCTTGTAAAAGGGTAGCCGGGTCTTCTCCAGCATCCACGACATAAACAACGTACTGTCGAAGGACTCTGCCTGAAGAGAGGTACGCCTGCACCGGTACAGTCAGATCTTTAGAGACCTCATTGTTTGCGAAGTTGTTGAAGGCTGACATCTTCCATACTATGCACCCAGACGAAAATGGTGTTCGTGGGGCGGTGTAGAGCGAAGCCGTTGAAGTCACTTACATGAAGGTATGCGTCCAAGGTCCGCTGAATGATGCGACTAGGGAGATTCGACATGTCCATGTTCCACTTGGGCTTGATTACCATCTTGTCTGATGAGTGGGATGACATGGACTCTGGCGGACTAGGATTGGTACGAGGTCGTTTCCCCTCCGGTGAGACGGCGATGTTTTTGCCATCCTGAAATGGAGGGTCTGGTAGCCTTTTACAAGCGGTTGACGTCCCAGGCTCTGATGGTGACCGTGGTGACTGTACTGTTACTTCCATCGGGCAATGATCAGGAGGCGGCACAGTCATCACCTGTGGCGCCGAGGTTAGCCGCTGTTCGGAGGACTGCGCCATAGTGTCCATATTATCACTTCCAAGTAGTGGAGAAGTGACTTGTGCAGGCACTGCAGTTGACGTATCAATTGTTGGCAGCAACGTAGCTGCTGTTGACGCTGCGCCGGCTTCCATCTTCGCCCGCTGTTGGGTATGAAGGCCGTCCCGGCGGCCGGAGTCTAACCGCCGTGCACTTGGCAAGATGCTCACCGGAGAGGCCAGTGGGGTCCGCAGAGCCCTCCGAACGTGACGGTTAGGTGCCAGATGGTCGCTTGTAAATCTCGAAGTAATGACAGTTTGTTGAAACTCGTGAAGAACGAGAAAATCACCAGAGTGGGGTAGTGCCCGCCTATTCCGATTCGTCTTCTTCGTCCTCCCTTCTGCTGTCCTTCTGTATGTTTCCCCTCCTCATCAAACAAAATGTTTTGATGGGTATTGTTTCTTGAGCTTAATAATTTTACATTGTGTCAAAACCTCTTGGATGCGCTTTTGTCCATCTTCTGTATTTATGGCATCCGTTGTTCATTGTTACGCTTAATCTTTGCTTGCAGCGTTTTCGGCACTTCTTTTCCCGTTAGATATCCCATTTCGCCTTCACTACATCCGGCTTCATACCAGTTCTTTTTGCCTCTTGATGTTTTCTTGGTGCCTTTTTTGCTGGTCAATAGCCTATTTTATTTCCGTGTGCCACCAGATCCTCTCCTTTCTTTTTCCTTGCCAGCGTCTTCGTTGCGTGGTTTCAATGATCTGATGCTTTATGAACTCATCATTTCGTTGTACTCGCAATCTTTGTCAGGGTGCTTATTGATTTCGTCTTCCATCGTGCCAGCGAAGCCCTTTAACTGTTCGTCCTTCAAGTTAGTTCCTCCGGTTGTGCCGTATTCTAAGTTTGTCCGGGTTACGACTCCAAAGTGCAATGTATGGTGCTTGTGGTCGGTTCCTAAGCTGGCTGTTTCGTTTACATCTGTCCTCATTTCCCGCAACGTTTCTTATACCGTTTCGGAAACTAGACAATACTGCATGCTGGACAGTCTCTTACCGCTTTCCCACGTTATTTGTCCGTCACACTCGTATTTTGTGTTTACTGTTACAAGCCGGTGTTCCTGACATAGATCCATCACTACAGAACAGTTCTTATCTCTGTATCCATCCTACCCTTCAATGTGGGCATTCATATCCCCAATTAGGATTATTTCACATGAATCTTTGATCTCGTTTACATCTCTTCTCAAGCAGTATACCATTTCCTCATTTTCCTCCCTAGCTCGGCTTCCAGTCCAAAGATTCAAAACTCCTAACCACGTATTTTCCCCCGCTATGGTGCCTGTAACCCATAGATGGTCCTTACAGCATTGATGCCCTCTCTGCCAGTCAGACGCCCGTTTATTAAGCATGCAAACGGCTACCCCACTCTACATTCCTGTGGTCCTGTTTCATCCTTCCCAGACATAGTTGTCTGGGAATTGAAGTATTAGCTCATGCAATCATTCTAGTGGATAGCCACGTGTTCTACATACTCACAAAACATAAAAACTTCCAGGGTAGTTTGCTGCTGTAAAAGGCAACCTTGCACAAACGTGTAATGAAAATCTGCATAAGATCCAATTGAAATATTTAAAACGAAATCACATTTTGATAATTTCTTCTAATGTATACACTATAAAAAATCCACAGAAAAAAGTTTAAAACGTGAATACTGCCAAAGAGACCTCTATCAAAAGTGTTTACATCAGGTAAATAAATGTAGCAAGGTATGCCGAATTAATACTTCAGGGTTATTTACGGGCTTACGTGCTTCAAAGGCAAAATAGAGTTGTACTTCTCAAAACCTATTTCACAGTTTATTGCTGTGTTGGTGTGTGTCTCTTTTTTGCATTTCGTTTTCTCGCCTTATGGTGCAAAATATTCAGCCGACACACTGGAGACTCTTCACGCCACAGCCTCTCCGCAATCTGTGTTTTTCGATGCTGTAGTGCTCCTGTTCTACGGAGCCTCCGCCACGCGCACCTATGATACAATTACGCCTACGCCCCAATCATGGGCTAAGTCTTGTTCACCCGTCGGCAACGTGTGGAGGTGGGGTGGTGGCGACGCACTCAGGTCTTACCATGGGGACACTGTTTCACTCATATATAAACTCAATGGTGTGTTTTGTTATGCACCGCTACTGACATTTTCTCACCAGACCAGAACATTACCTCCAGCTTTTCACACATGTGATACCTCAAGCCTTCTTGCGTAAACCAGGAATTATCAGACGAATAAACAAAGCTTACCTGAGTGGCTGGGTTCACTCAGCGACAATTCGACTGTGGCGCATACGAAGAAAATGTGTATGAGAAACATCGTGACTGCAACGCGTTAAACATCGGCGAAACCTCACTGCTCGTATTCCGCACCGGATCGACCTTTTATATCAAAGCCACGACAGGGCCACGTCATGAGCTAAACGTGCTGCTGTTAAAGCGTTCTTAAAGAGGGGCGCAGTGGCAAAACGTATGCGCTGAAAGCTGTCAGAGCACTTATTGGGTTTTCCCGCTAGTTTCCGGTTGCATATTAGGACCTTACTACATTTTAACTGCGTAATAACATGCTCTCTTAGGCTTAGTAAGTGAGGGAGTTTTCTTGATTTTTCGAAATTCACATGCTAGAATTCAGGCCTGTTTTTGTAGGCAATTGTGAGACTGGCTCGACGACTCTGGGATAGAACTTTTACGACCATTATCTTTATTCTGCTTTAGGAGTTCTTTTGCGTAAAATTCCAGTGAAGCTGTGCTTTTCTTAACCATTCTAATTACAACGCCAAATTTTTCTGCCAAATATTGTTTTTCTAGTGCTGATAGAAACAGTGCAAATAGGAGTAATAGTACTCTTTTAATTGAAAAAACGTGCGACTGTGATGAACTATGATTGGTGATAAGAAAACAGATGTATATAAATTCATAGAAAAAGAAAAGTGTGTTTTGGAGAGGTCCCAGTTGAAACTGTGAAAAGGTTTCTTTTCAGAAGTCTTTTATGACGGGTCAGGTGGTACATTGTTACACTAAGCGCCTGTGGTGTTGTCATCACTTTCTTCGTGCTGCCCTTTGCGCTGTTTTTCTTCTTGTCTCTTTTCAGCCCTGGTTTATTGTTGCAAGAGGTATCGGGTAATCCAATGTAGACCCGTGACTAACAGGATTGGCGCCGCCCTTAAATTCATAAATGCCTGTTTGTCAAGTACCTTCTTATCGAGTTCTTGGGAATCTAGGAGGATGTTATTAGTCCAGAGGGAGGAGAAGGAACATTCTACTAAAAAAACACATAGATGCTTCCGGTAGATTTTAGCACAAGAACCGCGGGATGGGGGTTTGGGTAGGAATTTTTCGTGAAGGATTTTTTAGGCTTAGACCACGTTGGCGGATATTAAGGTACACGTGGGACCTCGACGGGTTCTTTTATCTTCACTGCTCTCTCTGTTATGACAAAAGACGAAACAGTGAACTCCATTCGGAAGGAGTTAAAAATAGGTTTTCATTTTTCCGCAAATATTTCTTGAGTGCCGAAAGTCTCATATTTTTCTTCACAACGGCGTTCTTTTTACCAGCTCAGTTGTAAGCCCTCCTTTGTTAGGGATCTTGTTTTAATACAGATCTGAATTGGCTTATGTGCTCACAATTCGCAAAACGGGATATCTGCAATTCCCGCTTACAAAAATCCGCATCACCATAACATTTACCACTGAAAAGGAATATTGGACACAAAATTTGCTTCAATTTTCCAATGAACAGTCTACACACATAAGCAAACACTCAGTGATCAAAATACTTTTTGAGGAGCCAATATGTTTCTGAAATAAACTCTATGGTTGTGTCGGCCACATAAATCAGTGTACGGCGGCGCAATGATCACAGATGCACTGCGGGGCTTCCTACGCCACACGTTCGTAACACAACAAAAATTACTACATGAAGCACGCAACTAATCATGTCAGTACATACTTCAGGTGGGTTCAGGACAACCCACATCAAGGAGACGCAACACTTCCAATCACTAGATTCTTCAGACGTGCTGGCCTACACCTATATGTCTGCTTACCCAAATACCGTGCGACAGAATTAAGAACTACTGAAGACGCCTACATAGCTGAACAGAAAATTATTCTCTGCACGAAGATAATGACGCATTACTCTTCCGCAGTGTATACTAAAAACCAAACGCATTTCACGAGCCTTGACCCGATAAGGGGGTGCAGAAGCGCACCTACAAACCTTCTTTTAAACACTGCACAAGTGAGGGAAGATATTCGCTTGACTCAATATCAGTCTCTTGAAGCGCAAAGACAAGCTATGTGATGGATCAAGATGGCAAGCTGGGCGAGTTGGTATTGGTTCATGGTGACAGAAAATAGCCAGCGCAAGGAAGACGCTGTAACAGACGCCGCGCTGTGTCTGTTACCTTCCTCGTCCTCGTCTTCCTTGCGCTGGCTATTTTCTATCCCTGTGTGATGGACTCGTTTGGCACTGCATGTGTGAGACGAGTACGAGGGGGACTCCAGGGAAAGATCAATAACAAAAAGCATATTCCCAGCGTTACGAAAAAGCGGAACAGCGGTACATTGCGAACAAAACAACATATAACACAAGCGTCACAGATCCCTAACTCGAGTTCAAGCGGGGGGGAAGAAAATTAGCCGTGGCTTAGCGCATCTATGCCAGGATGTACGTACCGTGAGCTAAGGTTCAGCTGGCTATTCTTATCTTTCCTTGTTGTCTAGGATCAGCTTGATTATCATGCCTACTGCTCCTTCAATGGCACACACACACGGTATACGCATTATACGCACGGTATACGCGGTATACGCACGGCTCTGGCCCAGCGTCACCAATCGCCCCAGAGCTAAACTTGTTTCACAAGCACCTGCCGGTGTTGCTGCAACGCACAAGCCATCGGTTCCCCAACCCTCACCCCTCGCATGATCATCAAGTGGACCGTGCCACCACGTGCGCAACGGAGGTCGGCGAAGACGCTGGACGCGTGTGGTGAGAGAGACGCCGGGCAACCAGCAACGTTTAATGCGCCTTCTGACGTCACTTCTCCTCGCTAATGCGCAGCACGGCTCTCCAGTAGCCACGCAAAACTGCTCAACCTTAGCCAGTGTAGCTCACGCTACAAACAAGAAATGTTCTCAAAGCCACCTCGATGGTCAACGCTCGGCGAAGTCGATGGCGGGTCATCATCAGTTCCGGCACCGGTACCCAGTTGGCCGCCTATCTCCAGTTCAGCCCCAGAAAGGCAGTAAGACAGCAACACGATCTGCGTGGCGGATGCAGTGGTGCTTCCCTCTTGGCCGTGATCTCGAGCGTCGGCCAGTCGCAGGATGACGCCCCGATCGTCTGCGAGCCCCGCACGCGTAGTTGAGCCCCCACTCGCGTGCCCGGAACCACTGGAACCACAGGAACTGCGGGTCCGTCCCCGGCCTTCGTCCGCTCGTCAGCTCCTTGAATTCGAGTCTTCGTCGCCGCCCGAACCATGTTTTACACCTGCGGCACCTCCTCTTTCTCAACCTCTTCATGCGGCCGCGTGACCTCCAAATTTTTCCATAATTTTCTAGCCAAATTGTCACAAGTTGTATTCGCCGCGCAGAGTGCCATTCTTAAACACACATACCATTACAGAGGTTTTGTAATGTCGGACACGTTTACTTATATATTTCAGCACCTGGCAATGATTACTGCAATGCATTATTCCATTTTGTTCGAAGATGCGTGGCTTGAGCGACCAGACGGTGGCATACGCATATCTACCCAAAGTAGTTCTATTCATTGGCATACTGTTCTGAAGTGAAACAAAAAAATGGTTGGGTGATTACGGAAACACCTACAGTTTGTAAGCAGTTTACCTCGGGTAATGTATCAAGTGTGCATGCGAAGTAATAATTTTAATTGGCCCTATTGCTGGTGCAAAGGACTTTGGTATATCAAGAACACTTCATGTCAATCTGACGAACTGGGAGTCATTGTTGTTGGAAAACCAGTTATTATGCTATTCTAATCACATAATTATTATGGACAACGCTGGTTCATCCGTTTTCCTAGTGTTTCTGCTGCGTCGTCAAGCCTGAGTAGCACTTGGGGCCAATATATCCATGCGTTCATCGCGCAGAACGTTTCAGTTGCCGCAACGTGGAATAACAACGCTTGTACGGATGAACGAAAGGATGCCTTTATAGGCTGATGCATAGAATTTGAGTTGTTACGAGGGTTTCAGATAGCCAGAAGGAAATATAAACAGTCGGTATGGGGTTTACAGGGAAGGGAAGAAGGTTATTTTACAGGCAGAAAAACAACTTCGTTCATTGACGCGCCGGGCGTTCTGCACCACAGACTTTCTGCGAAGATGCCACGACAAGACGCCAATCAGTCGCGTAGTTTCCGCCTCGGGTTCTTTAGTCTCGTGTACTACAACAGGTGCCTCAAAACGTTCAAACAGGTGAACGTTCTTTGTCGCAGCACCGAGAGGTCATACCTCTCGGCGCTGTGAGGGTAATAAACGGTGGCGAATTTGAAAGTGCTCCCCAAGCTACCTATGACCAATGTTTTTTCACAAAACGCGATATTTCTCTTTTATACGGTTCTCATTCCAGAAATATCACACCTCGCTCGTATACCTGTAGGCGCCCACACTTGCTTTAAAAAAGTACGTACAACCCTGCAGGTGGTACCACCTACTGTAAACGTAGCGAGGGTACGCAAGCGACACTTGTAGGAGGGCGTTGGCAAGCATCCTATGTGTGCTTGTGGGCCGTGCAGCGTCCATTGTCTCATCGATCGTAACAAGGGAACCACGCTTTTATAGACTGGCAGTGAATATTCAGCTCTCAGTTGGAAAATTGCCACATCTTGAAAAAGTGTTGATAGCACGTAGAATACCGAAATACCAAACATACCAACCACTGGGTGGCACTCCAAAACGTGTATACAAGGAATATTTATTCAGACGAGATTCACTGCGAGTAGCGTTCTGGGAATTGTCTCCTACTTATTTAGTGTCCGAAAGGCTTCATCATCCCATGCAATACCTCGGTGAGTAGGGTGACGTCATTGGTCTGCGTTCGAATCAGCTCATTTATAAAATTGGAAGTACCCCAGAGCAACCCCATATTGAATTCTACCCCAGCAAACGCCTTTGTTTAACATGTAAAACTTCGTTTTCGGGGAAGAGTTTTCTTGCTTGTCCAAACGCAGTCGTTTCTGAACGGTGAAGGTCCGCTGGCTGGAAATGCCCAACCCCTTTTAGAATAAACGATAAATTTTGTGCCAGGCATACTACACCTTTAAAACAGATGTGAAACTCATAGTTACGAATCTCCCAAACTAGGCGCCGCACGACGGGTCTGGCTAATGCTTGCAAATAAAAATAAAAAATGACTGCGATAGACTCGGCGTCCCACGCTGGAAAATCGCGGCGACGCAGAGGCAACAGTTATAGGCATTGACGGTGACAAAAAACCCTGCGGACATCAAAGCCGCCGCCCAGTTGAAGTGCTCGAAAAATTTTATTGCCGCTTGGCTACGCCTTCCAGAGTAAGCTCAAATACATCGGCTACATAAAATGGTCTATGAGACTTTCCTTGATCCCCCTTGCCAACTTTAATACAAAATTAGGTCATTTCGTGTATACTCTAGGAAAGAACGGCTGGTCTGCCACTTAAATTTGCCTGTCATCTTTTGATATCGTCCCCTGATTATTCTACAGTCAAGATTCACAAATATTCTATCTGCAAAATGTTTTGGCGAACTGTAGAAAATTTTGGAATACGACACGCCGCTACCTACCCGTGTGTTCCTGCCAAATGTAGTGACATTTATTTGGAAAAAAATTCATGAGCGGCGATTCTCAAATTTTATTCTGAATTTACGTCTGCGGTATATCCCTCTAAAAACTTTTGTTGCTGACAATAATATTTATTTTTTGCAATAAGATATCAAATTTGGATCAAAAGCGACTTTTTTTCGGTTTTTCAGTCGAATTGTTGCGAAAAGGGCTGAATTTACCGCCTTCACATTGTAGTCAAGTGAGCTGATTACATTTTTGAACAAGCGCACAGAACAAAAAAGTTGTATAAACTGCTTTTAATATGCAACTGGCGCACAAGTTTGAACAAAAAAATAAAAAAATCACAAAGTTAAGACGGTAATAAAAAAAGAAGGATCTTGAAAATAAATGCAAAATCTAAAACTCCTGCTTCAAGTTGTTGATTATCACCAGGATATTAACACAGACGACCACAATTAGCTTTCCATGAACACGCCAACAACGCTCGGCCACGGCATGCATATTCCCATCCGCTGCCCTGCAATGCTTGGTTCAAGGTCAGTTTGTATCGTACAGCAATAATGGAATGGAATTCATTATCTCATCCTCTTGTAACATTAACGTCAACATCTGCCTATTCAGAAGCTATCAGAGCTACATTTTTGTAATAACTCTAGCCGAAGTGGTTAAAATGTATATATGTTTATATGCTGTGTCTCTATCTCCGCATAGGAGTCACTGTGTATTTATGTACACATACGTACATGCTGTGTCTTTGCTGTATCGTTCGCGCTGTAGTTGAACTTTGTGAGTTGATCCGTCATTACTTTCCCATATATGTTGTACTTCATTGTTGTACGGCTTTGTGATTTAACGCTTGTATGCAACTTAGTGGCATCTTTTTGCTTTTTGTGTTATTTCTCCTCCGGTAGAAGCCCAAACACAGCTGACAGTATGAGTAAATCAATGAAGACGCATCTTCGATTTTTCAAATACTCTCTCTAGATGTACGCGTTTGCATGTGTTAACATTATAATCAAAAGAAAGTTGCGTCAATTTGTCCCTGCAGCACGTACACCGCGAAAAAGGATGCCTACCCGCTGGGCTGCCAAACGAACTACTGTAGTGATAGCGACTTGTATCATATTTATGTAAATTGTGCATGTTTTGCAGAAAAGGGAAGTCGTCCCTCCACGGATACAATAACTGAGAGTCGAACCTAAAAATGGCAGTCGTATTGTCGACGTTGGCACGAAAACAAATTCCCGTGTTTTAAAAGAGTGTTCTTTCAATGTATGTGACACTCTACCAGGATGTTATTGTCTAAATATACCTTGGTTATAAGTCAGAACAGCTTGCACTAACTAGAAAATAATTAACGTACAGCGCCTCTTCCCTATAAGGGCGTCACCGCTGGAACTTATTCTGGAAATGCGTGGAGTCACCAAAGAAGTGAATAATATTCTTCGGGTTTAAATTTTTGAGCTTCTTTCACATTTCTTGAAACGCTGACACTCTTTCTTTTTATGTGTCATTTTGCCTTACCGACAAATTCATATCGACAACACACTTAATTTTTCCACACCGCATTCCTAAATGCGCTGCATTCGTTTCATAAAATCAAATATTTCCCAATAGAAAATGTTGCACACGTTCCTGCGTTATAGTTTTCCCGGAATGCCGTGTTCTTGCCTCTATGTAGGGATCCCTATTTGGCTAACGCGGGCGCACGCACTCATTAGGCGCTCAGAGTGATTATGGAGGGAGTGAAAACCTGTCCGTGCGAGAATGCTTCACAAATGATAAGATGGAGTTCTCAACGCAAAGTCAGACAAAATACCACCAGCGTTGTACGTAACGGCGAGGAAACTAGTGGAAGTAACACTTCAAGACGAAGTCAATAGGGGAAGACTTCCGAATGTACAAGAAACTCTATCTTTGCTGCAGCACTCACCTAACCAAGTTTATTATTGTACTCGTTGCAACCGCGATAACCAAAATGTAATCGACAGCACGAAATGCGCTCTTGCGCCTACGTGGCCAACTGGCGCGTTAACTTTGCCGACACAGAACAATCAAGGAACCCAACTATCGATGCCAGTGAATATAACTGCGCATTCATTTTCTGTGCGCCATCAAATCAATGGTATTTGATGAGTGATCGAAAAATGTGTTTCTCATCCTCGAAGGACAATGGGCGGGACGAGGCCGGGAACGGGGAATTCTGGGCGTCTTATGGGAGCCAGGCGACTTTTGGAAAAAAGCCTTTGACCCTCTCGCAATTTTCAGAGGGCTCTGGATAGAATATTGGTACGTGGTTGGCGGACAGACGATATGAACGATGACGCAGTCGAAATATGTATTTACAGCCTACCTGCACGGCGGCCAAGACATAAGCCGCGCAGGCAGTGCGGCCCACACAGCTTTTTCGTCGTTTGAGGCTTGGACGGCAGAGCCACGCGGCGTTTCTCTCTTCATCGTCTTCTCGTGATATCTTCCCTAGGGTGAAGGCGTCCAGCCCGGTCGACACCGCAGTAGTGGGCAATTTTGCGACGGCGAAATATGGGAGGACGATGTACAATAAAGTCCTGGCCGCCAGATAGGATGATAATGCCATGCGTGTTGCCTGTTCCGGCGACACGACCTCGTCAAGGCACCGACGAAATGTCGAAGGTAGCCGGACCTACATCAGACTATTAGGCTGGGACACGTCTTCGTCGTCTGGTCGCATGCCAGATGATCTTGGGGGTTCTGGATCGGTTTGTCATGGCTGGGGACACGCGGCGGGGGGACGTCATCGATAGCTTGTGGCGGCGGGGCTGCAGCTGCCAACGCCAGTCAAGCCCCCTCGATGACTGAGCCGATGGAGAGGGCGTGTCAAGCTGTGGCCAGGAAGAGGGGCCCGCTCAATCCACCAAAATTTTACGTTGAGGCAGGACAGATGATATAACGATGAGACAGGCGAATGTTGTTTGTATGGCCTATTTACTGTATTCATAGAATGCATGCTATGAACTTAGACAAATATTGAAACACTAGGCTACATTTTACAGACTGGGAAAGGTCTCAGGTTGTAATTGGTATGCCAGAAACGTTAGCAACATGGTTTTGTACGAAAGTCAAGTTCGTAAACTTTCCATAAGTGGAGCAAAATTAGGTTTCCAACCACAGTGGCAAAAAAAATATTGATGACCAGTGCATGCCTTCCCCCGGAACTCAATCCTGACACCTGTGGCAATGACGAACAAACAAGGACCAGCATCAGGTACACGTGAATTACTTTGGCTAGACAACTAATTCTCTGCTACTCAACTGTATACAATTTCGATGGGATGCCGATTCTTTATGGCGTGAAACTTTAATTGTGAAACTGCCATTTTACTGTAGTTGGTGTAATTTCTCGCAGCGGTGCTCTGTCATTCTTCCAGCAAAAAACAGTCAAGTATATGTAAATCTTTAGAACTTATCTACATCTCTGTTTCCTGTATGAGCACCCGCTAAGAGCATGAGAAACTGGTTTCCATTCTCGCGTGTCTACAAATCGGTATCAATATGATGGAAGGAGCTTTAGTTTTAATCTAAGAATATTTAGCTGCCATCATCTTGGGAAAGTTGAACTGGAATTGAGAGTGATTTCTAATATGTGGCTGAACGAGCTTTGTCGTCTCCCCCCCAAATTGTGTACAAGAAATTGGGCGCAAATTGTTTGTGATGGGGACAACGTGGACATTAAAATGCCATTGTTTCTGTTTCATTCTCAGTTATTTTATACAAGGAGAGACCGCTTGCCTTTTGCGAAAACGTATAATTTTTACAACTCTCAGTGAAGTCGCTATCGCAAAAGTATGTCGTGGGAAGTCGGGCAGACGGGCCTCCACTCTCGCTAGGAAAAAATATACAGCATGTTTTGAGAAAAATGCAAGTACAAGTAAAGGCCTGCACCTTCAGTTTCAGCTTTTTCTTCACGAGTGTGTGCCCGGTGCACCCTAAGTGTATTTTATACTGTTTTAATATTTTTGGTGGTTCTTTATGAATATGAGAAGCACCTTTGACTAAATTTTGATTACTTTTATTTGAGTATTTTTCATGATTGTTATGCTCAAAGTTCGCAAAACTGGGCTGTGAGACTGGTATTTTATTATTACGCAAAATTTACATTCTTATCAGGAGCAATATATTTTCGGGGAATGTAAACAATTATAAATTGATCATACAAATTATAAATTGCACTAATTTATATTTTCGCAAACAAATGTCGCTAAATTTTATCTGAGGCGCTCGGGCAGGTTGCGGAGGGGGGGTCAACGTAGTCCCGTTGTACATTTTTTGTACTTTTGTACAACTGGCCACCATTTTCTAAGAGATAATGTCATGAACATCAAATTAGAATAAACTGAAAATTATACAAAAGTTTCAACCAATTTTAAGAGGTCGGCCACACACCCTTTGTTTAATCTTTTCTGAAATGACGCAGATTCAATAAGCAATACAGCCGTAATCAGTTACAAAATACGATCAAAAGGGATGTCATCTAGCCACCTCAGCACTTTTGGGTTCAACTATGCTTGTTAGGGTTACTTAAGTTTTACGTGTTGTCATTTTTACATTTTTACGTATAGAAAAACCTACTCGTACTATCCCATATAAATAACACTCGGAATTTGGTCGCGCGCTCCCTATTTTCGGCATTACGCCTGACCAGTGCGTACCCTCCGGTGTATTGCCGAGGGGAAAGTAGAAACGCAAACACCCCTTCCTCCATCGACAGAGGTGATTCAAACGCGAAGCATTGTTCTATGTCAAAACGAGTCAAATCAAAGTCCAATCTCGCGAGGTATCAGTTCGTTTCCTCCTAATTTTGGACTGGGCCTGTTTTTCGCCGTGAGAACCACTCGACCCATTGCGGCCGCCGGCGATGCACAGACTGGACCATTTAAAGGACCACTTCACCCGCGATCATCATCATCGTCACTGAAAGTTGACTTTCCTGCAGTGATTGTTTTGGGTGGGGGTGACAATGAGTGGGGCACGGAATGCTTCGCTTTAAAAATCAATCTTCATACCCGAGATCTTTAAAAAGTGCAAATTGATGCCCCTAGACTGAAAACGGGGCCACCGCTTTCACTGGCCGAAACGGGCACGCCTTTCTAGTTTTTAGACAACGGGTTCACCATTTACGGTGCTTTCCTTAATTTTACGTGAGACGTTTCGTCACCGTGGGTGATTCCTTACAGAACCTGCACATATAACTTGCCACAGCAGAAAATGCTGCCGTTGTGAGAGACAATGAACACCACCATACAATCCAAAAAATTAATGCAGCTTTCCAACGGACTCCTGCTGGTGGTGGTGTAAACTTTAACTTGAGAAAAGACAAAGAAAAGACATCCAGGTCATGTCTAAGCTCCACACCCACGGCTCAATAGGGGACTGGCAATTTGGCGCGTTCCATCAGTCGTAGTTGCTCAGGCGCTGATGGGCATGAGAGGTGCATCGCCGAGGCTTGCAATGTGCCTTAGGTGAAACAAAACACACTGCGGAATAGCAGAAGCGACTACCCTTCTGTGCGGTCGTCCAGGGCTTGGCGATGGTGATTGCGGAATGGAACATTTTCGAGCGTAGGAAAGTAGTTTGTTGTTGGCGCCACAGCACAGCTTATTGGAGCAGATGGTATGAAGGTTGGAAGTAGGGCTGATGGGGTGGTGTGAATATGCGTCGGGGGAACCTGTTGTCGAGAATACGTCCTCCGCATTGTGTTACTAAGGCATGATTCCACCACCTCATCCAGGGTTTTTCGGTAGCTAATTCTCGTGTCAGCTTGTGATAACTGAGTCCGGTCGGTGCCCTAATGCCAGTAGGGCCAGGAATTTACACCTGCCAATATCTCTCCTGGGAGTAACAAAGACTGGTTCAAAGAAAGAGACGGGTCCTTGGCTGTACCGTAGGAAGAAAACAGAGACAGGCTCCCGTCAAAGGCGAAACGATGTGCGGTGTTTTGTCGGACAAAATAAGCAGGAAATTAAGAAAATAGCGCGTGGAATGGTCACTATTGAAAAAGGAGGGTATCACTGTAACTCGCATGTGGCGTGTTCAATGGCACCGCCCAAAACACCGGCGATTATGCGGAGATATGCGACAAGGATGGTACAGTGTAACCCCGATAATAAGACTTTCAAGGGACCGCGAGAAAGCGTCGTGTGACCGGGGTGTCGTAAGACTGGGGTGCAGGTAAATACTGGCCTTGTAGACGGTCTCACGTGACAGGTGGGCAGGGAACTTATTTAAACTAGTACAACAGTGGAACCCCGATAATACGACTCTCAACGGTCGGCGCGAAAGCGTCGTGTGACCGGGGTGTCGTACTACCGTGCTTCGGGTAAATTCCGGCATAGTTGACGGCCGCAGGCAAGAGTTGAGCTGGAAACTTATTTAAACTATTCTATTTAGTGCGTTCTCGTGTGATTTGCGAACCTTTAGCTGTAAAGAAGTTTAACCAAAACAAAAATGCCTATGTAGTGCGCTCCCTCCCCTCCATGGCGGTCAAGCTACCCGCCAGCCAAACGCCGCGCGCTACGCTAAACGCGTGCCATCCGGTGCCATTTATAGACCACCAGCCCCGCGCTTTCGCGAGCGCAATAACTCCGACGTGGTTGAGCGGATGGAGAGGGTAAAAAGCGAGTGTTAACATGCCAAGGCTAAGGGAAACGAACGATAACGTAAGGCGGAGATGAAAAAACCGGATTTCCCATACTGGGTGGAGACACCCTTCGAATGACCGCGTGCCGTCGCTGTTTGGTCAAAGTGCTCAACGCAGCTGTTTTCGTTTCCCAGAAGACCTAGCAACGCGAAATAGATAAGATGATTCGTAGTTCGCGATTAAACAGTTTAGCGTCGAAAAGGACAGCGTGGTCTTGCTACAGTGACTTGCTGCGGTGACCAGCGAGTGACCCAAAACGGGGGTGCCAACGTATACGTGTCTCCACCCTTGCGGCCGACACCCGTAAATCGAGGCGCCTTTGCAAAGAAAGGGGCGGAGTGACAACACGCTTTCAAGGACACTGATTAGCAGAGAGCAGAGATTAGGGAGGGAGAGTGTCGTCAAAGGAAGAAACTTGGCTGACCGGTCGATGAAAGCGGGTGTTCGGTCATCGCCATGGGGTTGCATCGTATGTGTTTCCGCATTCGTCGGAGGCTCAATGAGAACTTCAAATTCATGGTTTGCTTGCCACCTGTACTTCAATTTCTCCCAGTTGGCCCGTTAGCGTACAGCTGCAGCGTGGAGCCGGCGAAAATTTAACTCGCGCACGCGAGTACAACCCGCATGCTTTCGTCTGTTCAGCAAGTGGACTGGCCCACACGGCGACCTTTGCAAGCAATGTCAAACGGGGGTGAAAAATAAAGAAAGGTCAGGACGAGTAGGCGAAGCGGTGTGAAATTTGGAAAAACGCCGGTAGATCCGCGCCAGGATCCGTCGTATGAATCAGGTCACGCGCACCCGAGCGTCATATCATCAGGGTATTTAATGCATTGTTTTTCTGGGGAGTTTGCTGCGTCCGCGGTGATCAATCGTACGAAGCGGGTCGTCGCAGTTCCGGGGGACGTAACATCTGTTTTCACTATAAGAGAAGGCAGTGGGACCCTGGAATTGCTGTTAATGTAGAGTGCGGTGGATGTCGGGGGACAGTAAAGGCGTTAAGAGACCGACTGGAGGAGCATTGTGTGACGTAGAGCGACAGAGACTGCAGTATGCGAGTCAAACTTCGCTAGACAATGGAGGCTCTAGGGGTGCCGAAAGACCGAATTTCGGAGCCCTCAGGTGTCTCTTAATGATCTATCAGGTGGGTATTTGTACGCCTAAGAGGAAGTGGCTTTGGACGTCGACCGCGATATTTCTATATCCTTTTGCTGGTATTTACAAATGAGAAGGTCGCAATGGGAAAGAGCAGTATGAGTTGAGGTGTAGTGCGGCAAAGAGTACAGGAATGAATAATAAAGAAGGAAGAGAGGAGTCGCAACACCTCAAGCTCATGGAGTCCTTATTGGCACTTCGTGACATCTGAAAGCATACGAGTTATTCAAGGATTGGCTGCCGAGAAGCGGAACGGCCTGGTTCGGCCTTATATTAGACTGCAAATTGAAACCAGGGACATGTATGTGGCCGAACGGGTGCAGGGAATATGTGCATGGTGATAACTAGAAGAGGGTAGAGGGTGATGCGTGCAGGGTTGTCGCCTCAAGGAGAGAAAACGAGATTTGGTGCGGCAGAAACGGCAGCTGCCCATGGAAAATAACTCAAAATAAATGTCCGCCGTAGGCAGCAGACTACGTTTAATCTAACCCACCGAACCCGAGTTGGCCCACACCGATGTATCTCCGCATAAATAGCGCGCTACAAGGCAGTGACGGCGTCTGAAATGGAGGAAGCTTCGAAGTGCAATAATGCAAGCGTCAAAGGTTGAAGGACCAATGTATGGGGCTTTACCGCCGGAACGCGACCGATGTATTTCGGGCTTCAGCGGTGAATGAGGGTGAATCGAAAGGGGGGAAGGAGAGCGCCACCCTGATTTGCCATGAAATGAGCGCACGTATTGTATATTTTGCCCGCTGAGCCTAGGTGGTAGATATAGAGTTATCCTGTGTAGTGGTCCGCAAGGGGCAGTCGGTAGTTCCCGAAACAGGACGGTGGGGTTAGACTGCAGGAGAGGCAGAAAATACATCTTTTGTACAGATGTCTGTTCTCCTTCCACGGAAGGTTGCGTCGGGTATAGAAAGAAAGAAACACGTCAGGTATAGATAGCTTTCTATATCATACTGCCGACGCAGCAGTTAATGAAAAATGAACGCTGGTTTCGGGGAATGGTTTCCCCTGAGCTTCGGAATAGAAGTTACGGGGACTGTTTTTGATTGGAGGGACAGGATACCCGAAGAGGAGACCACGTTAAAGATAAATGTCGGTATTCAAGGTCGGATTAAGAGAGTTCGGGGAGGAAATAATAACGAATATGGGCGGGTTCCGTTGCCGATGATCGTCATCTCTCGTTCCACCTTTGGATATTACAAAAAAAATATCGGCAGGGGAACTCGTCCTCTGATGCATGGCCATTTCACTGACCGAATTCCTTTTATTCAAAACAAAACAACAAAGTCGACATCATGGCAGTCCAGAATCACCGAATGATTGTCGATCGGATTTAAGAAAAAATATTCTTGGGGAAACGCCGGTATCCGAGTTGGAATAAAGCGGCAACCATACAAGCTCACTTACCGACCATCAACCAGGAAGCGATCATTTGCATGGATGCTATACCTCAGGCTGTCCGGGCAGCAAGGCAGAATAAAGAGCAAATGCCGCAGCGGTGGTAAAAAGAAACGGAAACACCATCTCAATCCTGATAATCCGGCCACCGGTCTCAGTCTTACAAGCCGAAGAAGACGCTGTCACTTTGACCATCGCTGAAGCACCAGCAGGGTCCCCTATAATCTGTGTAGCCAGCTTTCAACTTGCCACAGCTTGCAGAAACATGAAATTCGATCCCATCTCGAAAAATGCTCCACAAATTTTTCTCGCCTCCTCTTGAAGGTACCATCCCACAAGTACAAGTTTCTGTGTGATATAAACCTCAGCCCTATAAGAAACAATTACGCCCACATCCCCTCGCGGGAACCCTGGTGTGATGCGACGCTGAGGGGGGTTCAACCGCAAGCGGAGAGCAACCGTCGACCGAAAGGCCGCCGGATGGCGGCACACCGGTTATATGCGCAGTGCGCCCGAAGGAGAGGAGGCCGCGGAGAGAGAGAGTAGTGCACATGCGCAGCACCGCGCCCAGCGCCACCCACTGGCGGAGTGAGAGCGCGCTGGGCCGCACACCCGCAGATGTTGAGAGAGAGTGTTCGCTCTCACCTGGGCACGCGCTGGCGCCAGTGCGTCTGCCGCGGCTATGACGCAACACAATCCAACACAATCCACTTTAATCCAATCCAATCCAAATCCAATCCAATCGAAGCCAAGCCAAGCCAATCCAATTGAATCCAATCCAATGCCCCTCGCGAGAGAGTGTTCGCTATTGGAGAGGAGAAGGGGTGAGCGGAGGAGAGTGCGGACGCGGACGACGACGACGGACGCACGCAGTAAGGACAGGGCCGCCGACAAGAGATGCTCTCAGCGTCGCATCTAAGACGGGGGCAACAAGAAACCCCATTCCATGCCCGGTGCTTTACTGCATGGCGCTAAGGGTGTAATCTATCGTTTCTTCGTTTGTAAGCATCAAAGATGGCCGAAAAAATTACGCCCATCTTCCCGCGAGGGAACCCTGTTGTGATGCGACGCATCAGGGGGTTCAATTGGCGTTTCCATTGGGTTGATTCTCGTGCGCTGACGCTGGTATTGGATTTTGTCAGCCCACTCGCTGAAGGAACCGCCGCTTCCATCACGTCTTCATCGGAAGAATAAAAAAAGCAGGAAGTCGTCAAGCAAGTCACGAGGAGTCGAACGAGAGCGAGCGCTGACTGAACCGCCGCAGCGCGCTACCCGCTTTATATTCACAGCGCCTGAAGCAGAGGAAACAATAAAGGAGAGTCGCGCATGCGCGCACTTCCGCGACAGGAGCTGAGTGAAGCGCGCGCACGCAGCTGTTTATGATATTGAGACGGAGTGAGAGTGTTGCGCACAGCTGTCGGAGAGAAGAGCGGAGGAGAGTCGCGCATGCGCAGGTGGCGTGCGGACGCCGCCGACGCCGGCGCAGGAGGGACATGCCTCAGAGCAAGAGAAGCGTCGCATCTAATAACATACGGGGTTATAGATTGATTGTGGGGTTTAACACGCCGACGCTACAGAGGCGATGAGGCGTGCCCTAGTGGAGCGCTCCGGAATACTTTTGACCACGTGGGTCTCTTTAACGTGCGGCGACATCACACGGCTGGTTTCGCTTTTCGCCTCCATCAGAAAAGGCGCCGCCGCGGCCGGGAATCGAAACCGTGACCTTAGGCATACTGCGTATATTGAGTTTCTTCGTAGGTGCAAGCGCAGCACTTCGGGTCCCACGCAGAATTTCAATTATGCGTATTAGTACACCACTTGCCTTCGTAAACGGGACGAAAAGATTCCAGATCACCTTTATTTACCCAAATATAGCCCCCAAGTTAGCTAACAGAACAGGCTCCTGTAAAAATATACCCACAAATTCTCAAAACTGTCTGTAATACGTAGTACTCTTATGCTTTTTGATTAGAATGTGACATCTTTACGGCCAAATATGACTATGAGTAAGGGAGAAAGTGGAAATATTGCATTTTTTTAGAAGTTTTCGGTTGTTGCTTTCCGCCAAATGTAACTATATAGCATAATAGCAAAAACGTAAGTTTATTGGCTGAATATATTTTTCTGAAAATGCAAGGTGTATTGCAGAGTTGGTCCGTTTCAGCTATTTCGGTACGTATTTTCAGTGGTATAAGGACGTTTTGGCAGGCAGGCGGTGTTTTGAGATATGTATAAGATGCATACCTCAATTTTTTCAGGTCACGTTTTGAAAAAAGTTATCTGTTGTTTCTGTTGTTTGGTTTTCCATAATTCCATTTGACCAAATATGCTTATTTACGCTATTGGAGCGGTAAAAGATGTTACTTCTCCCGAATTTGAATTTTTATTGAAATGCAGAGCTTTACACGGTTTGCTTATGTTTGCACATTTTCATCGTATTTAAACCTCTCTTCTGGTAATTCTTGTTAAATCTTCCGTTTCGAGGACAGCTGTAAAAGATGCATGTTTAGGATTTTGTCAAATCAATTTCGTAAATATTGTTCTACCTATTTTTTTACTTTTTGTTCTTTCGGAATTCTTCCCCAGGCTTTATAGCCATTCACACAATTATAAGCTAAAATAGTGTTACTCCCACGAAAACTGAATTTTTTGGAAACGCATGGTCCACCATTTTCAATATCTTTGTTCAAATTTTCGACGTGTTGGTTTCGTGCAGTTTTTTGCGTTTATTCTTCGTTTTTTTGCGGAAATGCCCTATATGCATATTTTTTAGTTTTGTAAGATAGTTTTAGTAAAAATTTTTGTTTCAATTTTTCTGAAGTTTTGTTTTTTTGAAATTCTGTCCCTTATCTACATTGAGGCTAAAACTATAAAAGGTGTTACTTCCGCCAAACATGCATTTTTGTGAAAATGCAGCGCGTTACACAACCCTGGCTACGGGTACAGGGCAAAAAAAATAGCACACATAAAAATCAACAATTTTTCAGGATTACTTACTTGCTGTTGCTGCCCGAATCCAGGGTGTTCACGCAGAAACCTCACGTTCAACTTATTCTGATATTTAGCGGCTGCTCTAAGCACTGTTTAGTTAGTGTTTGCTCTAAGCAATGGGAGTGTGCGAAGTAAAGTAGTAGGTGTGGCTGAGTGCGTTTAGAACGTGGTGGGTTTGAACCCCCAGGAGAACCGAATCTCGCAAAAAGTGCTACAACGTTGCTTGTAAAGAGGTTATCAAGATACAGCGGTAGGAAATAAAAAAGAACCGTGGGCCGAGAAAAGTCGTCAATAAGACTGATTGATTGTGGTGGTTTCACGCGCTGACGCTCAACAGGCGATGAGGCGCGCAGTAATGGAGGGCTCCACATTAATTTTGACATCTGAGGATGTTTAATGTGCGCCGAAATCTCGAACACACGGGCGTTTTCGCTTTCCGTCTCCATCAGAATAGCGACCGCCGCGGCTGGGATTAGAACCCGCGACCTCGTGATCAGAAGCGCAACGCCTTTGTCAGTGAGCCAAGGTGGCCGACTCGTCAATAAGATAAAGCTCCTGGACCAGCCGCCCGCACCAACCAGGAACAGACACACTTGATTCAAGCCTGAGAGCAAGCGCATTTTTCACATGAAAGTGTTTTATACCGGGTACAGCAAGATCTCGCTGACATGATATACGTCACGGAAATGACGCAGCCAGAAAAAGTTCAATTTACGCTTCGGTGCCCGGAATCGAGCCCAGCAACACTCTCCCCTCTAAAGCGCTCTTCCAAGTGCGCTACGAACTCAGGCGTCGATAGCTCTTCGAACGCTCTTTATATCCTACCCTATGGCTCATTCAGATGGTGTAACCGTGTAGGATAGGCGAAGCGAAGTAGCGCATCATGACACTAATGAGCGCCGTGAGTTGGCACATTCCTGTACCGGACAAGTGTGTGATTTGAGGCACACTCCGCTGTCGTGTTGTTCCCATGACCGTTATGGGTTTGAAGCTGCTGTTTCTGGGCATATCATTTTTTTTGTTTTGTTCTCCCATAATAAACCGATTAGTTTTCTGTTTCGTGCGGGTCGGCATCCCTTCGTCTGGCCGGGTCATGCTCGGGAACCCTTGCTCATGAAATAGGTACCTTCAACATTCAACTTCTCCTGTGAAGGCACGTTTCACCAATTCCTAAGAAAGAGAGATCAACCAGAATTTTTTTTGCTTCGTTTATACTTAAACATACTCTACATAACTGCTGTTTAAAAGTATCGCCAAAAACACATTGTGTCTCCAAAGTTGTCCATGCAGTTTACATATGGAGTAAAATTTCTTAAATAGAAAGTGCGTAACAAAACTTTTCTTCAGCAATGTTCCGAATCTCACCTTTTTACTGTAGCTGTTCACGTAATTACATTCCATTTGAAATCTTGTAACATAGCGTGAAGCTTTTTCTGAGTTTTTAGTTTTTACTTTTTCTTGCAAATTTTTTTCTCCTAATGAAAATGTCAGTTTTGTGGCACCACTTTTGTTATTCCGAACAGCCCTCTGCCGCGAATTTAAGACCACTATATTCCTAACAATATATAGTTGTAACCATTATTATCTTCACACCGTTTTGTATATTCAGGTTCTGCCATTCCTGTTTGTATGTACAGATTTATTATTCAGATGTGCATTTATTGCTTTTTCTTTCAATTTTATTCACTGACTCCCAAAATGCTAACTAACATGGCGTCGGGGCAAAATACCGCAGCTGACGTTTGCTCCAAATTTGACCGATACACAAAACTGGAAATTAAAGGTCACTCTCAAATGCTTTCAGGCGGCTTTTGCAAGCGCGTACAGTAACTCACGCGCCAGTTGTCAACCCAATACATCAAAGCGCTGCTTCCAGGCTGACTGATTAGTGTACGACAACCTTGACAGTTCAATTATTCCACACTCAGTACTGCCAGTCTTATGCAGCATATGGTCGAGCAGAGAAGACAATGTTATTTTTTTCGGTTCGTCTTTACCAGGTGCTGAAATTACTTCTCCTACTTACAATATAGTAACTCACGACATCTGCCGAATAGTGGCAAGTTTTTAGACAGAGCACTATTTTTTGCAGCTACGGTTACCTGCCATTCCCGAGAGTCGCAATATTTCTCTCATTTTTGGCTCGGCAAAAAGGACGAGAAGCTAATCAGTAAACCTAAAACCAACGTTCACCCCTTAAAAGAAATGCCTTGTAGTAAGGCGCACTCGAAAGAATTCGTCACAAAAAAAATCTCCAGAGGTTCAGTGAATTCTCTGCTGATACACAGCGTTGTTATGCCGATTGTCGATTATGCAGAGTGATATTATGATATTTATGATGTTATGATATTATGATATGATATGCAGAGTGTGTTTTTCAAAGCCAAATGTGGCTTTGATTAGCGAGAGTCCTTAGAATATTTTATTTTTTTTATATTTTTTACTTCTCTCGGTCAATGACGTAATTTTTTCCTCTATAGGACTGAAATCCTTCACTTTAATAAGTATGTTTCGCCTTTCGAACATGCAAGGTGTACTACAGAGTTGGTCGGTTTAGGCAATTTTGATTCGCATTTCTAACGGTCTTTTACAGACGTCGCATTTCTATAATATACAGCTTTTTAGTTTATCAGATCAATTTTATCAGGATTTTTTTTCTTTTATATTTCGGTATTTCAACTTACTATCCGACCAGATATCTCCATTAACCCTATTATACCGATTACAGGTATTACTTCCACCGCATCTGCATTATTGTGGAAATTCGGTGGACATGTACATGATTCCCCATGTTCGCTATTTTTTATTCGAATTCTCAATGTTGATTACCCGACTTTTTTTTGTTTATTCTTCGTTCTTCGGGGCAAATGGATGATGCGCATATTTGTTGACAGATCATGTTTCTAAATTTTTGTGTTTTTTTTTTCTCTTCTGTGGTTTTCAAAATTCCGTTCGTTAAATTATATTCACATACGTTGTTATAACAATTCAAGCCGTAAATTCCTCAAAATCTTTACTTTTGTTTATATGCGGGGATATCAAGTTTCGATTTTTAATTGGTATTTTGAACGCTCTTTTGCACGCATTTTTGTTTAGTCTTCAGGCCATTGGGGAGACATAAATATCACACCAAACTTGATTTGTTTTCATGTTTTTTATTTTTGTTTTTCAAAAATTTGTCTGACCGAGGTGTTCCTTTCGCCCTAATCTGTATTTTTGAGGAAATGTCGGGTGTTAGACGGTTACCCATCATTCATCTTTTTTATTCTTATTCTGACCAGTCTTATGCGCACTCCTGTTTTTATTATGTCGTTTTTTGGGAGATGTAGAAGACATGCTACATAGTTTTGCTGCCACATCCTTTCGTGGAATTTTTTTTCTTTTTTGGGCGGTTTTGGAAAACTCTTTTTCCGACCCATTACCTCCGTTTGCGGTATTATAAAGATGAAACATGGCACTTCTGGCGAATCTGCATGTTTGTAGATATGCAGTCTGGTACTCGTCCTTGGCTGTGGGGGTACTGGGGTAAAAACGGTACCATTAAAACTTCAAATTTTCAGTTGCGTTTATATTTTCAATGAGTTTTCCCACAAATGAATGACCCCGTTGTTACGGTGGGGTAGGTATATTGACCACATAACATTTTAAATTAAATCCAAGAACATTCACGAACCACCATTATACAGGAAAGCGGTTGTTAGTGGCCGTAAGTTCGTTGTTGCAGAAAACTACACGAGAAGAACGCTTTAGCTCCGCTGTCGCACAGCCTTCGCAATACCCTGTAGACAACAGAAATACACGTGATATCGGCCACCGCAGCACTGCAGGAATGATAATCCACGCCAGAGCGTGCGTATCTCGTTTATTCCGTATAGGAACCAGTCTTTGTGTCGTCGTGTGCATGCGCTTAGTATAGTAGAAGAGCGCTTCACGTGGCAGCGTCGTCACAGGGACTTTTAAACCACCACTGGCAAAGACTACGACTTCTTCGATGCATACGACAATGACTGCAAGCGCTATAAAATAACCAATGAAACTTGTCTATGTGTCCGTCAGTGCTCAGAACCACTCCGCTGTGTTTGCGTGGCAGCTTTCCCGAATATGTTTCTTAGATGACCACCTTTGGTTCCTTACAATACCAAAACGGATTATTTATTTTTGTCAAATTTGTATAGATTGTCCGACGCATCTGACCTAGCGACTTGCCCCGTTGATAGCATATAACGCTTGCACGCACGTCCATAAAAAATTGGGCCCATCTCCCCGCGAGGGGGACTCGAGTAAATGCGTGGCATAGGGGTTGGGTGTATTGCGTTAACGTTTAGTGTTTGGGGAGTTGGTGGTAGTGAATGCGTTGTATCAGCAGCTTTTTGACGTAGTATTAATGAGTCAAGGATATAAGGCGCGTTCGTAGCCTCCCGTTCTGTGTCGGCTTTGTGGCGCAGTGGGTAGAGCACCATGTACATTGCGTTCCGCCCGCAGGGTCGAGGGGTCGAAACCAGGCGCCGGATAGTATTTTGTTTTATATAGTGTAGGGGGAGGCGTGCGGACTACGACTACGGACGTCAACGCGGGTGACATAGTGAGTTACTGAAATGCTCTGCATTTAAAAAAGCTTCTAGCTACAAGCTACAACACGTTTCAAGTAGATAGAGAAGCCCAGACTGAGATGCTGATGCGAACCAATTCGGGTAGGACACCCCCGCGCCAGCTAGGTTACACAGATTAAATAAATAAATATCCAAGAGAGTGTAAATCCCGGACACAATATCCGCTGACCGTTCTAAATGGCACCAATACCTAAAAACATGAAACATAACGTCTATCAGTAAAGACAGCAAACACGAGCGGACTTTATTCGGCACCCATTCTTCATCGACAACAATACTGTGCACGCGGAAACAGATACCAAAATATTTAGGACAGTATGGAGGGTGGCTCTTGTGATTGACAAGAACATGAGATCACCAGTGGCTCGCTCCATCACAATACCGGGACAGAAGCCAAAGAGCCAGCTGTCACTGCAGCAGCAGTGGAGGGCTTAAGCACCAGCAGATCACTTGCGCTAATTCGCAATTCCCAGAGGCTTCCAGACGTTTTATGAACCGAGTAGTATGCCACCGCAGGCCCCATGGTCTTCTCAAGGCTGAAAGCGCCGGAAGTGGCCCTTGCCCACTCGGCAGCAGTAGGGACACCATCGAGGTATC
>NW_027526361.1:147825249-147890203 GCF_048455015.1 Haemaphysalis longicornis
CATGTGAATGGGCAGAGATAGCACCATACTGCGCCGTTTTCATTTAAGATTCTCTATGATAAAGGACCATTGAAAAGGCTGTTTCGCTGGTGGCGGATGGTGTAGGGACGTCATTGCATTTATTTCTGCGACAAGGTAAGTAAATATATTCAATTGAGATTCATGTTAACTTTTGTTCATACATTTCTGCAAATTGTGTTGTAGGAGCCACTACCGAATTTTTTGTTTCCTCAAGTGAGAAGCAACAGTACACGTTAAAAATATTGCAAGGAAACCGTTGCATGTTTTAGACTTCTGTGCAGACGGTTTAGACTTTTGTGCAGAATAATGCCTGTGCTAGATGGCTGTTTAAAATTCACAATTGAACGCTGGCCCATAGGTGCGCCTGATACATTTACTACGGGGCACTTGATAGACAATACGTAAAAGATCCTTCAAAAGGCTTTTTATATGGCTGTGTAGCACAGATGTAAGAAATACGGAATGATTGAGCACGTTTTTCTAGACTACTGAAATGCCAAATTTTTTTGCGCGATATTAAAAGAAGCTTAAAAAATTGCCCCGGCTGCCTATTGGTGTTTCTTTTGTTTCTCTAGTTTAAAAAGACGGTATACCCCATTACTTGTTATCCTCTGGGGCCTACACAGCAAATAGTGGGGTCGTAAGATGGTTTGCCCCTCTGATGTTGAGGCAAAATCTGTCAGCAAGCTTCCTTAAATATTAGGAATTTAAAAATTTTACTTCACGTAAAAGCCGTAGATCTCTTTACTACTAAAGTACTCGGGCGAGCACTAAAGTCTACTTCCACCCCTGCCGTGATGGCCGTGTGTATTACGTCCTTTACGACGGCCTATAGACGTCCTGAACGGCCACAAATGAATATCCGGACAGGTGGTTCGTGAACAGTACACTTTTACGAAAGACGCGGTAATGCATTTGGTAGAGTGCAGTTAATGTAGTCGGTTTAAATAGTATATGGCTAGAACAAATTTTCTTTTAACATCTCAATACAACACTGCACTCAGATACATGTAGTAGCGTGTGCGTCGCACTACAACCTACGGTTAATCCTCCCTGAAGCATATGTACTTGATACACATTCCGGAATAATTTTCCTCAAATTTGCAAGTTTATAGCTGCCCATCACCAGCAGGTAGCTTTCCAATTTTGGGATTGGCTTGTTCTTGTTTTCGGAGGCAGAATTTCAATGCTGATGATAATGAAAAATGTATTATTACGAATAGGAGGACGTTATCTCTTTAAAGTGGGAGAAGCCTTCAGTCCAGGACCCTGCGGCGGCTTCTCTTCTGCGTGCCCGGTCCATCAATCTTCGCTCGTCCTCAGTATCCGGGCTGCACAGCGTGGTCTCCTTCTGCTCGAAGGTAGAGGCGTGAATAATGGGTTGTGCTGATATCTTCTGTCAAGCCCGTGTAATGTGTGATATGGTACAGTGTTGCATGTTCGCTGCAGTTGGCATGTTGGTGGAAATATTTTGGAATGTATGAGGTGGAGCAGTCGAAGGTGGCCTTACCGTCGTATAAAAGATGAAAACCTGCATATGTTTTTACATACTTATGGCAATGCAAAAAGAGTACGAGCGCCATTTAGTCAAAAGCACTGTCCTCTTCATTGCCTGCGTCAACCATCGCTAAAAGTTGATCGGAAGCCACAATGGCGAGCATACTAGGGGTACTCGGGGAACACCGGATGAGATTGTAAAGTTTGGGTGAAATCTGTTCTCTGTGAACAAATCTCTAACACACCTTTAATTTATCACAAAGCTTGTATTATAAGAAAGAAATAGGGTCTCGCAACCCCCTAAGCGTGCACGTGAAGATTCTCTTCGATGAGCCTCCTAACGCTGAATATAGCCCGCTTCGGTAGGTAGCAGCGTTTAATGCGCTGTAGGAGTCATAAACTGCGCAGCAAAGAATGGCTCGCCGGTCTTATGTGAACGTGCGACCGGAAGTGACGTCACAACAAAACTACCAAAACCTCTTCGAGCCATCATCGGAACTAACAGTCTACGCTCTGCCTACTGGGCGAGCAAGGTCCATTCGGCAGGAATATCTAAATAACGCATAAAAGAGACTGTGCGGAGGGTGTAGCTTAACGTCAACGTTTCTAAATTTGCAAAGTCCATCTTGCCGGCAATGTTTGTAATTTCTCGGCGTTAGCTGCCAACATTTCCAGCGTGGACCAACTATTTACTAAAAACCTCCGGCCCCGGGGGAAACAATACTGAGGTCCCGCGTCAGAGATGTCATTTTATTATATTTCTGATTGCATAAGTAGATTCTACCAAAAAGAACGTTACAGAGGTAAGTTATGTTATTTTAATCAAACACACTGTCCTTCTTGGGCTATTCAACGTGAAAATTCGAGTAATTGCATTGGCTCCTATAATTGCACTCGTAGGCATTCTCACCTAATAACGTACTGATGAAGTTAATGGCGAAAACTCTACTATACTACTAATCAGCTACGTCTAAGCGAGTGGATGCCATATAGCCTATTTCTCCCGGAATTCTGCCTCGCTGCTGGCTTTTTTGCTAAACTCTCTTGCTCTACTTTCTTCCGTTTCCTCGGTCAAAGCTATTTTCTACATTCCCATCCCACTCTGTTCGCTCTCTTTATCATGCGTTCTCCACTGCTCTATAAATATCTCGGTGTTTGCACCCTTCAGTCACCAACTACGCTACTGATTGCTTAACGTGAACGACGGCAGCGGCGATGTGTACGTGTAATAACACAGGGTTGAGGGCCAAAGAGCGGCACTGTAAAAGATAGTATGCCAGTACGGATTCATTTTTATGTGTATGTGTTATGCGTATGTACGTGTTTTGTGAATGTACGAATGTGTTATTTGTTTCTCAAACTCTCACTGTTTAAAACACAAATAGTATTGGTTGTAGCATTTCTATTACCGCGAAAACATGTTTCGCCAATCTGCCTGCTTTGCTAATGGTGCTGTGATATTTTGAATATGAGCTTCGTACACGTGATTCCTTGACAGTGGACAGATTGCGTGTTATGCAAGCAAATATAGCAGCTAAATAAGTATGCAAAAACACAGTTCCTCCGTATTGATTGTTTTGTGATTTCTTTCCAGCGCAGCCGTAAATATTATCACAACTCGTGCCAGGTCTGCAAAGCAAGTGAAGGGAATCATCAGTCGTGGTATTTGCTTTATAATTACGTAATTATATAATAAAGTCCCTTTGTAGCATTTATTTTAATTCTGACAATATAATAACAAAACCTCAAAAACTTACTCTAAACGGTTTCATTTTATGAAAAAAATTGTAATTCGCTAAACGATTCTGAAAATGTGTCTCAAAAAGTGCTGAGCACAAGCCGGCCTTACTAATGGAGGAAGAGCTGATGTAATAGGCTGGGAGGTGGTGTACTGAATCTTAGTTTTTTCGTTGATATTCCGGAAGCCTGGGATTACGAAATTGCGAATTACCCATTGGAAATAACATTTTTGTGTAATGAAGCAAAATGGTGCATCGCTTATGATATCTTTTAAACATAGAATATTCAAAGGGTAAATTGTATGATCTCATTTAGGTGACGTCGCCTGTATTTTCTGGGTGACCTTATTGTAGCATTGCAGAAGCTTTATTGGTTAATATGTGCATAGATATTACCAAAATCTTTTCTTAGCTATAAACTTACAATATCTTATGATGACACGACTATATCATTAATAAGGGTTATCAACTTTTCTTTTGTATTGCAGATGAAATTTATTTAACTGAACTTACTGGTGCAAAATGGTAAGGAAATGTCAAAATAACCATCAACGACCTAAAAACTGTTCTATTTGTCTATAAATTGAGAAAGCACCGTATGAAGGTGGAATCATGGAAACCTTAAGTACTGTTAATGTAAAGTTTAAACGTCGTGGCGCCATTTCACAAGAGAACATTTATTGACATGCTCATGCAGAACTTCAAAAAAAGTGCCTCACTTCACATTACGGAGTCTATATATACCACGTAATGCTAAAGTGCTGAAACCGGCGTTTGCGCGTTCCAACGTAAGGCGTATCTAGGGCCAGTAGGAAAAACAGAATAGGAACAAACAAACAGGTACACGAGATTGGTTAAGGAATTCTAAACCGAATGCACAGCAGGGGATTTCGGGACACATCCTCTCCACCACAGCCATGTCCAAGCTGATAAAAACAAAAAGTAAACAAGTTAATTCCGCGGTGGCTACCTACTTAGCGACGCGCGATAAGGACATGGATTGATTCCTACAACAACAATTGTATCTTGAGAATGCCAAATGTTGAAAAGCACATTTATGCTTACAGAAAATATGCAGAACTTACAAGAGAGCAGAAAAAAGAAACAAATTATCTCTCCAACACCGAGGGGTGCTCCGTCACCCTAGAAAAAAATAGGGAAAGGAATGAGCAAAGAAAATGACGACAATAGGAAATGATCATGACTGGGGAAATGAGACGCAGGCCTGCGCGAGTATCTCGAGCATAGGTTCAAAAAAGTGCCAAACCTTGTTTAGTATAATAGCTATAGGTAGCGCTAAACAAGGCGATTGCTCAAGCGTCTTTTTGACATTACCTAAAAAAGCAAATGACTGTACAGGAAGATGACCATAACGAAGCCAATAGGAACAGAAATAGCATCCCTGACCGCTTAGTTGAGTAATTTGAGCACGCTATAAATAGTTTAACAACAGGTTCGCGGTAATGGCGTATAGGGAGCAGAAAAAGACAGAATAAAGAATGGCGCTGGTTGGAAGAACACCCTATAAACGCGCGGCACTAAAAACGCAGAATATCTGTGCAGGTAAAACTACCTCCACCCGACACCACCGCAGCTCTTGTGGCAGGCGCACAACATGCGGGGATATTTCGCGTTCACACTTGTGCTTAGGCTGTCGCACTTTTGTGCAGTAGGTGAGCCCGTCCCAGGCAGCACAGGACTGTTCGGCCTAAAACAGGCCGGTGTACTTTGGCCGGTGATTTTCTGTCCGGCCGTTTTCCGGCAGCCATGTACGGCCCATGTCCAAATGTGGGCCTTTTGGCCGTATACGGCCGTACTCCCAAGGCTGTCCAACGGCCAGTGTCCGTCGGCCAGTCGACCGGCTTACGGTCATACGGCCAGATTCCAGCCGTAGGGCTCCGGCCATTCCAAAGCTACCCGTGTACGGCCGAAGTACGTCCGCCGGAGGACAGCCGAGATGCGGTCGTCGGACTCCAGCCGGACTACAGCTACCGGAAATACGGCCGTGCTACGGGCATTGGAGTTCAGCCACAGTACGTTAGCTGTACTGAGGCCGGTCACTGCATGTCGCGCAAACAGATGACTCATTCGCGCAGTGCAGAAGCAGCACAAACCCAGCATTTTGGGTCCAATGCAGCCACATCAAAGTGAGCTCGCGCGCAACCACCAGCCGTCAAGCTATCAGCGCAGCCTTGCTTAATTACCAGCCTCAGTTGACAGCAAAATTCATTTATTAAACAGTGATCACAAATTGTCGTTCCTTTAATTGCTGTGCCTCATTTACTGCCGAACACAGAAAATATTCAGTTCTTTGTAGAGCTTGAATAGATTTGTTGTCCAGGTCCTGATATCCTCTGTGGGGCGGCTTACCTGTAATAAACGGGGAAAGAGGAGGGGGGGGGGGGGCGGCGGAGGGCGCATACTTTAGTGGGTTGAATTTCAGAGAGATAAATTGCGCCGCTTTTAGTCAATTTCTTTTAGGGCAATATTCCGGAACACTTTCATGCTATGACTACATAAACTATTTTTATAACAGCTGCTTGACTAATTTTGATGTATATAAAACAGGCGTGAATGCCTTTACGAAGCGGTTTGGTGCTCAACAAAACACTCAGGAGCATTTAATATAACTCATTCCAAAAAATTATGTCCAGTTTTTGCCCATTTTTCTTCCAAAGACATTTTCTACTCGATCAACTTTTCTGATGATCTTGCGCAGGGCTGATCCTAAGAAGGAGCGAACCGGTACTTTCATTTTAAATCTATTTTAATGCTGTTTTCATGAGTATACGTCCACACCACTTAATAGTCCAAAAGAGCTTAATTTTCTTCTAATGTCATACTAAGTTAAAAAAATTCTAGACGCGTCGCGAATGACCCCCTGCTTCAGGTGGCTGCAGTTGTATCTCTTTGTGTTCACGCAAGGAAAGGCGCAAAATTAGAGTTACATAATTTGTTTCAAACCAATAACATAACAATGGTAGCATGCATACAGGAAACCTTGCATACTGCAACGAATAGGGCAAGAAATATTTTATTGGTCAATGTTGAATGCGTAGGGTTCTCAACCCGTCGGAGGCACACTTGCGCCTCTGGAAGTTTATTTATATATTTATTTGTTTATTTATTTATTTTTTATTAATTTATTTATTCATTGTTTTATTTATTTATTTATTTATTTATTTATTTATTTATTTATTTATTTATTTATTTATTTATTTATTTGATGCCTGCTTGCCTTTGCATGCATTACAGAAGGGAGATACATAACACTAAGCATTATATATGAGACAAAATAACAAAATAATTCTACAAAGCGCGCTGAAAATCGTCAATATAAACAGTTAATGCAATCATACGTCGAAGATAATTACTCTGCAGTATTGATGTAAAATAAAATGAATCGCGCAAGGCGTCACCTTTAAAGGAAAGTTAATAATTTGCTTTAAGCTAGCGGTCCCACTTTGCGATATGTAGAATGGCTCTTGGACATACTTCTCCCCTTCTACAACAGTTTTCGCATGACAGATATTACGAAAAAAGTTCGACCTGTGGTTTCCTTTGTGATATTTCACGTCCTGCCATTTCAGTTTACTTTTACTTTCTCTCATGCTAAGTTGAGCGTGCCAATTACCTAATACGAATCGCACTGACATATTCTGTATGTTTTCGAGCGTATCAACGAGCTCTTTGGTGTAGGGATCCACGAAAACACATGCGTACTACAAGATTGAGCGCACATGAGGGAAATACGGTTGTTCTTTTCAGTTAGATGGAGGTTCACTGAAATTTCGTCTCAGAAAGCCAAAAACATATGCAGCCGTAACTTTTATGGTGTGAACCTGCCTATTTAACATCTAACCACTCCCTAAATAAACTCCTAGGTATTTATATTCCTTGGCCGTTGTCACAGCAGCATAATTTATACGTATCCAATTGAAATGAAGGTTTTCTTGTAAAGGTGCCGTTAACACACTGTTTAACATCCAAAAACTTTTCTGAATCAGCACACCAGGATGTTATTAAATTCGAATAAAGCTGCAGGTATACGGAATCACGTTCATTCGCTATAGTCCGGTTAACTACACAGTACTTTTGAACAAAGCTATAGGGCCAATAGTAATAACAATGCAAAAACCGATTCATTCAGTTCATAGGATGAAATGTACTACGCAGAAGGTGATATGCAACCCCATCATTTGCTTTTTTGCAGTCCAAGAATATACAGTCAACCACTTTAAGCTTATCTATTGCAAGAGGCAAATCGTGCGTGAACTCAGCAATCTGCGTTGAGCAAGAAAATCCTGGCAAAATCCGTGTTTGCTAGGATGCTGGCGATTATGTTTACCCAAATGAGTCATATCCCAAGAGTAGCTAAGCTCACCTTCAAACATCGGAACTAAATTAACATCTAGGCTTCGTCAGTGACAAGGCTCTGTTGTTATCGCAAATTTAAAATAATTTTTTTTCTAAATAGGCAGTCGTAAAATCCCCTGAAGTAACATAGTGCAGGGCATGAAGTTGATCCTACCAGTGCACGAGCGAGTCTCTTCTACGTTTATCACCAACAACATAGTGCAACATTGCTTGTCGCAGTTTAATTGTAAGCAGAATAACTTGTGCTTTTGCTCGCACTTGCCTTTCTTTGGTGGGGAGTCCTTGACATGGTGGCGGTTTAGCTCCTGCGTGGTGGCCGCTTGCTCGATGCCCTTGAAGGCCAGTTATTTTGGTGAACCATCTCCATCTCGGATCGGACATCTCTGGCGGGTCGATGTCTCCAATGCCCTCCATTTCTTGAGCGGGCGAATAGCCTCGAGCTGATGCGTCGACGACGCCGGCGGCAGAGGCGTGGTAGCGGCGATGACTGGCGAGGCTTAGCTCACCCGTCGGTTTGGCACAGTCTTCTTGTGGCAATAAATGACATTTCGATGGCCTAAAAGGTTCCCTGCTAATGCCCAGTGAGTCCTTGCACCTTGCCCGTTCACCGAGAACACTCACTGCTGTTTGACAAATGATGTTCGTTCATTTAAAACGCAGAAACACGGAGCGGATGAAAAACGCGTCCCCGTCGTTCGGCTCCCTAACGGCTTTTTCTCCCCCCAGGAAAAAACCGGTCGGTCTCCTTCCAAACACGTCTGTGCATGAATTTTCGGCGCCCAGGCGCGAGCCGTTGTTCGGCTGTATGCCGTTTGCCGAAAAAATGACGTATAACCAGATACCTTACGTAGGCCGGTCTCCTCTTGAACACCGGTTGCCAAATATTCTGTGGCCATTCGCTTGCCGTAATTCGGCCGACGACAGCAAACCGAATGAAAAACGTATATTCTGGGGCCGTACGTCCGCCGGACGCGCGGTTCATCGTTGAAACAACGAATGCACGGCAGCCGCGCTCCGGCCGGTCTCCTTTCGAACACCAACTGCCGCAAGAATACGCATATTCTGTGGCCGGTCGCTTGCCGTGATTCGGCCGATTACCGCTTCCCGAAGAAAAAACGGATGCCCTAAGGCCGTACTTCGGCCGTTCTCTTTCTCAACATCGGCAGCCGTAAGAGAACTGAATATCTGGCAGCCGGTTAGCTGCCGTTGTGCGTCCGGACACGGGCGGACGGAAAAATGCCGAAGCGCTGGTTGCCGAATGTTGGCCGTTTAACGCATGATCAGTGGCTGCCAGAACCTGGATGCTGGCCGGACATGCCAGAAACCGGCCATAGACGGGCCGGTCTTGGGGCACACTTTCTGTGCCGCCTGGGGTACGCACTCGCAAGGGCTCATAACCCACAAGGTGACGATCATATACCAGTTCACCAGTGTGTGATGCTCAGTCACAGTTGTTTGCTTCGGCTTCGTCTTACAGCTCCAGGGCAGAGATGGGGCACATAACATTTATTTCAAAATTTGTTGGTGTCTTTCGGTATTTGCATTGTACCAACTCTGGAAGAGTCCTTCCGCAAGTGTCCATTACTGCACGCCCTTCATGAAATTACTAAGTGGTGAGCGTTCCAAAAATATTTGCGTGCGGGGCTGATATAAAGCCCCCATGCGTGTTCCGATATCATGAATCTGGGATTTCTCATTCCTGATGTTACCGGTATTCACCACATTTTATTTTTTTTTGTTCGCGCATCCTTGTCTAAATGCTATGCAGTTGGTCACAAACTTAACGCTTAAATGATGCCGTACGAGCCGAAGCACCTACGTTAAAGATTCGGTTTGATTTGTTTAGAAAACCCTTATTTAAAAATAAAGCAAATTAGTGACTTCCGTTTGGTGTGTCCCCGTCATCCCAGGAATACGCTTCAAGGAGGTTGCCAACCAAGAATCTCAAGCGATGACTGCATAACCAGGCTTTGTGTCTCAGCACAATTATGGCAGCCCCAAATCCGGGTACGCCTCACTCCTGTAGCAGGAAAAAATACGGCGATACCGACTCCTCGATAGTTGATATTTCCCTTATCCTAACTTCACACACCAGGAGGCCAGCATCTGGACCCTCATCTATACGCAGTCCTTTTCCCGCATAGCCAGCCTGTTTCACTCACACACCATCTCTCCACCCCATCTACTCACCCCGTCGCACCCATTACACCCACCTTTACTTTATCTGCGAACGTCCGAAGTGAATTTTTCTGCGTACCGAACACACACGCCCTGGTGTGGGTGTTGCACCCTCTTCCTCCAGAGTGGCTTCCGCCTTCCCCATACACGATCTTGAATTACGTGACTCTGTTCATCTCTCACGCGCCTTCGATTCCTCCGCACATTTCCTCTTGATGCGTCTACTTGGTAGTTGGCAAAATCTCAAGCTTGTCTCAAGAGACAAGCTTCTTCACCTTCTGAAACGCAGCCGCACGTAATAAAATTGCAGACCTTTGTCAGAAACTCTGCAGCTGAAGCAAAAGTCGCCCTTATCCAGAATGTCATTTCAGCATCTATGTTTTAAAGAAAAGTTAGGTTTATTTTTAGTGTGTTCGGCCGGATTCTGAATGGACGTCACCTTTTCTCTTGCAGAAACGTACTCCACCTTGAGAATTCTTCCTTAAGTGGTCATATAAGGAGTGTGCCATTTCACGTTGGCGTCTTAGGCGGGAGTGGAGGAAGCTCGGGCATGGCCCATTCATTAGCAAGGTGGTCAAGGGAGCCAGTCAAGAATATCCATGCGGTTCACCAGTCTTCGCGTTAGATGGGTGGCCGGTGAATGCATGAAAGAAGACTCTGCGAAAGATTCTAATTTATGTTTCTGCTTGGTTAAGATCAATCGCCAGGTCACTGCTCCATACAACGCTTTTGCTGTGAGGCCGGTGACCACCGGAATCTACTCTTCGGTGCACGGACTACCACCGCTCTTACCGCCCTTCTGTACAGCGTGGTGTGTCGCCTTCTCCAACATTAAAATCCGCGACATCCCCATTTTAAAAAGTGTGGGCGAAACTATGGCCCCCTGAGATATGTGGCCCCCGTCGACCATAAATTTAAAAGCGAGATGACGCTGGTTGTCCGGACACAAATTTAAAGTTCCGGCACGGTACAAATGCCTAGCGATGTCACAGCTGTCCCACACCTGTTCGACTGTTATATAAATACTTCTCGGATAATATATCAACCTTCGGAGCTGCTTCAATCAGCAGTACCTAAGCGATGCAGGTTGCTCAATCCGTCGCTCCTCGGCCCTTCCTGGAATGGTTGTCTTATAGGGAAGTTTTTTTTATGTCAGCACCAGTGACATAGAAAATGATTTTTTAACACAAGTTTCTTCCGACGCTAAGAGTAAACAAATTTTAAAACGTCAGTGCTTGTGGTTATAAAGCGCATCCAAAGACGACCTTGTGCACACGTTTTGTGCTATTTTTACGTACCTTTTTTTTTCTAATGTGCAAGTCTTTCTTTCCTGATTGCGTTTATATTTTGGGGTGTGCATGCCTTTAATCTTTTCAAGATCTGTTGGGTTATCTATTCTAGAGATTCGTTCCTCATTAGTTCCGCATTTTATATCAATACGAGCATTACTTTGATAGTGTATGGGCGCAGCGGCTTTATCCACGCGCACCTCTAAAAACCTTGCGGGACGCCATGGTGGCCATCTGGCCGGAGGCAGCGTAGAAACTTCCCAACTTACTGCAGTTCCGATGAAAGAAATCAGTTAATCATCACGAATTTGTCAGCCAACCATGGGTTACCCCTGTGCCGGCTGTCGGGAGAAATATTTAAAGGCTGATTACGGCGTATGCTTCGCCCTGAGGATCTTCTTTCTTGAATTTTCAGCATTGGGAATACACCAACCTTCCTCAATTACTAGGGCTTTACAGCGTCAAAGAAGATACCATATCGAACAATCGAACATTGGCCATCCACTCTACCTATATAAAATGGCTGAAGTTATGGCTGCCGTGAACTGCACAGAAAGCCACTAGCCTATTGCACGAACCTACAAGTGAAGCTCTGCCTGATGTGGGCAGCAAAGTCCAGTCTAAAGGCACAAGAAACCTGCGCCGGAAAATAACTTAAAGTGTTTAAAAGGCGCATTGTTTTCTTTCAGCGGCATTCACCTAATCATTTTTCAACTCAGGAGATATTCCTGAAAAGAAATTACTAAACGTGTTTACCATGGTCAATGTTTCTGCTAATCAAAAGCATGCTGGAGGAACCACCAAAGAGCTGTTTTGCGGACGTTTTTTTGTGTTTTAAATGACTTTCTATTCAAAGAATGTGTCATAGACAAGTTTTTTTTTTATTTCACTTTGTGTTCGGTTTGGTTTAGCATACATCCAGACCTTCAAAGCTCTAGCGGAAACTTTGGCTTTAGAATTTTTTTGTTATTTGGTGCGTTATTACATGCACTAAGAACACTACTGTTACAGCCAAAAATACGCTGGCCCCGAAAACGCTTGTATTGAGAAACTGAACCGAATGACACAGTGAACATCGAACTCCAGGCAGTGGATGAACTAGACGGAGTAGTGGACGGGGTGCTGAAAACTGGAGTAAAAAAAATAAACTGTGGTTCATCCTTGGGTACACATTACTCTGCCATTTTGTTTCCTATAAATTTACAAATGCGGAATACAATGCCTACATAAAGTGGAATCCTTTATAGATACAAGGAAGCAATAAATCATCCGGGCAAAATTGGCTAGCAGCTTCTACCGGCTTCAATACCAGCCCGTCTGTTGCCATCAATGAACGTTTATCCTGAGCCCTCCCTCCTGCCTTCCCTTTCGCTTCTCTTCCCTTCCTCTCTCTCTCTCTCTCTCTCTCTCTTTCTACCCTAATCACCGGAAGTATTTTATTTCTAGAAATTTTTGATCTGGAATACAAATATGCTTTGTGAACTAGTACTCTATATAGAGCCAAGGCCGCTGTAAATCCTGATGCTTATGATGACCGGCAGCTACGCCTGCAAGAACACCGGGAATTACGCTAATACAGAAAATGAGTCCCAAAAGCTGCCTACAAAATCCACAAACCTACAAATGTACGCTCTGCAAAACGTAGCGATCAGGTCCAGTGGGCAGGTTTAATAAAAAAAATAAGTCTGGACAGTCAACGGAGCCAAAAGAAGCCTTTGCTATCCTACCTTATGGTTCGCAGACAAGTTGGGAGCGTGGTGGAAGCGTTTCTACTTTGTCGCCTCCTCTGCCAGCAATGCCTGAGTGTACCCAACGGTTACTGAAGCCCACCTGCTTCGATAGAACGATATCCGGGTCAAGCGCAACTGATTCCAGTTTCTTGATGTCCTGCCGTTCATGATAGAAAGTTACCTTAAAATGGGCGTATTCTTTAGAGTACGTATTGAAATTTGCTGTGCGTTTAATGTGAATTGCGAGAATAGTTACTACACAGAAAATGCGAGTAGATTAGAATAACCGGCAAGTCAGGCTTTCCCTGTTGTTCCGTTTCCAAGTTTCATTTCAGATCAGCCTTATCATATTGTGGTCCAAATAGGTAGGCAGTCCTTATAACCGTTCTAATATACACCTCACGGTACATCCTACTCTTAACACAGTTTCATTTTTACTGAATATAAGTATGTCACAACATCTTAAAATAAAGAAGGCGTTTACGTGCCTAGAATGTGCCTCAGATTTATTGGTTTGTTTTTCTTTTCGGTTTTATTTCAGCCGGGAAGCAGTCGCCTTCGGAATACGTACCAATTATCCAGCGTTCGGTATATGGGGCTGATTCAACTTATTGCAGTTTCCTTACTTTATACAATGTTGGCACTTAATAAAACTTTTTCTTGGCCCTTAAACTGAACTCAGATTTCGGTGGTATTTCGTTTTTTCTCAAATAACGCAGTTACGTTTCACGCCCTGGTTTTTACATATGACATAAGACCCAGCCTGCCCTGTTAACAAAATACCCATATAAATCAAATAACTGCAACTTTTACACACACTACACACAGGGACGAAACTCGCCCAATTTCCCTGACACCTACAATATGCAAGATATTTGAACGAATAGTGGCCACTCGGTTATCCTGGTGGCTGGAGCACAATAGAAATTATCATCCCGCTCAGATCGGATTCAGACAGCACCTGGGTACCGAGGGCGGCCTGTCTGTTCTTGCTGGCAATATTTGGCATGTTTCACCTCACAGCCACATTGTGCGAACTGTGGTGGATACCGACATTGCCAAGGCGTATGACAACGTGGAACACAAAAGAATACTTAGAAACATGGAGTTTTGGGGGGTTCCACTTCATGTCACCAAAGTGGTACACTCCTTCTTATGCTCAAGGTCGTTTTCAGTACGAGTGGACGAAAAGCGTGTTGGCCTGTTCGAATCGAACCGTGGGGTACCGCAATGTTCTGTGCTAGCGCCTGTACTGTTCAACATCGCGTTTGCACCATTTGCATGGAAGCTACAAGACATCCCTTGTGTGAAATTTCTCATCTACGCTGACGATGTCACACTGTGGTCTACAACGCGAGACCTCGGCTTGCAGTGTCGTCATCTGCAGCAAGCACTGGAATGTTTCCATGCCTTTGCGCAATCAGCCCGCCTGGAAATTTGCGCTGAGAAGTCTGGCTATGTACAAGTGGCTAATAAGGCGGGGAGGAAGTTAGCCTACAAGGCTAACTCTCAATTTAAGATTGGTTCAGCCGCAATACTAGCCAAGGAAGAGCTGCGGGTGCTCGGACTTCAGATCCACCAGTCGCGTTCAGGTATTCATTGGCCCCGAAAGGCACGGAAAGACTCCTCGACGACCTTGCACTTGATCCGCAGGATTGCCACGTGGAGTGGGGGAGCCCGTACGGAGGTGGCTTGGCGACTTGTACGCGCTGTTCTACAGCCGCGCTTACTCTACTAGGCGCAGTTTCACAGACTGACAGCACAACAATGTGAAATGCTTGAGGCTATCAACAGAGAGGCCATGCGAACCATCACGGCACTTCCTCGTCTCACTCCGATTCCTATCTTACAGGAGCACTCTCAGCTCAATACTATCACGGAGCTTGTAAATCAGCGTGAAGAAGCAAGAAAGCTCAAGCGTTTTTACACACCTATGGTCGGAGCGCTCTATTGGCATTTCTGTAAGGAGCCTCCCGTGACTTCAACCATAGACGACCTTCACCCATGGCTACAGCAATAACAACCAACAAGACAACGAGGCTTTGTTGCCGTGAACAGCCAGCGCCAAATTCAGATACCACAGTTCCTGAAGGGTACTGTGTATTGTACACAGACACAGCCCTTCTCCCGCAAGGAGGACGGACCGCTGTCGTCAGTTCCACACACTCAAACTCCAGGCTGTATATGACGCAATCAAAGCTGCAACTGTCCTCCCTGACATCAAAGAGGCGCATATATACACAGACTCGCTCAGTGCTGTGAAGCACCTAAAGCAAGTGAAAAAAACTCCTCGGATTTGCCAGCACATTCACAGCGTCCACATGACAGCACAGCTAATTATACGCGTACATAGGGTACAGGGACACGGTAACAATTTTTTCAACCAAAAAGCGGACAATCTTTCGCACTCTCCAGCCCCACCTGAATCTGAATCTGCCCCTAGCCCTCTTCCTAGTGATCCACGCTCCCGCCTCTTAACCATGAAATCTCTTCTGAGATGGGACACACGTGGCCTAATTCCCCCGTGTGTCTGCTCCCTCCCCCCTAATCTTTCCCGGGTGGAGGAAGTTTCTTTGAGGAGGCTTTGGGCTGGGGTGGCTCTCACACCTTCAGTCACCTGGACTTGGAGACCCGCACATGAAGACCCAGGAACATGTCCCAAGTGTCCGGCTTCGGCGCCTGAAGCTGATGTCTTGTGGACGTGCACAGGAACCAGAACAGCTCGGGACACTGCGCTAAGAGTGGTTGGTCTTCGGTGGGATAAACCAGGAAACTTCAACCGGTGGGTGCACAAAGACCGCTACTGCAGGTCGCTGCTGAAAGTTTTGCACGAGACCGGACTCCAAGCCTACCTTTAAACTTTTACAGTCTCATCAATTTCCTGACTACCTGTGCTTTTGTACCCGTTCTGTTTATTCTACCTAATGTCTTATCTTTTCTTTATATGCCGCATAGAAAAAATGCGAATGAGAAAAAAAAGAACACCAAAGGTGACAAAGTCCACAGCCGACCAAGAAATGATTTGTGTTTCTAACACGCAAAACTCTCTACCCCTAGAACAGCCCCTGGATTTGATTGCAGGACCAGAGGCGTATGCCTTCAAGTGGAACAAAACTCCCATGCTTTCCAAACCTTGCGCTAGCAGCACCCTTCACTTCAATCTGCAATGAAACAACGAAGGTTTGAAAGTTTGTTCAGTGCAGTGGTCAGCAAAAGTGTTCGCAATGTACAGTGTTAAAAATACACTGTTCGCGCTGCGTGCATGCTATCTCTTCGTACACTACGCGCGTTTTTTGCTGATAGTTTTTAAAGCAAAGCTTTACTACTTTCGTCCACCGTTCTCGCCGCGGATGCGTATGTTCACCTTTTGACCTTAGACACACCCAACACTCCTCGACACACCCCTCGAAGCAGATCGTTTCATTCGCAAAACTCTCTACCCCTAGAACAGCCCCTGGATTTGATTGCAGGACCAGAGGCGTATGCCTTCAAGTGAACGAAAATCCCATGCTTTCGAAACATTGCGCTAGCAGCACCCAGGGTTCCTGGGCCCAAGGCTATATGTTGAGAGGGACCCGTATCTCCATTGTTGGATATTGGGCCCTCAGTGCCATCTTTTCTTACTTTGTAAAAAAAAACCTGTTTATTCACGTGGCGGTGAGGACGTTTAATTTAAGGGGACATGCTCCTCGAAACAATATTTTTTAATAATGAAGTTAGGAGGCTCAACTTTTCACATCCTGTAGAGATTGAGCTCCTCTCGTCATATATGCAATCGGATTTTGATTAGGTGCTCCGGATAAAATGTTACGCAGCATGACTTGCAGAAAAATGGCTTTTCGTGCAGAGTTTTTTTATAGTAAAAATTTTTTCTGAAACTTTTAAAATAGTCTAGGTGGTTCCTTATGAACTGCATAGTGCACAAAACTACCTGAAAAAGACTCATATTCATTTTCCTCACCACGAAAAAAAATGACTGGTAGTGTGCCTTTTCTTGTTCTGTATATTTTGTTTTATGACCGTCAAAAATATCTAAGGACACAAATTGCATAATGAACAATATTTGTGCACTCTACGTGTTATTATGAACATCTGTGCAATTAATAAGGGGACACGCGGGTCGAAAAATCGTCATTTTTTTTCGAAATATGTTGTTTTTTTCTTTTTACTTGCATTATCAACTTTGACTGTCCCTTTTTCATAAAAAAAATGAAAACGAAATACGAACGAGAACGTAGTGAAAATCGTGTATGAATGACTCGCGGTGAGCATAGAAATCACGCAATCAAGCCGAATTTCGGCCGTCTTGGAGAGTTTTTGCTGCACGGCAGCGCGGTCACCCGCAATTTCAGTCCCTTGAGAGAGGTAGACAAAGCCTTCTTCTCCAGCTTCGTATCTCCGCGTAAAAAATAAAAAACTAATATTTCTTCCCGCTTGTTTTGGGAGCTCCCACTGGGTAATTAAATCACGTGATACGAAATCAGAACCGCCATTGGCTCTCGCTGCTTGTGAGCCGCCATTGCCCGTGTCGTTCCGTTCGCTCCGTCGCGCTATCTTTTCTATCGTGTGTTCTAATTATGAACGGTGAGAAGAAGCATGACTTTCATCGCCGCTAGTCCGGGTCTGTAGGCCCGTACAAGGGAAAGCAGAAGCGGCTCGGCATTCCGACGATTAGGGCCAACGCCGGCACGACATGCACGGCGAGGCCTAACGGTGACCTGCCTTAAAGCGTTGCGAGCGTGGCTCAACCAGGTGAGGCTGGTTTTATCAGTGACACTATCAGCTTTGTAAGCGCATCTGAGAAGTTTGAGCCTTCCAAGGTGGGCAGAGAGTCGGCAACGGGAGTGGCGCAAGCGCAGTTATCACCGAAGTCGACGGTGTGAGTGACCTTGTGAGCGGCGCCGTGTGCGCGATGTGCGGGAAGTACGAACTCGTCGTAGTTGAGGTCGCAAACAAGCGGAAGGGCCTCGCATTGGTATTGGAACTCATTTTCAAAAACGTGGAGTGCCCTGCAGGTGTGGTTTATTTTATGTACTCGTCGCAGCGCGCTGCCGTCATCGGCCGCGGAGGCCGCAACCCGGAACTCTGCAGGGAAAGTCCCCGTGATAGTTTCTCCGTCAATGCGAAAGCGGCACTCGCTGCACGCCCGGTTGGCATCGGACACGATCAGCTGTGCAAGTTTTGTGCTATTCTTGGTCTACCAAAACCACTGCACCAAAAGACATTCCACAACATTGCCAAGCAAGTTCATGCCGCGGCCACATAAGTCGTCTCTGACAACCATGCTGAAGCAAGGCAAGTAACTGTGTTGCAAACTGGTCAGACTGACGTCAGTGTGATGTTTGATTGTGATTGGCAGAAACGAGGACACAAAAGCCAGAACTGTGTTGGCACTGCCATTTCTCTCGACACTGGTCTCTGCCTCGATTTTGAGGTGCTGTCAAACTACTGTGAAGATTGCAGCCATCCACAAAAGCTTGATCAGCAAGAGGAGGAAGTGTGGCAAGCCTTTCATGCTGCTGTGTGTGAAAAAAATGTCGACTACTCATTCATGGAGACAGAAGCAGCACTGCGCATGTGGCACAGGACGTTATCGTACCACCTGCAGTTCACTGTAGTGGAGACTGCCACTGCTCTCACGGTGTTGTGCACATGGTTCACCCGCGACCACACTTGCTTTGAGCAAGTTCTCCAAGAACTGGGAATCTTCCCCTCAGAAGAACTGGTTACACTAAGCAGTGCAAGTGACCAGCGGAGGATCAGGCAGATGACTGCCAGGCTGACTGCTGCTGCTAGGTCCCATTGAAACGGGCCTGGTGAAACGGGCCTCTACCAAGGACTCCACCCGCAGGAACCTTGAGGGTGAAACTTCTGCAGCAGGAGCGTTCTAGTGTTTTAGTACCTCAATGTGGACATTTCAGACTATATCCCAACAAATTTTAATGTTTTTTGAGCAATAATTTCTGAATCTGCCAAAGAACTAAACTTTCAATTGTGGCTTTCTCAGTTTGTTGTTTTTGTCCGTTTTCCGAGTTTGTGCACACTTATTTTCCCACTTACAGTTGTCGTATCACGATGAAATTTTGGACAGATGGCTATTATAACACGTAGAGTGCAAAAATTCTGTTCATTATGATATTAGTGTCCTTAGATATTTCTGACGGTCATAAAACAAAATATACAGAACAGGAAAATGCACACTACCAGTCTTTTTTTTCGTGGTGAGGAAAATGAATATGAGGCTTTTTCAGGTAGTTTTGTGCAGTCTGCAGTTCATAAGGAACCACCAAGGCTATTTTAAAAGTTTCAGAAAAAGTTTTACTATAAAAAAGTCTGCACAAAAAAGCCATTTTTCTGCAAGTCATGCTGCGTAACATTTTATCCGGAGCAGCTATTCGAAATCTGATTGCATATATGACCATAGAAGCTCAATCTCTACAAGATGCGAAAACTTCAGCCTCCTAACATCATTATTAAAAAGTTGTTTCGAGGAGCATGTCCCTTTACGCTATTTGGGAAACTCCCGCAAAAAATGCAATAAAACAACTCGACAACAGTACATTTATTAGGAGTAATCATAGATATTTCAAACCTTCCCGTAAAGTAAACCGCTAATTTTGTTTCCGGGGGAAACACAAAAGAAAATATGACAGTTACCAAGGAATGGCCGAGTCGGAGACAAAATATCTCTTTCGAAAACCACAGTAAAAAATCGGTCACTAATGGGCTTGCTTCACTAAAAATGTCGTATAAAGACGATAGTGAGCTGTCACTCATTGAAGGTATATCTCGCTGGTTATTCTTTTCCCTTCACTTCAATCTACAATAAAACAACGAAGGTTTGAAAGTTTGTTCAGTACAGTGGTCAGCAAAAGTGTTCGCAATTGACAGTGTTAAAAAAAATACTGTTCGCGCTGCGTGCGTGCTATCTCTTCGTACACTACGCGCGTTTTTTGCTGATTGTTTTTGAAGAATAGCTTTACTATTTTCGCACACCGTTCTCGCCGCGGATGCGTATGTTCACCTTTTGACCTTAGACACACCCAACGCTCCTCGACACACCCCTCGAAGCAGATCGTTTGATTCGCGGTTCCCGTGTTCGGCGCTCCGCACAAGCCCCATTCTCAGGCTTTCTGTTCAGCAAGCGGCGACGACCGCCACGTATGCGGACGCTCAACTGATCGGCACCCAACCAACACCACCACCTCCCACGCATGCGCCGCTGCGTTTTCTTGGTCTACGTGACTCGTCTCGCGGCGGCGTAGATAAACGCCGGGTCCGTCGGAACTGAAAACGAGGCCTGGCCACTTCTGGCGACCCTTGCACGGAACCGAATGACTTTAAGCCGTGTCCAGCAATGCAGCTACATCAAAGGTTAACCTAGCGGATTCAAGAGTCAACCTGACTAAGCCGAACTTTGTTGTCTTCGCATATATAAGGTTAGCTGAGAAAAGCTGCCGCCATCTCTGCCTTTTCTTTGGTGCAGTTTTTTATCCCTCCTTCATCCCAATTATACAAATGAATGCAGAGTTGGTTCTTCAAAAAAAATGTGGTTCCTGCCGCCTATATACAACCACTTTTCCCGAAGTAGGCAGCAGGTTTTATCGGCGCCAAGAATTGCAATAAATATACCGGCTGACGACAGTTTAATTGGAGCAAAAAAAAAATATACATGGCTTTTAAGGCGTCACCTACAGCTACCCCTGTGCGAGAAACTGTCGGTGATGTTTTTTGTTGTGGTTGTCGTTGTGCGGTAAAAACAGTACCATCGGCACCAAACAGTGCAGAAAAATATTCAGAAAGGCTTACACTTACGCGGAGGACTTCTTGCATGGAGAAGCTGTTGTAGGGACACATAGCTACGTTTCAGTATCACTGTTTACTTGCATACTTGCGGTGCTAGGAATCGTCATCATAGGCATAGAAGAGTCGTGCTCTTCTTCCTCGGCAAGTGGTAGATGTAAAGTTATCCTTAGCCTTCTAGACTACCACCAGCTCTTTTGCATTGACTCGAGGCAGAGGTGGCGGGATCTGTGGGTTGTCACGGGAAGGAGTGGCACACTTGTAGCCTTGTCTCCAATTATCCATAATGGCGTCTATAGAATGCGGCGGCCGCGGTGACATCTCCCAAGCAGGGTGTCTTTTCAGTTTGGGCGTTAGTGCTGGAGCTTTCGTTTTACCTGTGCAGCTGCGCTTTACTACAGCTTTATAGTATTTTTGCAAAAGCCACTACACGAAGCAGATACTCATCGGTGGACTCGACGCACGCGCTGACCAGCGCACGGCATTTCGTTATAGTTTTCTCCAACGGCGAAATTACGGCAACTACAAAGGTTTCGCTGTTAAAAAACCGTTCCAGTTAATGTAGAAATTGTACCCGAGCTTCGTTGCTTGCAGAGGAGTGCGTTCTTACTGTGCTAGCGCTGCTCTGAGAAGCTAAAGCACAGTTTGTCTACACTGTGATCCTAGATATCACATTCTATGACGGGTGAACGTGGAAGTACTTATCTGTTTTTGCAAATGTGCCTGCCGACATTTGTTTTGCCAAATGTCGGGAAATACAAAACACAAAAAGGATGCCCGCTTTGTGTAGCTGCAAAGACGTTTTTTAAAGGGACCCTGCGACACTCTTTGAGCAGTGCAAGAAAACCTGCGCGACGTTTAGGTTACACTGCCAGGAATACCTGAGCCAAATATTACACGTGCACGTGAAGCGGTGAGCGCGCAAATCCATGTGAAAGACGCGGAAAAACCAACCGCTCTCTCTTCAGTTGTCCTCATTGTGCAACCCCTGGCATGGCCTAAGGGACGTCACATAGGCCATGGCTGCCCGATCGGCTGTCACTAGTCAACTTCGCGGCTAGATTCTCCCATTTCCGCCGTCGTCATCGCTGTGTACAAACCTCTTCTATGCCTGAACCTGTACGCACAGGTTTGCCGTTTCTTTTGTGTTTTGAGTGCGCGCGGAGCCTGAGTGATGAGCTAAATACTTCCCTTTCAACGGAACCACTCGACTACAAACGTTTATTGCTTCAAAAACGCCCTACCAGCCCGAGCGCGCACTTGCGAGCAGGCACCCATGCCTGCTTTTTTGTGGCACCAGACCGGAAATAGGCCCCTCCGCGTTGCGGAGAAAAGGAGAAAACTACCCGGCATGTGATATATCGAAGGCCGCCGAAGAGAACGCCGCGAGTCTCCCCGCTCTCCAGGAGAGAGCGCGCAGCTTTCGTCGCGTTGTCCGCGATCGAGTTGAGAGGGAACGATTATGCGCGATTTCTCATCGCGCGTAGTTTCGTTATTTGTAAACGGATTTTCATAATTCTTGCGCGAGAAGATTTCTGGGACAATAGACTTTATCCCAAAATACATTACTAGTAGTAGATGGCAAGTGTTGCAGGGTCCCTTTAAAACGATCGCCAGGGGTAACCAGAAAACGTTCACTTCAAAACACGCAGAAAATTTCTCACCGTCGAAGAAAACACGACCATAGTAAAATTCCACGTCTTCGGAGTACATCATGTAGTCAAAGAGATTACGCCTTAGAAAGTTGAATTATCCTCGGACCATAATATCTCCAAACCATTTGTAGTAGCTCTAGCAACGAACAGCAATTACAGTGCTTTGGGAGGTCGTGTACCTGAGTGGGGTTTCTTGAGCACGCACTATTAAAACAGCTCTTGTGAATGCTGTGAATACCTCTGCATATTGGCGGTCGCAATAGGCACGACCGTGGAAGCAAGGCGTTGGGCTTGCGAAAAATCTCCCAAAATACAATCCCATCTTTTTCACGACTGCCCTAGTGCCGTTCTCATAAGTGCACCCAATGGAAGCGTACGTTTCGTAGTATTCGGTGGAGTAATATTTGCATAAACAAGTGTGGCCTCAATGAAAGGCAACGAAATTATCACCGCTAGTTTTGAGAATCTTTAGAAAGAACAGAGCACTTTTGATCTCTGCTCAAAAAAGGTGGAAACATAAAAGACATATTTTAGCAAAACTCGTTGACACCTGATGGGTTGGGGCAGGGAGAAGCGGGGCAAGCGTAATCACTGTAATAGCTCTGTAATGATGACAGCGCCTATGAGCCCCGTCAAGACCATGACCCCTTCCCTTCTTTTGGCCTTGTTGTGTCCCCCTCCTTGGGCGGAAGCGATGGGCGGCCTCCGCAGACGCCAGCGAGTCGCAACCCTTTGTATGGGCCTCGCCGGCGGCTTTTTACGCGGCGTCGAGGAAGGCTTTCCTGTCCTCCTGATCTTCGGGGACGGACACGGGGGGAGCGGAGTTGAAAACCATAATTGTCATGTGCGCAGCTGTGGGGAGACGGCTTTGCTTGCGCCCTGCTCGCGCATGCCTCAACGAGTTTGTCGAGAGCTCCGACTGCGAGCGGTCGCACGAATACTCGCTCCCGTGGCGGTTTCTGGGCGCCAGGACCCCACGCAAATTTAAGCCAACCGTGTGGAGCTTTGGCACCTTTTTGGACTCCGGGCCCCCACCAGGGATCGCGCCGCGATACCCACTTGCGCGCTTCTGCGCCTTTTATTTTAAACCAGTTTTCCTTGTCTTATGTTATGCTTCATCGTCTCTGTAAATAAATGTAAATAGACTTCTTTTTCATCATCATCTACTTCCCTCGTCTCATCATCGGATCCTTCACCACCCTCCACGACGAGAGAGAGAGAGAGAGAAAAGACTTTATTGATCACATCCGGCATGCAAGAGACTCGGCCCGGCCACGCAGGGCCCGGCCACGTCCCCCTGTCTATCATTCTAGGCTATTCAGTCCTAAGACCCCGAGGCTTTGTGCCCGGCCGTCGCTCGGACTACTCGAGGTCCCCGGTCGGTCCGATCGGCTCCCGTTGTCGGGAGGGACCGGCAGACGCGGGGCCCCCTTTCGCCTTTGCTTGGCCAGGGCCGCCTCGAGCCGCTGGATGGCCCGTCGTTGATGCTGGAGCTCGGTAGAGTTCACACCCTCGCGCACTTCGGGCGGATACGTGTCCGTCGGGCACGGCACTAAAGTCCCCCCATCGCGCACAGCACCTTCACACCCCCACATCAGGTGTCTCAGAGTCGCGGGTTCTCGCTCACACGCACTGCACAGGTCGCTTTCGTAATAGTCAGGACACATGTGTTGCGCGAGAGCCGGCGTCAGAACGGTCTCCGCTTGCAGTTGTCGGAACCTCGTCGCCTCCGCCCGAGACAGTTCCCGGTGCGGCGGCGGGTAGGTCCTCCGTTGTTCTCGATGCCAGCGAAGCACTCCGCCGTAGTCGGACAAGGGCTACACTTCATCTTCTTCGTCGGCCGTTTCGTCGCCGTCTTCGAGGTGTGGCGGACGGACGGCCGCGGCCCGGCACGTGGCGAGATCACGGGCCTCAGCGTCCGCCTCCTCATTGCGATTGCTGGTGTCGGGTGCCAGGTCTCGGCCCGCGTGGGCCGGGTACCACTTGATCACGACGTTCTTCTTGACTTGCTGCTCGAGCGCCCTCGAAGCCCCTTGGGACTCCGCGAGTTTCGCAGTGCCGTTCCAGACCACTCCGCGTGCGAAGTTGCGGACGGCCGATTAAGAGTGGCTCACCACCATGCGCTTACCCGGTAGGTCCATGGCCAGGGCGATCGCCATCTCCTCCGCCTGGCCCGCCGTCCGGGCGCGCGCGCTGCTCGCCGTTAGTAGTTCTCCCGTGGATGCCCGAACAGCCACTGTCACGAACGTGCCCGGTCTGCTTCTGCACCTGGCCGCGTCCACGTAGACCGCGCTGACGTCCTCTCGGTGTTGTTTGGCCAGCGCGAGCGCTCGTGCCGCCCTTCTTCCGCCGTCCCGCTCTGGGTCCATGTTCTTGGGGAGCGGGTAGACCACCAGTCGTCTGACGATGTCGTCCCGGAGGGGAACGAGTTCGTCCGTCGACGAGCCGTTTCCGGCCCCTTGTCGTGTCGTTGCACCGGTCCCCGCTCCCGAGTCGGGGGGCAGTAGGCCGGCTCTCGCCAGGATGCGCCGGCCCACCGCGGTGCAGCCGAGTCGCGCCAGCTGCGACGTTCGTTGTGCCTCGCTTATCTCCGTGAGGGTGTTGTGCAACCCCAGAGATAGCAAGGCCGTCGTCTTCGTACCGTGCAGGAGCCCGAGGGCCCTCGCGTAGGCTTTGCGTATGGCGGCGTCGATGCGCTGCTTCTCCGCTTCGGTCCAATGATGAAAGGCCCCCGCGTACGCCGCGTGACTGACCACGAAGGCCTGCAGCAAGCGTAGCAGGCTCGCCTCCTTCATGCCTCGCGAGCGGGAGGACACCCGCTTCACCAGGCGCGTGGCGATGCCCATCTTCGTGACGATGTGTTTGACCGCCGTACCGTTGGTCTGGGTCGCGTCCACGAACATCCCCAGGACCCTGAGGCCAGGAACGTGCGGGATCGGCGCCCCGTCGCTGGCACGGACCACGATGTTGCGTTCCGCCTCCGCGGCGGCTTTCTTCCTCCACCGGCCGGGAGGGGGCAGGATCAGGAGCTGCGATTTGTGCGGCGAACACCGGAGGCCCGTATCCTCGAGCGCGGACTCCATGGCGTCCTCCGCGGCTTGCAAACCGGTCTCGACGTCTCTGTCGCTGCCGCCCGTCGCGCAGATGGTGACGTCGTCCGCGTAAATGCAGTATTTTATGGTCGGTCCGAGCTGTTCCAGTCTTCGCGCCACCTCGATCATGACGATGTTAAAGAGGAGTGGCGAGATCACCGAGCCTTGTGGGGTGCCCACGCTGCCCAGCTCCCGTTCCTCCAACTTGACTCCGCCGACTTCCAGCCTCGCCGTGCGTCGGGACAGGAAGGACCTGATGTACTCGTACGATCTTCGTCCGAGGCCGAGGCGCGACAACTGGGCCAGGATGGCAGAATGACGCACTTTGTCGAATGCGCTCTGCAGGTCCAGGCCCAGGATCGCGCGGTTGTCTTTCTTCGGAACTCCACCCGGGGGGTCCAAGATCTCTCTCTGCAGTAACAGCATCGCGTCCTGGGTGCCGATCTTCGCGCGAAAGCCCAGCATGGCGTCCGGGTATAGCCCTTCTTGCTCCAGGAAACGCTGCCATCTGGTGTTGAGGACATGTTCCAGCACCTTGCCCACGCAGGACGTGAGCGAGATGGGACGCAGCCCTTCGATGCCCGGTGGCTTGTTGGGTTTTGGCAGCAGGATGGTCTTTGCCGTCTTCCATTGCTTCGGTAGGTTTCCGCTTCGCCAGCACTCGTTATAGTACCGGGTCAGCGACGAGATGGCCGCGTCGTTTAAGTTACGCAGCGCCTTGTTGGTCGCCCTGTCGGGGCCAGCGGCCGATCGTCAGTTCAGGGACTGCGTGGCCTGCCTGACTTCCCACTCCTCGATGTCTCGGTCGAGGGCGAGGTTCGGCGGGCCAGCGTAGTCCGGATGGTCTTCTTGTGGTGTTGAGGGTAGGTAGCGATCGTTGAGACGCTTGTGCATTTCGTCCTCTCCCAGCTGGTAGGCAGTTGTGTGAAGTATCTGCGCCATGCGGCTGCGTTGAAATTCCTTGCTCTTGGTTTCGTCCATTAGTTGACGCATCAGCTTCCACGTACCGCCGCGGTGTAGCTGTCCGTCTGCTTCACTGCACAGCGCGAACCACTGCTGCGCGCGCAGTTGACGGTTGTACTTCTCGATCTCGCGACCGAGAGCCGCCACCCGCTTGCGCAGCGCGCGGTTGTGGCGCTGTTTCTTCCAGCGATCTTCTGGCCTCTAAGAGATGGGCCAGTCGAGGATCCATTCGTTCCATGTCTTTGGGCGCTTGGATCTCTTCCGTAGTGGCCTCCGTTGCGGCCACCATGTCGGCGGTCCACCTCTTGATGTCGCCGACTTCTCCCAAATCCGCGTTCCTGAATTTGTTCCAGTCGGTCAGCCGATGTTTCACGTTTGTGCCGTAGCCTCCTCCTTTTTCTCGGGAGTGAGCCAGCGGTATCGTTACTTCGATGATGTAGTGATCGCTGCCGAGATTGTAGCCCGTATTCCGCCATCGCGCCGTCCCGCCGTCGGGCACGAGTGCAAAGACGAGATCCGGGTTGGTGTCTCTGGCAGTCGATGTCCCGATGCGTGATGGGTGCACCGGGTTTGTCAGCAACGTGAAGTTCGCATCACTCGCGTCGTCCAGGAGGCTTCTCCCCTTGGCAGTCGTGAGCGTGTAACCCAGCTCCATGTGTTGCGCGTTGAAGTCGCCGCAGATTATGGCTGCCGCGTCTCCATCTCCCCTTGCGTCCCTGCTTGCTTGGTGGGTCGCGTCCCTGACTTTATGCAGCAGCGTCTTGAATTTCTGCTTGCTGTGTTGTGAATTGCTGTAGACGTTTGCGACAAGGATGGTCGTGGACGTCTTCTGCTTGTTCTTGCCGTTCTTGCCTCGACCTCTGCTTCTCCGGCCGGTAATGGCCAGCTCGGTGACGCAGAGCTCGATCGCCGTGTCCCGGGTTCCCAGGAATCTGTCGTGCTTTACACACGCGATGCCTTTGCGGACGAAGGTGCACACGCCTTGCGCCGCTCCCTTCCCGCAGGTGCGGGCGGTCGGCGGGCTGGCGTGTGCACGATAGCCGGGCAGAGTCATCGTCTTGGATTCCTCCACGTGCGTCTCTTGCACCGCTATCACGACGACACCATTCACCTCAACAACGAACCTAACTTTACTAGCGCCATTAATATTTTTAAAAATTGGGAGGTTTTTAACGGCAACATTTCAAACTAAGCAGTGAAGAGAGAATGAGATGAAGCCCAAAACTGCTAACAAATGTTTTCACGGGCGGGTCAGCACGTAATTACAACGGCAATCGTCAATGATGCCGCAGAGAGACTACTGGAGGGGCTTTCTTGCGACCACAGCACAAAATAATAAATAGGAGACGCATACCAATTCCTACCAAATATACACAGTCCTGAATCATGTCATTTCCTCATTTCCTAATCAACAGTAAGAAACGCACAAGTCCTGCAACTAATTATAAGGAGATAGGTTACAAACGAACATCAACCTCCGTTTCTGACCTATGCATCGGAGTTAGTGGTGCTCTTGACATTCAAGTAAATTAGTACGGTACTCCCAAACGCCATTTCGGAGAAGCCAAGGAAAGTCAAAGGTGAGGAGTCACAATGACCCTTCACACGTTTTCCCGCGGGGTTGAGGTAGTAACACTATGCTTCCTTAAATATCATCATCCAACTCCGCGAGTTATGATCCTGTGGTCGCCTACCGATTGTTAAGGGAAAGCGACTAACGCATTCAAACAAACTTGAGAGCTGACCCTCAAAGTACCTGAAGTAGCGGAAGCCCGAACAGAATTTCCTATAACGACACATCGTGCCGTTATGCCGTTTTTATCGTGCCACTACGTTAACATTACTGTAGAAAAAAATCATCTTGTTACGATTCGACAGATCTGAAACGAAGCAGTTCGTGTTATGCGGCGCCGCTTACGCAAAGATTTACCAGCAGACGTGGAAGAAGTGTGTGGAATAGCCGCCATATATTACGAGTCGGTCTCTGGGAGAAAGAAGAGGTTGAGATGGTGTCGCTTCGATCTCTGGCAAAGGACTTATTCACAAGTGTCCTGCTCTCCGGCCCTCCTTCTAATTAACTCCGCTCCATCTTTCTGCCGGCCTAGATTCTGACACTTAGGTGCTTCGAAGGAAGAGGAGCATCGCCGCACTTCTTCTAGAGTAAACTGATATGACCCCCCCTCTCAAGATGGCGATGCGACCCTTGGCAGCTCCTGATACAGATGTACTACTTCTACAGTCGCCTTCGCCTGTTCTCACGAGCGCGCACCACGCACATTTTATGGTAAGGCCAACGACGGCGTCGAGATGGGGATAAAGCCCTACGACAGGGCTAGGAAGTACAACGGGTGGAATCAGGCGATGCAACTGGCAAAGGTTTTTTCTCGCTTGATGGCACCGCCCTACTAGGGTTTGAGAATCCTGAGACCGAGCTTTTACAGTTCGAGCACTTTGTCGACGAGATAAAAACTGCTTTGGTGACTTCATTTAGAGAAAAATTCGGCAGAGCGAACCCTGGTGCAACAAGCAGAGATCCCCGGTGAAAATACGCAACGTATATAGAAGTGCTGAGGCTGTGCAGCCTTGCTAGTCCAGAAATGTGGGATGAAAATAAAGCGGTCACCTTCTATAGGGCAGCGCCAAGGGTGTGTACAACTTCCTGATATCAAAAGAAGATATAGCCTCGCTCACTGATGTGACGCGCCATTGCCACGCATTTCACGCCCTGAGAAATGGGCGAATTACACCGAACTTTGTCCACCATACGAACGTAGTTAGCGTTGCCAGCACTGTTACCAGCTCTTCAGAAGACGTCGCAGAGCTTGTCCACAAAAGCATTAGGTCAGAGCATGGCCAGCAGTTACATGAGGTGAGCACCAACTCAAGACAAGGTCCTTGCATCGAGCCCGATTCAATGTACGGCCATTGCGTCGTCGAGAAGGAGCACTCCTCACGTGATCCTGCTAAGGCTTGATCCGGGCAAAGCAAGAGAGTGATGGAATGACTACAACGATTATTTGGGGACAACTGCCTTGTTCGTATCTTTGGCTAGGCTGCACCACGTTGAGTACTACCACCTGTCCAACCGGCCAAGCCCCGGCGACTACCGCTCCAGGAGCCTATCACCAACGCAAGCGCATATATTGGGTCAACGCAAAGCCCTACGCGCAAGAAAAGTGGTCTATGCGGCCATATTTCTCAATTTTGTTGGCGGCACCGGCCGCAAGGTCCTCGGCTTCCTCCAGGGTTTGCTACGTGTTAGCGGAACGCCACTCGCTATCCCCTTGAATCACCAGATGAGGAACGAGCTGCGCCAAGTATAATGCAGAACGGACAGCCACTCTCTGACCGCAGTCTGTCCCTAGTGTGTCGGCCTGCTCCCTCAACTTGCCACCCCTTCGCTCCCACAGAGTACAAAACGTTTCGGAGACATCTGTCATGTTCTTTTGTTGTTCAAGACTTCTTGGTCTGAAAACGTCACCTATTGGTCTGACAAGTTGGTTTGAAAAGTTGCCATTTTGTATAACTTGAAGAAGCCTTCAAGTAGACCGCTAGAAGACATCTTTTCGAGATCACGGACATCCTAAGCTTGGTAAGATGTTGACAACTTGTTTCACCGAAGATAGCTATGAGACATCCGCCACTAAACTTGCAGAAAACGTTAGTCCTAGCTGTATAACGTTGTAAGCTAGTTACGATGCCTACAAAACATTTTTTGGGGGATAGCTACGCCACATATCTTGCAAATGTCTTCGAAACATTGTTAATAGATGTGTTAGAAATGAAAGTATCAATGGTATCTTCCCGTCGTCGAGTGGAATACGTCTAGAAGATATCGGCTTTATAATCGGCTGGAGGCGTTTTGTTGGGTGTCCGATACTAATAAATACAAACAATCCTTAACTGTTTTACAGTTTGAACTTTTGTGAACGTGCAACGTGCAAGTTGCAACATAATTGTCTCCATTTATAACTTATCTTTGCGTCTATATTTCTAAACACATATAGTTAACGTTGTATAGTTATCATTATGGCTGCACAATAATTACGAAACCGAAATACCGGATATATGCTTCAGTTTGTCATTAAGCAGAGTGTATCTCTAGAGCAGGCAAGCGCGGCAGGCATGGCAGCAAGTTAGATTGGCAGATTAGATCAAGAAGATCGCGGGGATAAATATTTTGGAGTTAGCCAAGGACCAGGACAAATAGAGATGAATGGGAGGGGCCTTTGCCCTGCAGTGGGCGTAGATAGAATGGTATGAAGATGATGATGGTGACGATGATTATGATGATATGCTGCAGTGCACACGCGGCGAGCTGAATTTCATTTGTTAACAGCTAGGTATTGACAGTTGCGTAATAAATTTGCGTCATGGGGTGTTTATAAACACGTATGAATTTTAAGGCAGCTAGAACAAAGAAAGGTAGCTATAAGATATTATTTTCGTCTTTGAGAACACGAAGATCGCTGAACGACGAGCGCAGAACACGATGACCGCTGGTGCAGGTGAACAGTGCTTTCGTCCTTTGTCATAAACACGCAGACATTACACTTTAATCAAACAGCGCTTTCATTAGGCATGCGGCATGGTTAGTAGAATACAAATATTCTTCGGCTAGCATAAGAACAAGCTCACTGTCCCAAGATACATCCCACACACTTACTTGTCGCGCTACTGTTCGACACATGCTTGTACAGCTTTTTTTATCGCAACTGCCAACGCTTTAGTACAGAGGTCGCTAGCAACCAATTCGTGAAGCATTGCACAGTTGACAAAACATTACGTTCTCTCTATACACTAAAAAGTACACGTTGCATTGCTCTTGCAATTTTTTCGCAGTCTAGCTGGTGTTCAAGCTCACGGTTTTGAATTCGGAGTTGTTGATTCTCCTTCCGAAGCTGCTGCATATCCACCCGGATTGCACCGATTTGAGAGACAATTGCTGCCGTTGTCAGTTCTTTTGCAGACTTGGCATTTATTCGGTCACTCATGATTGCAGTCGACTGATCCATGGGAGTGCCATGGTCGTGATCTGCCCAGGTTACCCCTTTGGCGGCATTCTCTTGTGGGTTAGCTGGGGGTGTTGGGATCCTGCATGGACCAGTGGGATTAAGCGCAATGTGCGCGATTTCTCTACAGGCCACGCATTATATTTCAGGGCGGCATTCTTCACTCTCGCTGTGTGGTTTTCCGCAAGCATTGCACACAGCTTGAGCCGGGCAGAAGCGGGCCAAAGTTGTCTAGGCTGCTAAGACAAAACATGACGGCCATGTAGTATTTGACAGGATTGAGAAGGGTAGGAAAGTGCCAAATGTGACACTTGGGAAATGTCACATGTGACTACTCCATGGTTAGGGCCTGCCAAGCGATGGCATTCTAGTATTTTAGCCTGCTCACATCTTAGCCAGCGAAGGGTCTACGGGTTAGATTCGTTGGGTTTGGTTTGTAAGGAGAAAGCTTGAATCCTGCTGGTATGTTTAGCAGGGAATCTCGACTCACAAAGAATACAATTTCGCGGACATGGCTTCCGCAGGGTCTAGAGCGCGTCTATGCGTCTGCAACAGGAGTGTGCGCTCCATTTATCGTCTGCTCTCGAAACTATTTTGAACGAGGCCTCGCATGACCTTGCATTTCATTTACCGTCACCGCGGTTGAGGCTTTGAGTGTCGCACAAATTTTTTGTTTAAAACATAACTGGCAGGTTTGCTTACGTATATACAAATACAATAAATGGCGCCGTTTATAAGACGCGATTTCCACACATTTGAGCGGGTTTTCTTCAGCGTCACCGTTGAATGAAAGAAAGAAGAGAATGGAAAGCGAGCAAAGGGGAGAGTTGAGAAATAAATTAACCGCGTAACGCCAGAGGAAGGGTAAGCGGGAAAGACAAGAGGGCAAAAGAACAGAGGGGACAGAAGGAATTGGATTCAATCAAAAAATTGCTGCGGTTTTTCCTTGGTTAACCCTAGTTGATATAGAAAGACTCACTTCCCTGGCTAGGCCAAGTGTCGTGGTGCGGTCGAGATACGGTGTTCGAAGGATATACTGACACGTTTTTAATGAATAGATTGCTTATTCATAATTTTTTCGCCTCTCGGCGTTGTTGAAGGCTCGCCGCTGTACCAGTGACCAAAGCTGGGTATTCGTCTACCTCCATCGCACACTGCTCTGTGCCACCCTTGGCCTCCTGGTCTTCCATTGTGACGCGCGCTTATCGCTACTGCGCCGGCCCCCTCTCCTTCCTTTGCCATTTAGTTGCATGGGTTCTGCGCATGTCTAAGTCCCTCGTCCATCTCTCCCCAGCCGCCTATCTCTCCTTGCCATCAAGCCGCTGCTCCGTGCCGGGTGCTCCGCCAGGTGGTGTTATGGGTACCGCGCACGTCTTCATTTCCTCCTCGCCTATTTCAACCAGAAAGGTTGCAAGCTTGGATTGGCGGTGAGATCTGTGAGTGGCGCCCCCTGGCTCTGACGTCGGCTTAGGGATTCGCGCCGCTGTCGTCTGCTACACTCCGCTTGAGAGGGGCAACAGTGCCTGGGCTAGAAATCGCCCGCTTCGTTGGTGTAGTGCGTTAAAAAGCGTATTTCTAGCGACTCAGTTATTTTGCCAGCTTCTGACGCATTGGAATAATTTGAAGTTGTATCCCCCACAAGTTTGCAACACACGAAGAGATAGTGAACAACTTTCTTCAGAGTATCGGTCAGAAGATCGTGTGTAACTCGTCCTTTCTTGTTTATTCGCGAGAATCAGCGATCAGAGCTTCTCGATAAGTTTTGAAAATGCGTAGGCTTCCCTGCAGTATTTTTGAGATGCTCCTATGAAGATTCAACAATCTAATACTACATACCAAGCAGCGGCCTCTACACGCTCATCGCACAGCAGGAAATAAAGCGGCTTTCTTATGTTTCTTTCGTTGTTGTCTTGTATCGGATTAATGTTTCTTGCTTTTTTTCTGTCTAACGCATTAATTTTTCTGCGCCGTCAGCGACTTCTTATTAGGAGGTGTCGGGATGTCTGGGAGCCTCACCAAGGTCGTGTGGATATTTCCTTTATTTCGTATGGCATACATTTCCTTCTTCACAAATTGGCTTTCATTACGGCTGCGTGCAAGAAGGTGCATATCCGCAGCGTGCTTTGTTTATTCACATGCAAATACAATGAGAAGGTTTGTGCTACGCCACCGCGATCGCGGCCGAAACAACGTGGTCCACAGTACTAGAAGGCGGCTTTTGTGCTCCGAATTTCTATCGTAATTGTATCGTTATCATAACGAACTGACTCTCAACTCCGACAATGATGACATTATTACGGTGTTGAAGGCATGATATGCTCGCTAACTAACGTAATAAATAGTATACCTGCAGATATTACAAGACTCGAAACCGAAGAATTCCAAGTAGCTCTTTATTGCTTTTCAACCCTTCCAGGCGCGAAGAACAAATACTATTCTACACGGGATGGCGTTCTATGATTTGAAGAAAATTACTTTTAATCTCTTGTCTTGGACTGAGGACCCGGCCCACTAACCAGATCGATGTAATAGTTAAACAAAGTTTTCCCCTCCTCCCCTTAATCTCCTCCTCTTGAGTGCAGTTTTCCTATAACGCATATCGGAATATCGGGAAGATATGGCTGTGCAAAATGTTCCGAAATATCCCTCCAGGTCTTAACAAACATATATGTGCTACTATAAATTTCACGAAGACGTGACTCGTTTTGCTCAATAAACCTCCATACTGTTTAGATGCCTGGTATAGAATCAGCACGCGCGTATATACACACTGGGTTATTTGGAACTCAACCTACAGTTTTTGCAGTCTATAGTGCATGTCGGCAAACTTTCATTACTTGACAGCGTAAAGTGATGTTACAAAACGCGTTCGAGCGATCGGCAAGGTTGCAAAAACTGTTTTACCTTAAATATGATTATCGGGAATCCTTATGCCTTCTGCCAAAGACGACAGCACTGAAGACCTAGAATTTGTTTTGGTCTTCAATTTTCGCTGTTGTCGGTTATTAGCAGCTGACTGTTCCTTTTGTTCGAATGCTTACATGAGAAGCTGACGCCTAGCTCCGACTCTTCGCGCTCCGCACAGGACCAGCTTAGCAAGGAATGGGGTGGCGCCAGCAATGTTTCTCCCGTAGCGGTATCCAAAACTATTGGCGGTGAGCGCGACCACGGGCGGCGCTGCGAAGCGCGCTTCCGTGTCGTCAGCTTAGGGATCCTCGCATTTGTCGTCTGCTTCAGTCGGCCTCGCTATCCCTCCTGTTTCTTTGCGCTCTGTTCACGTCTGATGCTTCTCGGCACCAGATTTATTGTGCGTGTAATTTTTTATCATAGCAATAGACCTAAAATCGCATGCACTAGCTGAAGGCGTGAGTTGAAGTATAGTTTTGGATACCGCTACGGATGAAAGATTGTCAGCGTCGCCCCATTCCTTGCGAAGCCGTTCCTTTGCGGAGAGCGAAGAGTCGGTGCTGGGCGTCAGCTTCTGTATTAAGCAATCTTTCGAACAAAAGGAACAGGCAGCTGCTAGTAACCGACAACACAGAAAATACAAGGCCAAAACAATTTCCAGGCCTTCTAGGCTGTCGGTCTTCACAGAAGGCATTACGATTCCCGGTAATCATTTGTAAGGTAAAAAAGTTTCTGCAACCTTTCCGAACGCTGGAAAGTATTGTATCACATCACTTTACGTTTTAATGGCATCAAAGTATGCCAACATGCACTATGAGCTGCAAAAACTCTAGGTTGAGTTCCAAATAACCCACTCCGTGTATAGGCGCGTGTTGGTTTTATAACAGGATTCTGACCAGTATGGATGTTTATTGAGCAAAACGAGGCACGTCTATGGCAAAGGTACAGTAACACTGTGTTTGTTCAGACCTGGAGGGATATTTCACTGCATTAGCCACAGCGATGTCTTCCCGATATTCGAATATGCGTTATAGGAAAAGTGCACTAAAGAGGAGGAGGAGTAGAAGGACGAGGAGAAAACTTTATCTAGCAGTAGAATCTCGCTGATTAGTGGGCCGGATCCTCAGTTCCGGACAAGAGAGTAAGAGTAACTTTCTTCAATTCATAGAACGCCATCTCGAGTAGACCAGGATTTGTTCTTTACGACTGGGCTGGAAAACAATAATGAATGCTTGGAAATATTCATCGGTTTCGATTATTGTAATATGTGCAAGCGTACTATTTATTGCGTTTTTTAGCGAGTATATCAAGCCTTCAACACCGTAATCATGTCATAATTCTTCGGGCTGAGAGTCTGTTCGTTATGATAACGATGGTTGCGCTAAACATTCCGGGCACCAAAGCTGCCTTCGAGTACTCTGGACAACGCTGTCTGCGCCGTTTTGCAGTGACATAGCAAAAACCTCTTCATTGCATTTGCATGTGAGTAAACAACGCACACTGTGGATATGCACTTTCTTGCACGCTGCAATAACGAAAGCCAATTTGTGAAGAAGGGAATGTATGCCATACAGCCTGAAGAAAACATTTACACTAACTTTGTGAGCCTCCCAAACATCCCAAAACCTAGTAATAAGATGTTTGTAACGGTGCAAAAAAATTAATGTGTTGGGCACAGAAAAAAAAAACATTCATATGATACAAGTCGACAACAACGAAAGAAATATAATACAGCCGCTTTGTTTGCTGCTGTACGATGCGCGTGTAGCAGCCCGCTGCTTTCTTGCGTAGCATTCGAATCTTGAGTCTTCATAAGAGCATCTAAAAAATACTGAAGGAAGGCTACGCATTTTGAATACTTATCTAGGAGCTCTGAGCGCTGAACCTCGTGAATAAGCTAGAAAGGACGAGTTGCACACGATCTTCTGACCGATTCTCATTGTCATCTCCCTCCTCGTGTGTTGCAAACTTGTGCGGGATACAGCTTGAAATTATTCAGATCCGTCAGAAGCTGGCACAAATAACTGAATTACTAAAAATTGGCTTTTTAATGCACGAAAGCATCAAAGCGGGCGATTGCTAGCGCAGGCACTGCTGCCCCTCACAAGCGGAGCGTAGCAGACGACACCGGCGCGAGTCCCTAAGCCGACGTCAGAGACAGAGGGCGCCACTCAAACATCTCACCGCCAATACTTTATTGACACCATGAGCTAGTGTATGCGATTTTAAGTCTATTATTATGATAAAAAGTTACCCACACACGAATTCTGGTGCGGGCAAGCATCAGACGTTGACCGAGCGCAAAGAAACAGCAGGGAGAGCGATCCTGAGTGAAACAGACGACAAATGCGAGAATCCCTAAGCTAACGTCACGGAGGTGCGCTTCGCAGCGCCGCCTGTGTTTGCGCTCACCGCCAATAGTTGGAAAGACGTGCTTGTATGAAACCAGCACAAAGGCAGCGGTATACAAGTTGTATGAACAAAGGTTAGCGAGAGGATGAATTATTCTATAAAGAGCCCCCAATCATGCTATGTTTCTTCACATTGTACTTGTACTAAGTGCTGGGGATAGGCACTGTGAACAAACACTCCGCGAAATTTCCGAAGTGTTCCGCATAGCAGAAAGAGCAGACAAGTGTGCCAGCCAAACAAGCGTCTGTCTTCATCCCAAAGAGATTGTATATCTGCGTGGGCCTTGAGTATAGCCGCTGTCTAGCTAGTCGCCTTTTCACCATGGCTTCTGTAAATTTGTTTTGCTGAGGCGCTATGTTTTTCGTTCTGGTTTGTGTTTAAAGTCGCCCTTCCCTATATTACACTTTAGTTCTTATACCTGCAGCTATCCTTTCTGTCTATTAACTCTGTCTTAGTTTAAGTTCGCGCTGGTTTCCTCCAAGAATAAGCCTCTCCCCTGTGGCTTATCTCTCCCCGCATTGGGCTGCTGCTTCATGCCGGGTGCTTGGAGAAGGGCATGTGGTTTGACATCTAGAGCTGAAGGGCAAAACTGGTCATCCAGCGAAGACTGCCCAAGGTAGAGTAGTGTAGCTTGCGCTACCACAAAAATCTACTATAGAGAGCTTCGTCGAACAGGAGCGGTGATGAGCAAAAGGAAATAAAGCAAACAAATCTAAAAAGTTGTTGCTGGCATTCCTTGCATCGTGGCACGTTCTTACTTGGGGGATTTGTGCGCACATGGGTGGTTTAAGGAGGTAACATGCCCGCTTAGGAAAATTCATCACTCTGAATGTGAAAAGTAAAAGTTGCAAAATAGTGCGTGCCGCGTGACACCTAAACGTGATGGCACGGAAGTAAGAAGGGTGTATACCAGCCTCAGAGAACCCCGAATCTAGGCAGGCTGTGGCGTATGGCAGCCTTCTTACTGACGTAGTTCTTGAGGAAATGAAAAATAATAAAATTACCGAAACGCGGTATAACAGAAAAGAAGCCACCGGAAGTATGTCGTGCGAAAAGACAAAGAAAATAAAGATTCCAAAAAAAATTACACCCCAGAGGAACCCTGAGCAGTATGCAAAGCAGCCATGGGGCCGATTCAAGTGGCCATTAGTTTTCAGTTCGTTGGATCCGTTAGGTTGAGATACGTGGCTACCGTTATGTTTGCAGTTTGGTTTGCATGGTAACTACCGCACTTTTCACTAACCGGAACTACGAAAAGGGAAATTGCGTTGAGCCCATGGCTGTTTCGTATACTACTCAGGGTTCCCCTACGGGAAGATGGTGTAATTTTATTAGATGCGACGGGGCTATGTCCCCCCCCCCCTTTTCGTTGTTGCGTGGTCCACACCACCACTGAGCATGCTCGGCTTGCTGAACGCCCGGTGGTGTCTTACCCTTTAATGGCTCCTGGAGCGAAAGTGTTACCGGTGTCTTCCTGGGCCGGCGCTAGATGAATAGAGGATGCGCAGTGGTGGTGTTGACGGCGCCAGAACAAGGAAGGGACTAAGCCCGACCATGAGATGCTAGAGCGACAGTGTTGCCGGTGTCTTCCTGGGACGGCACAAGACGAGTACGCTTCCGCTTAAAGGGCACCTCGAGCGGCAGAGTTGCCGGTGTCTTCCTGGACCGGTGGATGGACGGACGACGGACGACAGGCCCGAGAGCAAGATATGCTTTGCATTTAAAAGACGCAAGTATACGTTAAGTAGTGTTAAATACGTAAGCAGGCTTTAATGCACGATGGAATGTCACGTGTTATAAAAAACCTACTCGCAGTGCACTCTGCTCAACTCACGACATCTTAACGCGCAAATCTTCAACCTGCGATACGCACCTGAAGACGCGGGAAAGAAATACCGGTGCTTTGTAACAGCGCGTGCAATGTCACCTCCTCTCTTTGTCCGCTCACATTAGTACATTATAACTACATGGACTTATCCTGTCCCGTGTACTCTCTGAGGAAATGCATGCACGAAAAACATGCACAGAGTAGAGGAAGGCAGCTTCGATGAAAAACACACCGAAATGTTGGTGTCCCCTGGCGTTTGTTCCCATATAAAATCTAAAGATTCAAGCATTGAACGCAGCAAACAGATGTTGCATTCAAAGATACCGATATGACGAATGCCTTAGCAGTTGAAAATGTAAAGACGGCAAATGCGTGTTTAATGTGGGAATGGAACCAACCACTTTCGAATAGCGCGTCTCACGCTGTAAAGGCCGAGTTGTTTCAGCAGCATTATTCATCCCAATTACATGGTGCACTGACCTCCATCGAACTGGGCGTTCAGCTTAGGGGGCGTAACCAGCGCTTATTCAACGACTCTGGTGAATTAAACATTGAAATGCCGCAGACGTCTCTAATCAGCTACTAAGCTCACATCCGCTGCTGAAATTAGAATGGTACATTCTTCGGGTACGCTATATTATCACATAGTTACTCTTTCTTCACCCAGAAAAACTACCCAGCTTGAAATACCCCCTTGCAACATGCCACCCAGTCGATTTCCGCACACAAAATTCCGCTCTTTTCCGACCTTTTACTGAAGCACTAGAAGGTCGCGCAGATCACCTTGGTGGCGAAAATTAACTTAGCCCTAGTGATCTCGCTGGCTCGCGCCTTCCTAAACCTAAGAGGATAAGTCTCTTTCTGTGTTACTCGTTCGAAACAAATAAACCCATTTATAGCTCTCTTTCACACTTTATTATCTATTAGAGACTATTACACCTCTAGTGCGAATGCACCCTGTACGTTGAGCCACTGTAATTGTACTTACTTCCTCTTACAATCGGGACAATTTTGCAATAGGCAATGATTTGCATATCGCTTAAACAAACAAATGAATAAATTGCAATTTTGCGCATTTTTGGGTCCTAAGACATCAAGCAGGAGCTTTCACGCGATCATATATACGAAGCTTTTCTGGTTCGCCTCGAAATAAATGCCCCTATAAAAGGGCTTCTGCGTCGACAAGTCTTGTTTCTGCGAAATTCCCTCTCTCCTCACCAACACTCGAAAATGAATGCAACCATAAAATTTCCTTGACTGTATTGTCCCCTTCATGTAAAGATACTCACGAGCCTGAATTATAACATTATATTTGTATACCCATACGTACATAATTTGTACAATAAGTTTTCATGTGGTAAGGAAGATCCCCAACCAAGAAAAATTATACCCACATGAAAACAGTTATTTGAACCCACATAAAAAAACCCAGACGCCTAAACTTTTGAATAAGAGTAGCTGCCTTGACGTTCATGGGGATAAACACAAATAAAGAAATCGACGTATGGGAAAAGCCCATTTACTTTGTAGTGGTCCACAGCACAACATAATTCATTCGGTTGTTTCTATTGACGCTAAGTTAACAAATACTCCCACAGACGTTTGGTCACATTAGGCGGTGCAATATTACTACAATTCATTGAACAAACTTTCTTGATTCTTCAAACAGCGACGCATGTTTATAACAGGCGCTTGAAAAATTACGCGCACCGTAAAATGTTCCAAAACTATCAGATCCAGAACGGCTGTGAAGCTCCTTGCGAAGCCTCGTTATTTTGTCGGGGGTCTGAATTAGTCATTTTTTGTTCCCACTGCACATGTAGCTGTAATAACAATTCGACGGAGATTTCGAGGAGCTGTTCCAGGAGCGACAGAGCTCAGTGAGGCCGCCATGTTCGAGTAACCTTGCACGGAATTCTGAGGGAGGCGTGGGGCCGTCACATGGCGCGGGAATTGCTTGGTCGGTTGAAATGGCCACTCCAGAGTGGAAGATATAGCATACAGACCTTCTAGACTTGAACGCCGTTTGATTGCGCTTGGATGTGAGCACAGTTTTCTTGTTCGAAAACCCAAAAGCGGCTGGGTACAATAGTATGGACTGAGGGGCATTCAGAAATCCTTCTAACAGCCGCAGTCGTTTCACGTACCCCACTTGCGTCGCTTCTGGGTGGGGGAGAAAGAATCCGAGACTGCAGTTTTGTTTCCGTAACCTTGCCGCCAATTCTCTAATAGCGTTGAGTAGAGGGAAGGCGAGTACTTTGCTCTCGAAATCGTGAAACCAGAAACGAATTCCTGCATAGTGGTTCCTTCGTGCCATGCGCAGTGCTTCTTGAATGAATACACTGGTAGTCCTGGGGCCCTGTTCAAGAAGCCCGCGGAATGTCGAGTACCTCGAATGAACCATGAGGAGCAGCGTGCCGGAGCTAAACTGTGAGGCGTTGCATTTCTTTAGCAGTTCTAGCTCTAACGGCTTCGATTTGTCTTGACTGTGTAGCAGCGGGTCTTCCAGAGTCAGCCTCATGTCGTCACCCAGAACGGCGCAACATTCGACTGAAACTTCGCAGCCGCTATCGTGGCCCTGTCCAGGTGAGGCGTGGTTTAAGCCAGTGGCATTGTTGGTGTTGTTTGTATCCCGATAGGTGTAGAGGCAGACGTCGCTTAACGAAGTAGAATGGCTACTGCTGTGTTGTGGCAAGTAGAGCAGCTCTTGGGTGGCAGGAAGCGGCAAGAAGTCAGGATTGGTTGTGCTTGCGGTCTCGAAGCCAGCATGATTGTCTGCATCAGGAAAACGTTCGATACTGGTAAAGAAATAGCAATCTACGAAATGACTAGGATTGTTGGGATGCATTTGTATTATAATAAGAAACATTTCAAATCAACCCCCTAAGAAAGTCTGCCTCCGTTTATGTCTCGGCAAATCAAAAGTCATGTTTCCTTCTGGATCAAAACATGAGTACAGTATAGGCGTACCATGCCCACGTGTGGATACACTTATCCCTAATAATATCGAGCACGAGTCCGCGGAAATAGCCTCACTAAGCTAACCAGATTACCCCACGCAACTTAAGAGGGACCTATGTTTAAATTTGCAGCATAAAGTGTATATATAAAGTTACATTGTATATACCAAAAATCGTCGAATATCGTTGATTATTACCTCTTGAAACGCTCGCGCGTGCAAAGAACGTTTGTTCAGCTTCCTGGCTTTCGGAGGGACATTTTGCCGGTTCGTTTGAGGTCTTAGCACGCGCACATCACCATCTGCTGTTTTATGCTTTACCGGATGCGAGATGGAGGGAGGGAGCGGGCTTGCTCACGCAGCTAGCCTCGATGCCATCACCACGGACATACCTCGTAAGCTGGTTGGAGATTATAACTTTCAGGGCTCACGAATAGGGCTAGGTGAAACAATTTAAGGCCAGCTAATCTAGGGACCGCGCTGTTGACGTACGTTTGACTCGCAATATCTGTTATCGCATTGCTAAATTCGCGCGCGTTTGAATGGGCACTTGAAATGCATATTCGCACCGCAACGGATGTATGCCCTTCCGTGTATGCACAGCGCACAGAGGAACGTTAATTACATCTTAACGGTTCATTTACGTGTTACGCCGTACATTTGCAGTGTGCGCGCTTACTTCATCTTAGTAGTAAACGGTGCAGCGTATCCAGTCATTGCGATGTGAACCAAAACACATTGGGCAAATATAATTTTCTCAGTAGGCCTATTTTTGTCAGCACAACGCTTTCTGAACGCATTTAGTGTAAGCACGTTGAGCGTGGACACCGCGATGAGCAGATGTGCGAACATGAATTTGGTTATGCTACGGTAGAACGGTCACTAACTCTCTTCTGCAATGCATTATTGCCTATATTTGCGGCATCTTTGTGGCGCATCTCAGACCCGGTGGTGACATTCTTTTTCTTCTCAATAGGATTATTTCACGGACCAATTTGAGCAACGGATATTGGAGAAGCTTGGCGTTAAAAAACTGAACCCAAATGCCACTCCCACCGTTTCTTCTCACAAGAAGCCACGCCAGCAGCACAAGCGTCATCACGACGTCATCACGGACGTTTCTTCCAACAAAATATCCATTTGGTGGCACCAATTCATTTTTGTGATATACCTTATTGTTTTCTCGTGATAATTGTCGTGATATCGGTTCTCTTTCGAATTCCTTTCTGGTGTATTCCTGTGTTAGTGCCATGTACAAATATACCAAAATATATCCCATTATAAAACAATTGAGTCCAGGTGCCTCCATTAATAACGGCTGTAAACGGCCGCGCCCAGTAAAAAACGTATTGAATGACTAATTAGCTTTCGTAATTAGTTAGATGAGCCGTTTATATATATACGTATAATCTGTACCTAGAGGGACTCGATGTCTGGTTCGTATGAGAAATAGGAGGCCACAAATCTGTAATTTCAGCTTACCCGATCGATTTATCGCAGTCTTCTCTGATGCCTATTCCCAGATTTACAAGCCTACGTTTTTCACTCGGTTTGCACATGAACGTACGGCCGCAAGTGCAGTTTAGTGTATCCGGCTGCAAAGTCGGGAAGCCGGGATTTTTCGCGTCGCTGTACTAGCACGCACGCACGACAGCATGTGCGCATTTTTTTAATCTAGTCACAGCTGCCTATAACGATGTGGAGGTGAAAGAAACATTTCAACGAAAACGGCAAAGCACTCTAAACTGCGTGGAATTAAGTTAGGATGTATGTCGGTAGTAAAAGCGGGCGCATACTGAACGCCGCTAACGATTCACAACCATCATAAGAAAGGCGAATGAAGGAAGCAAGCGCAGCGCTAAAACGACGGCCCTGGCGAATGGAGCGCTCTGTGTAGCAGCGCGAATCGTTCCCAAGCCCTCTGTGCAGTGATTGCGTGACCACAGTCACGCAATTGGAAGAAAGGAATTACCGTAACAGGGGAGTTCGAAATGTGCACGTTCGATCCTTTCACGTTAACGAACTATCTTGAGATGTTACAAGCATGCCCCAGGCATAAACAAACACCGCGCTGTGCGTATACGTGTGAGCGGCCTCCACTCCGCACAAATATCCCCATGTAGACAAAAATATAAAACAAAACAAACTCACTTATAAAACAAAACAACCAAAGCAAACAGCACGAAAAACTTCAGTGAGCGTCGGGTATAGTTGCGAGGGCGTCTTTTCTGAAGCAGCCAACAAAAATGGCGGCACAGCCGCCGAGTTCAAGGGCGTGCGGCGCCGTGGTGAGGGCAGAGAAAAAGAGGAGAGCGGCGGAGAAGGAGGGAGTGGTTGGTGCTACCTAAGTAAATTTACAGGCCTTACGTGTCTTTGTGTGCACGGGACCACCTACTGCTTCCGTTTTCGGTTTCGGTTTCGATTCGTTTTGTTCGCACGGTTTTCAAGGGGCTGTGATTTGAGCAGGATTTACACAGTGTTCCTGCGCGTGCAATCCGGTGTTTAATGTTCATGCGTCTATTGGCGACATACCGACGTAATAAAAATAGCAATGTGCACGCTCATATGGAAGCACAATAAACAGTTAAATGCTCATCTGAAGGCACATTTAACTTTCGTGCTTTGCCGATTCCTATGAAAGAGGCATCAAACACATTTTTATTATTGTTATCAATGTTTAGAACCCATAGATATAAAATGAAATACCACATGTGCCTCTGTACGCGTGAACATGGCGTCACCACAACCCGACCACGCTCGACATTGTCGCGAACGAGCGGCCCCCTAATATATAAACCGACGTCGGTTCAAAACGTTAGTAAGTGGTCACTCTTGAAAATTTTCAGGAAATTCTTTTTTCATCCTCTTCTATAGTTTAAACTAACATGTGTACCATGACATGACGTCACCGCAAACGCGCGGTGATAGGGTGGCAAAGTCCTCCTCCCTTCAAATATGCCCAGGGTTTACAATTTACGAATCTTACAGCCAATACCACTGACTGTAAGGTTCAATCAGCTTTCGAAGCCGTCAGCGGAGTGAAAGATTTATAACCAAAATGATAAAAAAAACAGCCGCAATGGAACGCACAAAGCCAAATGGCTGCGTCCCAGAGCCATGCTGCGGCGCATAATATCGAAGTAGCAGACGACCCCGCAACCGGATGTTCTTACAGACGTCACCGAAAAGCGACGCATCATAAGCAGTTTCGCTCGTGGGGTGTGAGGGGAACGAAACGAGGGAGAAGCCCGGAGCGAGAGAAAATGCGACGCTTTGATTTGCAACAACTCCACTAATAATCATCTCTTCAAAAAAATCGTTGAGGAGGCGATTATTATGCCATTAATTGACCTGAAAATGTGAATACCCTTGTATCGGCAAAACCTCTCTTAAGGAGCCTTTCGGCAACCTAGTTTGACCATTCACAAACGCATAACTAGCCCACATAATTACCAAAATTGCGTGTCAACAACAAGTTGATAGATGTTCCTTCTCCCGAAAGGAAGGAATGAATTACTTTAGCAGAGTCCTTCAATGCCTCTGATTTTAGCCACAAATAATAAATACGGTTTTAAATACACTAAGAAGTATCTGGAGATAGCCTTTACGTGCGTTAGGTCGAGCGTGTTCGTGGAATTACGAAAATAAGAAAAAACGGCAGATACCAATTACTTATTGGTTTGGCTTGCAGAGTTTTAGTGGATGGAAAAAAACCTGGAGCCGATTAATAATGAGGGCCGCTGTTTTTCCGTTTGTCGAAAATAAAGCACTCTGTAGGAATGGCATAATGAAATGAATCAAATTTTATTCATCTTGCGTTAATGTGTTATTAACCGAACACTTTCACTCTGCTATTTTCCCCAATGTTGCTGGCCACTAATAAGAATTTTAAGTTTCAGCAAACATCACCGATTTTCTTCAACCGTTCCGTTAGTATAGAAAAAACAACATAATACTTCTTGAGAATCAATCATCATCATCAGCTACCTTTGTCTACAATAATAAGATGATATACTCAACTCCTGCCATTGCTTGATGAGTACCCGGGTCACTTACATTACCAACTGGTTATTTACGACAACCGCCATCGATTGAACCCACGCATTACCATTGCCGCATATAGCGGTGGCGACTTAGTGGCAACTGGTATGCTAAAAACACCGAGATTCGCCACTAAGCCTAACGCTTGTGGAATTAACTCGCTAAGAGTCACGGCCTTTGGCCCCACTTTTCGCTCCCACATATGACGCCATCACTGTAGTTCTCTACGCGACCATACAGAGTGACGAGCTCCGAGGCCCCACTAACACTTAACCTTGCCCATGGCGAGGGAACGATTTCATGATTATACACCGACGTCAAGCGGCGCTTCATGTTGTTACCTAGAGTTACCGGTCAGTAACAAAAGACGCTAAGTTACGGACAATAAGTTCTTTTTTCGCGTACTAATTCGAACCAAAGCGAAGCATAACCTCATCGTCCTGATCACAGCCACTGATACGGTATGTCTACCCCTCCGCGAAGTGACTACCTTTCAACTCGGAGTAAAGACCCAAGATTCTGTTTATTACCTCAAGCTACTTCGAAGAACGACCAGAGCAGTGATTACACGAATGGACTTGGAAAGAACCAAACACTCCCACCCATAAACTGCATAACGGGTCCCGAATCCTATATGTCCGACTACTCGGCAGATTGAGTGCCGCAGTAAGACCTTTGAAGGCACGTGTGTGCGTTACAAATCAATGCATACGATGCTGTACGCACCTCCGACCGTACCAACAGGCTGCCGAATGCTTCATCCTTTGCTGGGATACAGGCGACTGCAGCACATGTGCCCTAAACCTGACCCTATTATAAGCCACCCATGCCAACTGTGTACTGCCGTCATCGTCGCTTCTGTACATCTCAGTAAAAGGTGTGCATTCTAGACCACCTTTCTGCAAGCCTTGAATGCCGTAAGAAAGTAAAACCACCACTTCCAAACCGGACCAAAGCATTAGAAACAACTGGCAAAGCCTCTAACAGCAGTTGGATTATGATGATAATGATGAAGATGATTTTCGGTTTGCTGCTGAAAAGCCAGCATCTGTTGCGAGGTGGCCCTCCCACAGCTCTAACCACTGTTGCGACGTTGCCTTGCCCCAAACAATGTTTGGAGTACGCCCCAACCCACCACATTTAAGAGAAGGGCGTCCTCTTCAACAACGAACGAGGCATAATTGCTCACGTTATCATTTTTACTGGAAGCTGAATCCAGGCGACTGACATTATAAAATGCCGCCACTTTCCTGGATTGCATTTGGTGGCGAAAGTAGAGAATGACAAGTTTGATTACTTGAGTATGCAGCGGACGCCGTGAATTCTGCGGAAGTGCCCGGCACGCGAGGAATCAAACCTTTGTGGCGTGCGCGTTACCAGACTCAAAAGATTCGGCAACGGAGATAGAGTTGTAATTGCCGTCACGGCTTCGCTCGTCCTGCCACGTAGTTCCGCAGCACGCTATGCGTGGAGTGTTCCCTCGGCATCAGGAATGAAGCCCCTCTGTCATCTCCCTACTGACCGCGGAAAGATCGCTATTCTCATCCCCCGTACAGCCCTTGTCTGTTTGCCAGTGAATATTAGAGGCGTTCGCCACACACCTTGGGACGGCTCATTGACCAGAAGATGGCCCTTAGTGACAGCTCTCTGTGCGTACTTCATTCACTGCACTACGCACGTAGAGAAGCTTAAGGGACGTCCCGAGAGAGAGAGAGAGAGAGAGAGAGAGAGAGAGAGAGAGAGAGATGCCGAGTGTTAGCTAGTTGGAACATAGCGGTCAAGCGTACGTTTATCAGCAGTCGAGATAGGCAGATCGTGGAAATACGTGGGTTCCCCCGAACTCTCCCCCAGAAAGGAACCAATTATTGTTTCACTATTCGGATAAAATTTTCTACGTTTCCCACCTGGTCCCTTATCGGCATCGTTTTTGATGATTACACAAAAATACGAGCTTTTTTTACTGCTTTACGCATTTATTATAAAGGAGACCTAAAATGCCCATACAACAAACGAAATTCCTTTTTACACAAAACAGTTGTTCCAAAGGAAACATCTCGCGCACGTTTTACTGACAGTGAACTTTCAGTTTCATTTAAATTATTCCTGGTTTATAGAGCTAATTAAGGATCAACCTTGGAATTACTGTAACTATAGCAATAAATGTTTATACCCGTACATAAGCTAGCTGTCATTACCCTGTGTGCTACGTACAGGCATGGTTTGGCATGCTTCAGAGATCACAGCACGAGGATACGCTACGTCCTACCCTAGGCATAATTACGTACACCGAAATAATTCTTGCCTAAAACGTATTTGTTATATAAAGGGTTTGATTGGTTGCAACTGCTGAAGCTTTTTTGACTACCCGCTTTATCAGGACTTCAGCGCAAGTCACCTCTGATTTATTGTTTTGCTATACGCATGCGCATTATGCCCCTAAGGCTTCCCGGCTTCCCTAAGCCATGAACTTCATGTAGGCCACTGCCAGCACATCACAAAACGCAGCAATTCTAGGCACCACATATGATTCCACAAAACAAATTAAAATCACAAAAACGCCCCTTCGTGCGTCCTACCGTTCGTGTTTTCCGGAATGTTGGAAATTGTACTGGGGTCGCCATCAAGGGGCCCGAGCGTCCCTTGCTCGGTTTTTGTCTGGCGTAATGCACCGTACCGCCCGGGGTCTTCGCCGCTTTCAGACGCTTCTTGGTCCAAGTACTTCCATATCCAAAGCGTCAGCAGCACTGTTAGCAGCAACAGCATGGAGGAAATGCAGATGGCCAGGCACAGGGAGCGGCAGGTCCACTGGCCAGACCGCCCTCCAACACTGGGTTCCACCAACGGGACGGGGCCAGGAGGTGGTGCACTCGCCGGGGGGGTAGTCCAATGGGTGTGGCCGAACGACCTCACTAAGGGTTCCTCAGTCCACGCGATTCGGCGGTCTGAACGTGGCGGTCCTTGGCGCTGGCTGGGATGATGGAATAAAGGAATCGAGATCAAGGTGGCTTTACAATACAAATTGGTTGGTAAGCACAGTAAAACACCCCAAATACTCGTACGGAAAACATTGTACCACAATACCACTACTTGGCGTCCCTGTCCTTAGCTACGATGGCGCAAAAATCTCCAGTAGCAACACTCCATGTTTCGAACTTCAGTTATGGGGAACTCTGCGGTCGTCATGGTCGAATAATCTTTCCTCAGGGAAAAATTCAGAGCGCAGGGTTCATCCGAGGGCGTCGCTGTGCCGTAACGGAGTAGAAGACTTATTTCATCGGGGAACAGAGAATACCTCAAATTCCCAGACTGGCACCATGTAAATACAATGATAAACAACATATATTGAGGCCTTCAGATTCTGTGAGGTGAGAGACCAAGATGGTCAACCAGCAAAACTCAAAAGTCCCGGTTTTTGTGTTTTCCTAATGTTAAACATACTACACTCTAAAGGGTTTCTGAATTGTGTTACGAAATTTCGTCTCAGTTTAGGCGAGTGGCTAGCGCAGAAACGAAGAGATGGAAACGTCGGCCTTCGTTTACCGCAATCCTAATTTAAAGGCTACCGGTCCGGCTGCGCAAAACCACATTCACGGGACGGGCTACACAATCGGCCCGACGTTGATGCTTGCGGTCGGGGTAGCATGCTCGACCTTCCATAGTATTGGGACACGGTGGCGGTGCGCGGGCTTTCGGCACTGTTAGCGACTGCGTTCATCCTATGCGACGTTATTTCTTCACTTGCGCTTTCACACTTGGTGCGCGGGCATTTCCGCAGGCTCCGTTACGTCTAACCCATGCTGTCGAACAACTGTACCTTTCGTTCCCTCTTGCTGCCTCACACTTGGCGCGCACGCATTCCCCTATAAAGCCGCTTGAGATTATGGACGACCCCAACGCGTGTTACAGTGAAGTGAGAGACCAAGACATCAACTATCCTCTAACTCCTTTCTTCTCTTCGTGTGAGGGAAGCGATCAGAAAGTATGGGGGAGCTTGCACGCCGGCTGATGAAGGCCATTGCGACGTGATGAATGCCCTTGAAAATTTTAGCGCACTGGCACTCTCGATATAAAGTGCCATAATCTGTGTCAGGAGCCGTGAACAGCGTCAAGCAGCAGGTTGAGCAGTAAGCACAGTTTAATTATGAACCAACTAGCTCAAACCAAAACGTTTGTTAGAATGAGTGCAACCTAGCAAGGTTGAAGTTTGAGCTCGTACAAGCGACACGACCGAACAGTATTATCCCGTAGCATAAAACGTGGACATCCGAGTGCAATTTCGAGCGAAGCTGAAGTACATGCCCAGTGAACATGCCACCCCATCCTCCAAAGCTGACCACCCTTTCTGGCAGAATTGAGTAACGTTGCAGTGAAGTTAAGGGAGGTTCAAAATTTCTTGATATTAGCTGAATTTCCTGACCAGAACGCTGTTTTGGCGCCACCAGCTCGAATCGCACAAATTGGCCTGTACGCATGAGTTCGGGCTTCCCCGGCCGCACACCTTCAGGCGCGTCTTCCGCTCCCGGGTCCCATTCACGGAGCCCATCATTACCTGCTTGAAAATCATATTCACGGACGCACCCAACCAGTTTTCAACAGCAGCAGCAGCAACTGCAGCAGCAGCCTCTCAGAAAATTGGGCGAGAGGCAAAGAAAGCTTCGGTTGAAAGGATTAATATGGTTGTACAGCTGCACCTGTCGCGTACATGGCGCGTAGGCTTAGTCGAGCAGGAATGGGAAACTGAACTGTGATGTTTGCGGTCACCGAAACCTGGCGTCGCTCTCTTCGTGAAACTAACCTTGAACAGAAAATTTGGAATTGGTATTATTATGGATGGGATATACTTGGCAGTTTGTTTAAATCTTTCCAACGGCTTGTCATACAAAATTTTAACCCAATACAAAAGGCCAGGCCTCGTTTACCATTCACAGTGAGCGATATTTTCCAACGTCGAACGGAGGCAACTTGGACTGAAGCTAAAAATCGCAAGGCAACTGTATCATTGCCTGGTTTATACGAGAATTTCAATAAGCCATCGTAGCTGAAGTGCACGCTGGTGTTATGCCCAGTATTGTTGAATACCTGGCATCGATCGCATTCAATGTCAACGCAGATCTATTTTTAAAACTGCACTCTGCTAACAGCAAATGATCAAGACAGTAAGTGGGCCAAAAAATTCGCCACATCCAAAATAGTATTTTTGTGAAATGGGCTTGCTGAGATCATTTTGTAAAAAAAAAACAGTCCTTTTGCGCCTCTGTAGCCGAAAATTAATATGCTTATTTTTCTTGGGAAGAGTACAAACTTGCGAATTACTCTCGGGTAATGAGGGTCGTTACAAATTATGCATATGACGAATGTCATGAATTAGTAACTTCTGCGTGTGGGTTTCCATGCGTATTCAGCCTGAATAAAAAGCCTGATCATACCTCTCCTTCCAATAACTCTTTGTATATGGCAACCGTAATTAAATCTCAATCTATGGTAGTTCTGCGAGTACAATATCATTGGTTATTCTTTTCTTACCTACTGGAAGTCAGGTAGTGAAGAACGCGAGAAAATGGCGCTTTCAGCACGGCCAGCAGAATCAATTTTTTACCAACGCCTGTGGAATCTTAACAGCGCCGAGTAGCCACGTACCTCAAACGGACACAATGCTTGTCTGTCTTATGTGATCCATAGTTACCTCAAAGCTACCCTTGTGATTGGTTGCGCGAAAATTTGCGTAGCTTAGTTTTTCACACCGAATAGTGTTTAACGAGCCATGCTGCTTTACAATTCAGCGAGCCAGGAATAGCATCTCGTCACGAAATGAGCATTACAAATATGCTCATCAAATGTACCCTATAGCGTTTGTGGTCGCAAAGTTTCGTAATTAAACGGTGCGTATGTCTACTTCAAACAAATTAACTCTTTTAAAACAACATGCCAGAGATACTTAACACTCGGCAATAACACCTAAGCAAAGTGAAGCCCATACCTCTGGATAAGAATGGTGCGCATCGCGGTGTTATCGGCGGGGGGAGGGTGGACCTCGAAAACCGGCACTATGGCCTCAGCAATGGTGCCTCTTTCTGTTTGGATGAAGCCCGAGTAGAAGTACTTGTTGTAGCGCGGATCCCAGTACACATCGGTTGGCGTCAGGTTATGGGCCCGCTCCTTAGCCGTGGGCGGTGGAGGAGGTTTTTGTAGATCCGGGGTTTGGCTCCCATCCGTAGACTTGCGACGACCAGGAATTGGAGGTCTCGGATCCATATCGGTGGCTTCTTTGTTGTTGTTGTTGTTGTTGTTCCTTCACAAAATGGAGCATACCCAATCAGGGGATCGGCCAAACATCAGTTGCTAATTCGAATGAGATTGCTGCCTAGGTGGATGATTCAAGGAATGTTAGTAAATTTTGGAAGCTTTTTTCTTCTTGTTTTTGAGGAATCGAGATTGGAAATTAGTTCGGCCCGCAGCTTCTTCTTCGCTGAACGCGCCAAAGCACGAGTTAACTGACGCAACGATCCTAACAATATCCAAATAACCCAAAAAGGAAGAAAATATATCATTGTGCTTCTAACTGCTACAAAAACAAATTCATAATATTTAAGAAACGGAGCATGCTGAAAAGAGGCACCGTATTAGACAATTTCTGCAAATTTGGAGTACCCTCAAACTGTGTTGCTGCATGTTTCTGATAAGAATTTTTTTTACTCGGTGCTACGGTTTCTTTTCGTGCAAAATGTTTTCACGAATTCGAATTCTATTGAGGAACGTTAAAATATCAACTATAAAAATACCAGATGTTTGTGGTAGAAGTTCGCTGCAAAGAAGAAGACGAAGTGTTTATTTTTCCAGTGAGAAATTCCTCTGCGGTTGTTTACAGAAATACCATTATCATATTCCGGGCCGTTTACCTAAAATGACGTACTGGTAAAACTTAGAGCGTTAACTACCCGGTGTTATCCTTCCTTTCGTAGTCATTCTTATTTCTATGTCTCTTATCAGTAATTAAATTGATATGGGTGTTGTCAATTAAAACTGAAAAATATAACCATTATCATGATATAAACTGCTGCTCTTGTCTGTAGACGGTGGACAGCACCATAGAGGGAACCAGTGTCGCCGTAATGTGTGATGCTTTAAAGGCGCGTAATGGCGTAAGGTCATGTTATCGGCTTATGTCCAGTTTCGTTACTACGTAATCGCCTACCTACTGCAGTTTCGACGACCGCCGTATCCCTCGATGGTGGGGACAGGACACCTCATGACGACGACAAAGTGGATTGTGGCGCATAGCCCTTTGCCCCTTTTCCGGACGAAGAAAAAGACGGGGCTGGCACGCAGCCTCGACTGGACTGCCGTGGCCACTTGTAAATAGTTCTTATCGCCTTGTATACACAACCGCCATGCACCATATGCTATAGTTCGGCCCACCTTTATTCTGCGTCTAGGTAACAATCAAAATAGTCTTTATTTCCATCAATTCAAGTGATGGAGGAGATGCGAGTAAAAGCAAATATCGCTGGATGAAGCTCTCACCACCCTCGCAGCTGGCAGCGACAGCAAACCACAATAAAGGGCGGAGTTTGACATTGTACTACGGCCTGCGTAGTGAAAAGACAAAAAAAACAAAAAAAAAAACACAAAAAGCACTGGGTTGTGCGTAGTAAAAAAAGAAAAAGAAAAGAAAAAAAATTAGATTCTATAGTTGATGACAGGGTAAGAGTGCAGCTCCGCCCACAAGCGTTGTTTGGCCGCTAGCTGACTCTCCGCGGTTAGAAAAAATAGTTAGTTACATTGCAGCTGTTTATACCCATGATTACTAATATGATCGGCTGACAGTATAACCATTTGATTATGATGTCGTTTTTATATGTTTCATTCCGAAGAATGAATGATTTTCACAGGAAAAAGAAAAAGTCATCCTCATTCAAAACTGGCTCAGGAGAAAAAAAAAATTTTTCTCACTAAAACAAAGGTTATTCTTGATAGAAACTATTTCTGGTGTATTTTATGCTTAAATCAAAGCTGTCTGTGATTGTTGTACTGTTAGACAACAGAAATAAACATATAAACAACGCCCACACAATTTTTTGGGTCTGAATAGTTCGAATTTCGACCGCTGCACGTCGCTTAGCCGTCGTCTGCTTGGAGAAACATAATCAACATAATGGGCGTCGTTATATTTTGTCGGGCTCGTCGCAGTTCCACTATTTCTTCACTTCGTGTGTGCAATCATTGTCAAGAAATGTAGTCGGTACAACATCTTCCACAGCCATCATCACCGCTAAATCAAGCGTCGTAAACGCAGGGTGGAAGAAAGGGGCGGTCCGTCGCCGCAATGGCTGGATACAGTGCACGGTCTGTGTAAGCCCAGGGTGAAAAGGAAACAAGCGGCGAAAATTCATCCGTGTCTTTCATAAATCGTCCGCGCTATCAACGGGCCACGCATTGTTCTATGCGACTGTTTCGAACGTAGTGACGCACTGCAAACACCTATCGCGGCGACGCACGCAACCGTGGAGGTCGCGATGCCGTATAAGGTGTCCTGCCTTGAGAAATCGGCTGTAGGTGCGAAGAAACAAGCGTTATTTTATTTCGCTTAAACGAGACGACAACACCGAAAGGCGCAAGCAGAGAACTGCGGGATGTGAAACGTTACAAGACTAAGCATTTCTACTTCTCGAGACACGCGAGTGGCAAGACGCTCTACGTCAGTTGGTTAGACTGACAGTATACAGTGTCATGCTTTCAATCCAGGCGACCATTTCCGAGGTGTTTCCCGGCGATGTAATAAAAGACCTGTCGGCGTTTCTTTAGTGTCATATCACCACCGCGCAGTTTACAGTGGAATGATAACGCAGAGAACCCCAACTGACGGTGAAAATTGATAGAGAAACACCCTTAAGCCCTAGCAGCCGCCTATAAAAAAAATTACTGTTGCGAGCTTTTATGGAAAAAAACGAATAGTGACCTACAAATGCATCCGTCCGAAGTTCGTTTCCAAGTTTTGCTACATTCGACTTTCATTGGCTGTACACAGATGTGCAGCAGCCTACCGTGAAGATATTTTTATTGTTGATGAGGCTTTTGAAATACCATACATAAAGAAAATATTCGGTTCAACATGTAGTTGCTTTGCAGCCATGTCATGTCAAGCTTTTGTGGAAGCATTTTAATTTTTGATAATCTTCCCGAAGCCAATAATCTTCCCTTATGTACACCAAAGAGTGACGTCGAACACTGACTGCCCCATATAAAACCTGAACGAACAGCTATACAAGTGCACTCAATTCTTACTGCACCTATTTAGACAACCACACTCAACAGGCCCAATGATATGAGTATGAACGTGAGATCTAAGTGAATTATTTAAAAATGTGCCGACATCTCCATGCAAGCATTTCCATTTTATCCACTTCTGCAACCAATCACAGCACCAAACTGGAACAGGGAGAAGAAATAGTTAATTCTCACTGCCCCTTGTCAAGGTGTCATGGACTACTGCACAAGCATTTTCTATTCTTACCACACTTTCCAGCCAGCAGCAGCAAAGTGGCACCCTGAAAGCCTGACATTGGATCCATTTTGATTTGCTGCACCAGTGTTTTCAATGCCTAATGCAGCTTTAAAGCCAAAAGCAACAGTGTGTACGTGAAAATCAGTGACTTCACAGCGTGAAGGTGTGCCATGAATTCATTCTACCGTACTACGTAAACATCTTCAACTCTCACCAGAACTTCATGGCCAGTAACTACAATGTCTGTGCGAGAGAAGCAGCGATTTCATAGCCTGAAAGTGTGGCATGAATTTATTCTAACGTACTATGTAAGCGTCTTCAACCCTCACCACAACTTCATGGCTAGAAGCTACAATGTGTGCATAAAAAGCAGCGACATCACAGCTTGAAGGCCTGGCATAAACACATTCCAACGTATTTTATTAGAGCTTTCACTTCTTACCATAGCTTTCTAGTCAGAAGGAACAGTTCAACCTTGTAAAGGAGTTACATAGCATCTTGAAGAAGTGACGTAAAATTGTTGCGACCACCTGCTGTGTACGTTGTTCCAATTTTTACTGCGTCTGAACCAGCTGGAAGCAACAGTGCGCACAGAAAGCAGCGACATGACACTCTGGAGGCCTGAAGTTGAACCATTTTGATATGCCGCATCACTGCTTTCTATTATTCTTGCAGATGTATAACCAGAATGAACAGTGCATGCTGGGAAAGTATGAACGTTACATAACATTCTGAAGGGGTGACATACCTCATTTCTACCTGATACACAAGTGTTAGCAATTATTACTGCAGCTCTTCTACCTAAACCACCTTCAGTCACTGTTTGAAGGCTCTCCACAGTTGCTGGAACAATAAAAACATCTAAAAGTGGGAAGCGGTGTTGAATCTAAATTAAAGTATGCTCCATGATAAGACGCTCAAACATGTCCTCCACTCTGTATAATAACAGTCTATCATGACAGAGACACTGGAAATCTCAATGTCTGCCAATACACTGTAACCCCTTTGTTGAAACTTAAACTGCACAAGCACCAAAATGCAATCATTAAACTACAGCCATCACTATGAAACACAGCTGCAATAGACAAATTTTTATAACTCATAAAGCCCATCGCACAAACTGCATGAAAATAAAGGGAAGATAAACTATTGGTTCATTCCTACTAAACGCATTCAGCTATTTCAAAACAACTTTAACAGCTCACGACACTTATGAGAAATTCCACACTGCACACGAAATACGCAGCCTCAGTACATGCATAGTCAGTTTCTCTGATCACACTTAGTGTAGCGATGGGAACATACGCACCATAAGCTTAGCAGGCATAATAAAAAGCTGCGCGCGTGTGTATTTTTGGCAATGTATAAAAAACTACGTGGTCATGTTGCCGGGCCACACATTTCCGGCTTCCTTCAACGACGTGGTTCAAAATCCACCAATCATGCAGTTTCGATGTTTATTTAGCCCTCTTATATGTTTCAAAAATGCTACTGATGATTACGACCAACCAATGACAGTCAAGAAACGAAACGCAACCACATTTGATTACCTCAACAATACTCGCACTCGTTCATACTTTTGTATGTTCGATAATGTGCCCATTGGCACAAACAGAACGCCATAGGCACCCGTCTCTCGCAGGAAGGCAGGTTCATACCGATTTTCTTAAAGCTACCCAACCCAGTTTCGGATAATTGTGCACGAACGTTTACTTCTTCGCGAGTCTCTGCAATAATGGTTTAATCACACCTGTTTACGCCAGGGAAAAAAAACGCCACACCGCTGCCCCGTTCGTACCCCGGCAGGCTAAAGCAATGCGCGAATCGGCAAGGAAAGATACCTTACATTGTAAGATTTGGCAATCGTCTTAATAACGTGTTCGGCTGTACGAGCGGCCGTATCCGGCCAAAAAACACGCCGCACACGTTTGCACTATCCGCGTCGGGCCGGACGGACACCACGTAGGCCTGCGCTCAACATCGGGCGCAGCCTACGGTCACAGCAACAAACGAAAACGCTTGCAACTTGTCACCGCTACTGCCGTAGACGAACGCAAATCTCATTATTTCTTCACAAAGGTTGCGTTACACCGACACGATTTCCACAATCACACCAGCAACAGATGCAGCTTCGACGCTTTGCCGTTCTCAGATCGAGTTCGTTGGCGACGTACCGAGTACGTAAAATAGCCCACCAGTGCCGCCACGATTTCCTCACGTACGTACAAACCACGACGCGGCAAGACACACACGGGACAGGTGACGATAAGCGGCTTCTTGATGCACTACAGCACATTCGTAACACAAATCGCCTACAGAGCTGTTGGTTCTCGGCAACCTCGTTGTCGCTCGACAGCGCAGCAGCGGTGGGGAAGCGAGCGCGGCCATATTGGAAGTAGTTCTCCTTTCAAACGTACGTCGCTGGCGTCACACAAACGGCGAGACGCCATTGGTTGCGGATTTAACACAAAATCCCTTTGATCTTGAAAAGCCGCTGCAGAGTTAAGCTGTCACCAACTATAGTACCCTCCGCGTAGTGGAGTAAAAAAATAAAAAGCACCAATCAAACAGACAAAAAAATAGGCACAAACAATTCAAGACTACTCAAAAACAAATTCATAAAACAAATCAAGCTTTTTTTTGCTAAACAGACGCTCCAAGTTATATAGCACTGATCTCAATATTAACAAAAACAATACATTCTTATGCACAATTTGGATTGTCGGCTAGATAACTGGATAAAAATAGCAGTGATAATGATCAATATCGATACCCTCATCAGTGAGCGTGTTTATTGTGGTGGGTAGTTGATATAATAGGAGTTTATGACCATAGTTTGTACGGACGTGGGTCAATGCACAAAGGGGTTAATGGCGCTGTGGATATACAGTGTCCTACAATGTAGTTTTGCTGAACTGGAAAGCAAAGTTAGACATCTTGTTTTTTCGCATTTGTAGTTCATGATCAAGCCGTATTTGTAAAGGTTGAATATGTTTATGATGTCATGTTTCCGAAATAAATCTTGTGTTATATGTTTGTACGACAAGTCAAGAACAACGTGCAGCAGACTATTTTCAAGAATGACTAGTTTGTCTAGATTTGAAGTTGTAGTTGTTGCCCATCAAAGAATGGAATAGTTGAAGTAAGAGCAGAAAAGCGCCTGGTGCACTAGTAGTTTGACCTTTTCTGGCAAGATGTACTTGTACGACGAATAAATCCCACAGACATCGAAGCTTTTAGCGTTATGTGGTGTATGTGATCATCCCACAGTGTATTTTCTGAGAAAACAACGCCCAATGTTGTGAAGGATTTACTATTTCAACGGTTTGTATTTATAGCATAGTGGAGTGTGTGAATGTATTAGTTTATTTTCCGCACGAAAAATTACCGCTATTGACTTCAGGTTGTTTACTTCAAGCAAGTGAGCGTCGAACCAGGCTGCTTGTTTTTTGAATATTGCGTTCGAACGGGAATATAAATCTGTTGATTAACCCGACAGAAAAATGCCGGTATGATCCGAGTATATTACCAAACGAGCGTTGGGTTCATGGCTTAATATGTCATTATTATATAGCTTAATATTAATGCGCCTGAATACTTCACTGAAGAACACCGAAAACGGTAGGCCTTGTAGTGGAATTTAAGTTATCCATTTGGACGTACGGCTTTTTGCCCAATAAACAGGACTTTAAAAAAACTTGGAATCTTATACCTTACTGTCTTAACTTATAAAACAAACTTTCACGGTTTATACGGTCGAACGCTTTACTAAAATCTATAAAAAATCGGATTACAATATTTCTCCATTTGAAGTTGTTTAGTACGCATTCTTTTTGATTGATGAGTGCGAGCTCCATGAACCTACTCTTCCTAAATCCGTATTGACAATCGGTAATCACACTGTGGGAGCCCAGAAATGCATGGAATCACCTAAGCATATTCTTCGGAAAAATTTCTGAAAATACTGGTAGAATGATAATGGGCTTGTAATTCCCGAAATCATCTTCATCTAGTTTTTATAAAGGACCTTTGCATTTGCTGGTTGCATACTCGAAGATGAGATGGCGGTCTCTTACATAGATTGAATATATAAGTAAGCGAAATCACAATTGCGTCAATCACGTGCTTAACAGGCCGAACTTGAATATTGTGGGTGTCCCGACAGAAACTATTATTAACTCTTGATAGTACCGATATAATTTCGCTTTCACAAACAGGATTTAGAGTTTCAGAGAAACTTTGTAAAGAACAGTTAAACTGATTTGTGACAGGGGTGGATTCAGAATTGTAGATGTTGAAAGCATCAGCGAGCTTACAGCCCGTGTATTCAACCCCAGTACGTGTAATTTTATCAGCAGGTACGTTGTGAGTGGATTTCGCATCTAACGACCGGATCTTCATCCACTGTTGATCAGGTCCACCAAGTGATTCAAATGGTTTTTTATAAAAGCAACTTCTTTATTAGTGCAGGTCGTAAGTTATTTGTATCTTTTTTTTCTGAATTCTTTTAGGGTGTTGGCATCGCTCGATTTATTGAATGATTGATATATCCTGTTTTCTCGCTTGATGCGGCTAAATAGATCACACGAAAGCCATGGTTTCCTCAATTTCAGATTTTTTTTATTGTCATTGACAATGTGCTTGCTGTATATCTTGATAAAAATTGGCATAAATATTTCACAACGTTTCTTTGCGTCTGATTCATTGTACACCTCAATTCAACCCACTCAGCAAATTCTACACGAGTTCTTTAAGCTTTCTTGTGTAACACATTGAGTTTTGTATACAAGGGTTGCTGAAAATCAATATCAAAATCCAACCACGTTTCAGATATTATTATATCGTGAAACGAAAATGCAAGCTATTTAAGAGTACACTTTAATGATAGTACTTGTTTATTGAGCGTGCGTTGAAATGAAAACATTTGAATATTGAAGGACGCAACCATTGTTTGGGTTCTGTTTAAGTTCACAAGGTAAGGGGTATCGGTGTGGAGACATAACAAGGTGAGGCCCTGCTATTTGAATTCATAGCAAAAATAATTGGTTACGATGCACGTCTCGCAAAGTCGCACACGTCTTTGATCCCACGCGCAGTGTCACATTGCTTCTTGCGAAGCCGAAGCTTTCGGTTTGCATCCCATTCGTATCTCCATCAATTGGCTTGGGCCCATTCTGTAGTCGCGTACAGCAGCTCTTTCGCTCTCCTGGTCACATTTTCACAGGTGTAAATATTCGTTTTTTTATGCGCTTTTCTTACGGAGCCATCGGTCCCTCACTGCCTCCCTTTCGAACCGAATTAGGATGCCTGGCACTTTGTTAGGCTTTGCCAGCAGCCTGTGACAAGCCTTAATGTTACAGTGACTGATTTCGTCTTCGTCAATCACGTGGGCTTCTTTATTAACCTTGCTAATGAGGTCTTCTTTTTCTTAGAACACCACGCCATGAATTTCTAAGTTTTATTCCGGCTCCGAAATTCAAGTGCATCCAAGACAGCGCTCAAGTTAAGAAGCTGTTCGTTTGGTCGCGCGATTTTGATATTTTCAACAATTCAGCGAAGCTGGGCAATCTCTTCATCGTGAGTGTAAAGACACTCCATTATTTCATCCAAGTGGTCGGATATGGTCGGAATATATAATTCAATTTTTTTTACCAGCCCTTTCAGGGACAACAAGGAGTCAAGCTTTTTACGCAATTCCGCTAATGCAGCTACTACATTAAAGGTTTTTTTTGGTCTCGGACATTGAGATTGAACAGTAAGAAGCCACTGTACATGATGGGTACGGAGATACTTTGGGAGCACTGGCACTTGTAGTTTTCCCCAATGCTTTTGGCAGACTGGAGCAGCCTACCAGCTGGTATCGGTACTTGGATTCTTTGCACGTTAAAAAACTGTCTGCCTCGTCTATGGGTTTATTGCAGGCAACACCAATTTATGCTTCAGCATCACACAACACAGTTCATCCACAGCTGAAACAATGGCACGTCTGGCAGCAGCAGTGGCGTGAGCAAAAAAGAGAAGGAGGAGGAATAAACTTTTATTTAATCGCAATGCGACTCCGTGTGCTGAGGGAGACCAGTGGGGAGACTGCTTAGTCCAGGAGTCCCTGTCTCGCCATCCGGGCCCGTCTCACCAGGTTAAGCTGGGAGCCGGGTTCAGAGCTGCACAGCTGCGCCACCCACTGTGAATGGGAAGGGTGGGGATTTCCTATACGATGGGGTGAAGGGTACCTCTTTCGGGGAAAAACTTGCACTGTGGTGAGTGAGAGGTGGGGAAGTTCACATTCCATAGTCTATTGTGAGGGAAGGTCCGGGTTTGAAGTTGGCGGAGAGTGATTTCGTCAGCCTTTGCTAGAGAGGGGTGAGGTGTTGGGAAGGTGAGAGGAGACAGCTTATAATGTGTGAGAATGTCGTTGTAGGTGAGTAGGGGGTGGGCATTAAAGGTGGGAGGAGGGGGGTCATGAGAAATGGCCCGGTGTATCACTTCTGCCGCGTCGTGCGCCGCTTTATTGCCGGCCAACCCGCAATGGCCAGGAGTCCATAGAACATGGCACTCCTCGGGGAAGTAAATGGAGTGTTCGATGATCTGTATGGAAGTGCAAGGAAGTAGACCTCTTTGAAGATGCCGGCGGGCTTCCTGTGAGTCCATTATTACTGTCACGTAGTCGCGACGAGTGGAGGTAAGGGGGGACTGCAATAGCTATCTCTTGAGCTTCAGTTTGCGTTGAAGCCCGCGTGGAGCAAAATGAGACAAAACTAAATGAGCGTACTTTGTGATCAAACCTGTGAAAAGCATGCGGGTGAACCAAAGCGACGTCCGTTCCTCGTCACCGGGGCTCCAAGACTGGCTCAAAACCGGGGGAGTGACTGCTATCGCAGATCGCTCATACTGCGCAATATTGTTGCTCTAGGAATGTTGCCGGCAGCTGAATCCTGTGAAAAGGGTACGGGCGAATCAAATCGAGGCATGTTGCATGTAACTGCCGCTGTCAGAATCATGAGGAACAAAATACTGCCCACCACGCTCCCTTCCCACTGCAAAAACTTCAGAAACTCCTTGCTAACCTCACGCAAAACACAACATCACAAACAAAGTTTCCCAGAATATTGATGCAAATCACCCAGTTCTCCCGATTTAGCGCGGGGCACCTTAGTGGCTTCGCTCGTCATCGTATCTCGCCCGGTATCAAGCACCCGAACAGAGCCGGCGTCAAGGCGTCAGGCACCCAAACAGATGCTTCGTAAATGAAACCTCTTCGCCTGGTCGGGACCGAACCTTGGTCCGTCGCATTCTGAAGCCACTCCCAATCCCATTGGGCCACACAGCCCAACTTCCTCATATGCGAAGTGTTGGGGAGGATATTTTCGCAGTGGAGTTCCGAGAAACGCTGCCGTGGCTAGGCCACAAATACGTACACTATATTATAAATTCAGAGAACAATGAAGACTTACGCAACAGTTACCCAAAATAATTGGTGGCTCGTTTCAGTGTCTCTATGTATGACTTTTAGTGAATTCGGCGCCTTGTCTTCGCTACTTTCGATATCAATGCCACGCTGATACTGAAACTAGTCAAGAAAGGGTGCCACAGCACCTTTTGTCGGGCTCCGCACTTTCCGACCGCTTTACGTTGAGTAGAAATGCTTTGTTTTTTGTAGCAAGCATTCTGAGGCTCGCAAAGTAATGTCAGAATATAAACACGGCGATATCATTCTCATTATTGACCTACAGAAGTTTGTTTTTACATGCAACTTGCACCCTCGCATATCCCTCGCTTTCTTTATGAGCAAAATCCTTTAACAACAACTGCACGCAGCTACGAAGAGACCACCGACCTTTATCCTCTCCGCATGATCGGCATTCGCGGAACACAGGACGTGATCTTCGAGATGAAACAGAAATACTTAAAAACATATGCGAAATTTATTCTAGTATGCTACTAGGAACGTTTTCTCCCTGGATGTGCAAGGAGCATTGAACAACCTCACACGCGATGGGATCTTGCAATGGCTCCAAACAATGAACTGCGGGCGACAACCTCCAGCTTCCCCGGGTTTGCTATAAACAAAACAGGCACTATAAGTTTTCTGCCCCTTCGTTCCGCTGCTTCCCTACACCTGGCAATGCAACGGCTCAAGCTTCCGCCTCTTAAGGGCGAAGACCATTAGGTGCTCGGGCTGTCGGCGTCTAATATCGTCATCCTAAGCGTCGTCTCATGTAGTAACGGTACTAAACACAGGGACACTCGTTTACGCCTCGCGCTGGAACGCTTCGTAAGTTGCACTAAAAAAACACCAGGAAGCCCGTTTGCGAACCGCGCAAGAAGGCTTCGTGCTTCATAGACACGAGACATTTAATGCACAGATGTATATTTCTACTCCAAACAGTTTTATTTCCGTTGGCAACAATGTCAAAGCGCCAAGAGCACACTTTTCCACTGCATGCTTCGGCCGTCCTCAAGTTTCACGTTCGTGGAGATGGCCCAGGATGTTTTTACGGCCTTTTCAACATCACGCTTTTCTAACTATTTGCTACATCCTTATGTGTCTTAAGTGCCGATCACTTTATGGACTCGCATTGTCGTTGTAGCTCGCTAGCGGTCGATGTCGAGCGACTGCCGTAACCAGGCGCCGCAGCGAGATAACGGACCCAAGAATATGGTGTACCGTAGTCAGGGAGTCATGCGGAAGCTTCAAAAACCACGCGGTTAAAATAGTAATAAATGTCAAACCCTCGTGAAACACTTGCGCCTGTCATACATCTGCCCGTTGTTTAGCGCAAAGAAAAGTGCAGATATATTTCAGGTAAAATGTGTGTATATAACTGGCAGCCCCTCCCGCCACCCTCCCCCCGTTAATTTTGTGAGGAACGCTCGATGGGTTTCTTTTTAAGATATCAAGTGAAAAAAGCAGCCGAGTAAAAAGGAAATGGTGCATTCTAAATGACACAGAAAGGCTCCAGCCGCGCAAGAAAAAAATGACGCGTTCGAAATGACGCAGAAAGGCTCCAGCCACGCCAGAAAACCATTAGGCTTTCCAAATGACATAAAACTCCAGCATACGAAATTAAAGCAAGCATATAAAGAACAGAACTCCCACTGCCACAGTTTAGGCAGGGGGCACGCGCGCACTGCGAAAGCGGAAATTTTGAATTGCATATTCATCAAGAGATTAGTGAGACAGCATGGCGAAGAGCGTGACGGTAGGCAGCAGTGGGCGGATAACGAAGCAACCACCCATTGTTGCAAATCACTGCTCCGCACTTTTGCGAGCTTTCACATTGAGTGGGACAGCTTTAATTTTGAATTTACACCCCGCTTCTCTACCGACCACGTTATACTCCGGTTTATAACAGGTTCTTCTTGCGCATTCCCTGCCTGTTTCCACTGGTTCGAACAGTGAAGCTAATACTACCCAGCAGTGTCCCATTTTCTTCCTAGGTCCCCACACTTGCGGCAGAGAATTACAAACAACCCCCCCCCCCCCTTCTGACCACTACTTCAGCCTCCACAACGTCACTCAAGTGGCCAGAGTACAAAAATTCAGTGACGTCTTGCACCCAGGTGGATCAAAGTATACTATTCACTCGCCTCTGCAGGGACAATGGTAGGCTGTCATGCGTTATCTCAGAATGCCTGCCGAAAGCACTCTACCCCATGCTTATCCATGTTATTATCTTCGCCTCATGGTTGGGGTCTGGGCACACTACTTGGCCTAAGTAGATATAGAATCTTGGGTGCTACCTGATCACGGCGGCCACTTGCGGTAACGCACTCCCTCAACAGAGTAAATTTGGCTACCCTTCGGTAGTAATGGCCCCATCTCATGAATAAGCCGATTCTTCCTCGGCCCTCAGTCTCCAGCAGCAGCGAAGCATCTGACCACGGCGGCGGTCAGACCTGTGACGCAACAGCACGTGCTAGTAAGACTTGTGAATTTGGATTCGGCCAA